>NW_006408535.1:20133267-20159129 GCF_000296735.1 Chrysochloris asiatica
AAAGAATCAAAGTTGTAGCATGTATCAGTACTTTATTTGTTTTATGCTCAAATAATATTCTATTATATGGATATACCACATTTTATCTGTTCATTCAAGTGTGGTTCGAATGTCCAATTTCATTCTTCTGACATATGACAATTCCGTTGTCCCAACAACATCTGTTGAAAAGATTATTCGACGCTAGTTGAATGGTTTTGGCTCCCTTGTTGAAAAAAGTTGACCAAAGATATACACGGGTTTATTTCTGGACCCTCATTTCTAGTCCAGTGGTTTTTATGTCTATTCTATTGCCAATACCACACTATTTTGATTATAATTGCTTTGTAGTAAGTTTTGAAATTGAGAACTGTGAGTTCTCCTACTTTATTTTTTCCTCTTAACTGTTTTGGGTGTTCTGGATCCCTGAATTTCATATTTACTCTATATGAGGATAAAGTAAAAAAAAAAAAAGTACTGTTGCTAAGGTTCCAATTTATATATGAACTGGTTTATTCCAAACAAAACATGCTTAAGCATGCCTCTGTGATCTGGGTGGCTCCAAACAAGTTCTCCAAGTAATTGTTGTTGTCAGGTGCCATCGAGTCGGAACCGACTCATAGCGACTCCATGCACAGCAGAATGAAACTCTATGCATAGCAGAGAAACATTGTCTCCAAGTAATACACTTGTCTTAGTCTTGTAAGGGTACCTTCAAAAGAAAAAAAGAATGTAATCTAATCAGTGGCTTCTGAGAGAATCTTCTGGGACAGTTAAATTCAAGGCAGAGAGGTCAGCTCAGAAGATTATGGTGATTAAAAAAATTTTTTATTTGAATCCAAAGGGGGTAATTTGGATAGATTTTCTTGAAGCACACAGGACAATCACAGGGGCTTATTAGGAAGAAATTTTAAGCAAATTGAAAACTGAATCCAGTTTTCACAAAAAAAAGGACACAAAATTTGTGTAGAGGAATTTTTTCCATAATAATGCACCTGCTCATTTTTCTAGGGTAGCAAGGGCTGTTCTACTAGAATTGCTTTAGGAAACTTTACCCCATCCACTAGCACACAACCATCACCACCATCACCCTATATACTCTGGTCTCGTCCCTTAATAATTATTTTTGGTCTTCAAACATAAACCATATTTAAAAGGGACACCATTTGAGTTTTGTGAGTTAATGCGCTGGACTGCAAAGTCAGTTTGATCTGCAAGGTTGGTGATTCAAGCTTATCAGCTGCTCCTCGGAAACTCTATGCAGTGTTGCTATGGGTAGGAATGTACTTGAAAACACTTAACAGCATCAACAACAAAGAAAAGAGTTCAGAATTCTTTAAGAAAGTATTATTGGTATAGAAATACTACCTCCAGAAGTGTGTAGACCTAGATGAAGCTTTTATTGAGAAACAATAGCTTCACATTTTGATGTATTTGTTTAATAAAAGTTTCTCACATAAATTTTTGATTTAATCTCATATTTAATGTTGGGGCATGTCTTACTGGAAAAGTGATTGGAATATAAATTAGGAGCCCAGCATTCTAGAATTGGCTTTTACGCTAATAGCTATATTTTTATGTATGTGACTTCACTTACTTGGACTGAAATTTCTTCAAGTACAAAATGAAAGCGATAACAGGAAAGACCCCAAATTCATTCTGAGTTCATTACATGTTAAATCCAATCCAACCCCACTGCCATTGAGTCTATTCCTATACATAGCTATCCTACATTGAGTTTCTGAGGCTATAAATCTTTATAGGAGCAGAAAGCCTTATCTTGTCCCCAGGGAGTGCCTAGTGGGTTTAAACAGCCATTCTTGTTACTTGCAGCCCAGTGTTTACCCTACAGCACCACCAGGCCTCCTTTAATTCCACAGTGATGGTGGTGGTAGCTGTGTGCTGTGGAGTTGGTTCTGACTCATAGTGACTTTTTACAGGGTTTCCTAGGCTATAAGTCTGTATAGGAACAGAAAACCTCTTCTTTCTCCCACAGAGCAACTGAGAGATTCACACTGCTGGCCTTGAGGTCAGCAACCCAACTTGTAATCCAGTACTCTACCAAGCCCCTTTTGTGTCACAATGCTGTTGTTAAGTGCCTGTTGGGTTAACTTTGACTCATAGCGATCCTATATAGGATTTTCAAGGAGTGGCTTAGTGAGTTTGAACTGCTGAACTTGTGGTTCAAATGGACCTTGAGGATAATTACATAAGTGGACTACAACTGCATATATATAATTTCAACAAGGGAGCCAAACCATTCAACTAGCATAAAATAATCTTTTCAACAAATGTTGTTGGGATAACTGGATATAACAACAATGTTATTATAGAGTTTTTATTGTTACAGGATTTTTGAGGAGTGGTTAGTGAGCTTGAACTGCCAACCGTGCGGTTCAATTGGACTTTGTAGTCTAGTGCCTTAACCACAGCACCAATATTTTAAGTTATAGCTTTTTATGTGCATAATGATTCCAGTCAAGTAAAAATTATTATAAAGAAGTAGAAACAAATAAACTAAAAGTCCATTGGAGCTATTTATTTATGGAGACTTTTTAAAAATGATTTTATAAAAAACAATTTTATAAAACGATTACTATTGCTTTTGTGTGAAAAATACATAGACTATCAGTAACTTTGACATTCTAGTGTGGCACTATAGGGTAAATACTGGACTGTTAACCAAAAGATTGGTGGTTCCAACCTACCCACTGCTCCTGTGAAAGCCCATGCAGGGTTGCTATGAGTCAGAACCTATTCAACAGCACTAAAAAACAAACAACAAATTATCCAGATTAGATATTTAGAGTTTGCATTTCTAAAAATTTTCATGAATTTCATGTCTAGTCAGTCTCAGGTTCAGAAGTGAAAAATTCACTCTGAATTCCCAAAATGTCTCCATCCCGGTCATGCTTCTTAGGTTCAAGGCACCTGGCAACTTTTGTCCTCTGAGTCTTTCTGTTTTCTCTTACTTCAATTACCAAAGCTGCTAATCAGTTTTGTTAATAATTATTGTCTTTAATAGTGTGATACTCAGTGCAGAGAAACTGATGTGGGATCTCTAACTTTTTCCACACAGGACAGAAAATTGCATTTGCACCATAAAGATTTCCTGTGGACATTTTCCAGTTTAAGATTTGAACTTGTACTCTAGAGGTAAAGGTAATTCTATCCCATTTCAGTCATAATCCTTTTTCATTTTTAACTAGATGAAAGACACAGAGCATTTAATTTAATGAGATATATAGCATCTTTCTTTTTACCTACTATGAACAATAAATAAGCTTTACTGTATACAAATGAAACCATTTTGATAGTATATGTCTTAACATAATCAGGTTCTGTTACAGAAAGCTTGAGGGATACTAGATATTTTAATTTACAGTATCATTTGCAACTATATATATATATATATATATATATATATATATATATAATTCAAATTTGTACCTCAGTATAGAGTTCTGCTGTGATGCTGTAGCATAAGCACTGGACCACAAGATTGGTTTGAATTGCAAGGTTGGCAGTCCAAACTCACCAGCTGCTTCTCAGAAACCCTATACAGGGTTTCTATGAGCCAGAACTGACTCCTACAGCATTTAACCAACAACAATAATGGAAACATGTCAAACAGTGCCCAGGAAATATTGTATACAAAATGAAAACATATATGTATGACTCCACATATTCATCTATCAACATGTATAATACCTAATGAGTTTACTACTTGTTATACAACTGAATATTTTGACATGTGCCTCTAATGACCATACCAAAGGAACATCTTATTTTTCTTAATTTCTTTGAAGATAAATGTGCCTTGACATTTCCCAAGCTATCATTACTGCGTGAAAAGGTAGTATTCCACATTGCCTGAAGAAGGTGCTCATAGTTTTGCTTCTCATCCAAGATCCTTATATTTTCTATTTTAAACATTTCTTTCCCTCAATTCCTGACATTTGAATTCATCATTCACGTCTGTGACATGTTTTCATATTATCATTTAATACCGATGTCAGTACCAAACAGTAATAAGGGTGCAAACATCTGTTGTTTACTCTGAAATGATTAGCTTCCATATATAATAATAAAAATTTACCCTATTGCAATGATGTTTTTAAAAAAATTACCTTACAAACATTTTGGACTCTGGTGATACCTTAAAAAAGGCAGTGGGAAAGCAGTGACATGAAGTTTGTATTCTCTCTGCTTAGTTCCAGTAAAATCTAGACTGGATGGGAATAAAATGCATTCCAGATAATATTTGCATTAAAAAAGAGTCCATTAAGGTTGAAGATATGCTGAATGAAATAAGTCAATCACAAAAGAATAAATATTTATGATCTCACTTATATATATTTTTAAATAGAGGCAAATGTATGGAGACTAAAGTTTATTAGTGATTACCAGGTGTGAGAAGGAGAGGGAGAGGGAGAGGGAAAAAGGTGTTTATGGTAATGGAAAAAAAATCACAGGGTAGGATTGCACAACTGATCATTGTAATTGTTATCAATAAGCTGTATGCATTTAAAAACTGAATTGGCCAAAAGTGTGTGATAGGCATATTAACAACAATGCCAAAAACCAGTAGTTGCTAAGAGTGCTTATTTACAACCAAAAACCTCACGAGATTTAGTTCCTTGGTTTGAAAGTTTATGGTCCTGGTTTCATGGGACATGCCACTTAGTTAATTTGTCTAATGTGTTTAGTGCTTCAGTTTGTTACATACTGCCTGAGGTCTTAAAAATGTGCAAGTGGCCATCCAATGACTTTATTGTCCTGAAGCAATAAAGGAAGGTGGATCAGGAATAGGAGGAGGATGTGTAATGTATGACTAATTGCCTCCATAAACATTTGCCTCCTTTACCATGAAACCAGTAGAACTAAATCTTACCAAGTTAGCTTTACTTTTCTGATCAAAGGTGCTATAGAAGAATTCTAATTTAAAAAGATAAACTGCAGAACAGAACTCTAAATTCTGATAGATTCCAGACATTCTGGAGCTATGGAGGTTGAATGAAACTTTGAAAACAATTCCTAAGGTAATCTTAACATCTTAAATAAAAATATCCCCCTAAATCTTAATACAAATTTTGTTTTGAGGTGTCATCAAGTTGATTCCAACTCATAGCAACCCCCTATGGAGCAGAACAAAACACTATGAGTGAGCGTATTGTTATGGCCACTATTAATTGATCACATTGAGGATCTTCTTTTTCATGGACCCCTCCACTTTACCAAGCATGATGCCCTTCTTGAGGGGCTGGTGCCTCCTGATAACATTTCCAAAGTATGTGAGACCAAGTTTGGCAAACCTCATTTCCAAAGAGATTTCCAGCTGTATTTCTTCCAATGTATATTTGTTAGTCCTTCTAACAGTCCATGGTACAGTTAGCATTCTTCACAGAGTATTTGTTCAGCATACAGATTGAATACATAAAAAGGATACAACGCTGATGCATACCTTTCCTGATTTTAAACTACACAGTATCTCTTTGTTCTGTTTGAACAACTACCACTTGACCTATATTAACTTTCGTATGAGCACACTCAAGTATGCTGGAAATCCCATTCTTTGCTATGTTAGCTATAGTTTATTATGATGCACACAGTTTCATGCCTTTGAATAGCTGATGAAACACCTGTAAACACAGATCTAGTATTCTCTACTTTCAGTGAAGATCCATAGAACATCAACAATGATATCCCTCAGTTCATGTCTTCTTCTGAACATGGCTTGAATTTCCAGCAGCTCTCTGTTGATGCAACCACTTTTGAATTATCTTCAGCAGAATTTTACTTGCATTTTATATTAATGCTATTGTATAATTTCTGTATTCTATTGGATCACCTCTCTTTGGCCTAACACATGGTCAATTCTGGAGCATGTTCCGTGTGCACTAGAAAAGAATGTGTATTGTACTGTTGTTGGGTTGAATGCTCTGTACACATCTATGAGGTCAAGTTGGTTGATTGTGCTGTTTAGTTCCTCTGTATCTCTGTCGAGCTTCTTTCTGGTTGCTATAACCCTTTTTGAAAGTGGCATTTTAAAATCTCCCACTATAATTGTAGATTTGTCTATTTCTTTCTTTAATTCTAGTAGGATTTGCTTTATATATCTTGGTGCTCTTTCATTGAGAGTGTAGATATTTATTATAGTTATGTCATCTTGCGCAAATGACCCTTTAATCATGAGATAGTGTCCTTCTTTATCTCTTATGCTGGTTTTTGCCTTAAAGTTTATTTTATCAGAGATTAGTATTGCAATTAGCTTGTTATATTTTTTTCCATCCTTTAACTTTTAGTCTGTTTTTGTCTTTGTGTGTAAGGTGTGTCTCTAGCAGGCAACATATTTGAGGGTCTTGTTTTTTTATCCATTCTGTCACTCGCTGTCTCTTCACTGGTACATTTGATCCATTGACATTCAGTGTAATTATTGATAGGTATGAACTAATTGCTGTCATTATGTTAGCTTTTTTTATGGTGCTGCTCATTCCTTTGTTCTGTGTGCCTTCTTGTGCTGAGTTCGCATTTTTTGTCCTATTTCTTGTCAGTTTCTTCTAAGTTTTAATGTTTTCATGTTCTACTTGAATCTTTATTTTCAAGGTATGTTGTAAAGTATTAACTTTCTTTGACGTTACCCTATAATCTACTAACTTTCCCCTACATTTAAGACAGAGTATTGTATCCTGAAATCTACCTGACCTCCTCACCACCTGGATATCTGTTCCTATATTTTCCCCTTCTTTGATTGACATCCCAGGTCCTCTGAATTCATTGTTATAATTTTGTTCTGTTCTGGACTCTGCTATCTGTAGACTGAATTTCAGGTGGTGTTGCTATGTCTGTCAATCTCTGGTTGTTGTCTGTTCTTGTTGGTTTTCAGTCCAAAGAACTCCCTTTAGGATGTTTTGAAGTGCTGGGTTGGCTTTGACAAAGTCTCTTAGCTTCTCTGTACCCTGGAATGATTTAATTGCAACATCATCTTTGATTGACAGCTTTGCCGAGTAGACAATTCTTGATTGGCAGGTTTTTTCTTTTAGGGTTTCACATATGTTTCCCCATTGCCTTTTTGCCTGCATAGTTTCTGCTGACAAATCAGAACTTAATCTGATTTGCTTGCTTTTGTAAGTAACACTTCTCTTTTTCCTGTCTGCTTTTAGGATTCTTTCCTTGTCTTTGATTTTGGAGAGCTTGACTGTATTATGTCTTGGTGATTTTCTTTTGGGGTCTATCATTCCTGGGCTTTTCTCAGCTTCTTGAATGCTTTTCTTCTCATCCTTTAAGATGTAAGGGAAATTTTCTTTCAGCAGCAACTCAACTATCCCCTCTGTGGACTTCTGTGATTCTTCCTGTTCCAGAATGCTGATAATTCTTAAGTTATTCCTCTTCATTCCAACATGGATCTTAAACTCTCTTAGGTTTTTTAAGTCCTTTTTTCTGCTTGCTCTTCTATCTTAGTAGTAGTGAGAGATTTGTCTTCCAGGTCACCGGTTCAGGTTTCCATCTCTTCAGCTGTACTCCTTTGCTCTTTCAGTGTATTGTCCATTTCTAATATTTTATTATTAATCATCTGGACCTCTTTTTGCAGGCTTTGAATTGTTTTCAGTACTATATCTATCTTGTTTGATTGCTCCGATAGCACTTTTCTGATTTCTTCTTTATTTTCCTCCACCACTTTATGAAGCACTTGGATTTGTCTCCATATCATTCTTCAGAATTCCTTCTCAGGCAGATCCAAAGCCTGCTCTTCTTCTAATGGGAAGTCTATGTTTGCCTCTAGCTCATTTGTCTCAGTTACTCTTTTCTGTTTGTGGACATGTGCTGAGGTCTTTTATTGTTTTTACTTGGACATTTTCAATAGTTCAATGTGTTTTCAAAGAGTAAATGAATGTATGTTGCTGTATTGTTAAACTTACTGAGTGTCTCCTGGTGGATGTGATCTGGAGATAGGCTTCCCCTTTCGTGTCTCTTATTACTCAACTGTGAGCTATCCTAGCAAGTGTAAAGCATAACAGCTGGTATTGGCTCCTGTCTGGATGGTGGGATACTATATGGTATGCTTGTATTTTGGCTATACGGCCACAATTGCTGTCTCTGCTTGAGTAACATAAGGAGAGAAAGCTCCCACCCCAGGGAAAAAAAGTGAGACTAAAAGGACCAAAAATAGAAGTAATATAAAAGTAGAGAAAAAAACTGCACACTAAAACAAAAAACATAAACAAAAACAAAATCATAGCAGACTGTCCAGTAGCCTTTGCTGTGCAGGTCAGTGTGCCTGCACAGTAGAAATCTACAGCAGTGGGTGGGTGTGTCCACTTGCTCAGGACCTCTACTCACCTCCATGGAGGTAGGCAGATAAATATTGAGAAATGAATGGAAGAAAGATTGTTCAGAATTTTTATCTCTGAATGTCAGTTAGGTATTTGTGTACACACAATGTAATTTCTCAAAATTACTGCGTCCTTGTATATAGTAGTTGGTGCTGGCTCTTGCCTTTTATATTGGGGTTTTACAAGGTGCAAATACGGATTGGCTATTTGACCAGACTTGCTGTCTCTTGTTAGGTAAAGCAATAATAAAGGCTGCTGCACAAGTAGGAGAGTCAACTTAAGGGCTAAGTCCCAGAGTCAGATGTCATAAGAAGCAGTCAAATGAGTAGCTTGTGGGACCACTGGAGTTTTCAGGGATTTCCTTTTTGCACCGTGGGAAAATTGTAACTGTGGCTGCAACGCTGGACCCTTTTGGGAGTGCACTGCCACCTGCCTGAAGATGCCCTGGCTGGGCAGACAGAGTACAACAGGGGACAGGAGGAAAGAAAAGTGAAAAAAAAAAGCTGCCATACCTCTTTTTCCACAAGTTGCTCAGTGGCTTTCGCGGTGTATCAGCTTGTCTACGGCCCTGTCCTGTGATCTCCGCCCAAGCTGTGGGCCATAGGAGCGTCCCAATTGCTTTAGAAAGTGCCATTTATTCCTGCCACAGTCAGATTTCTCCACTGGTGGGAGCCAAAAAATGATGCTCCCCACTTTATATTATAGCTAAAGCTCTGGATCAGCCCTAGCAAAGCACCTTCTCTGGTTTTTTCATGCCTGTGCACTGAGGAGCCTCTGCTGCCTGTCTCTGCTTCTCCTGCCCCCAAACCGGAAGTGCAGATCACTTTTCCTTGGAATGGTCACAATCTAGATCTCTTCCCGTTGGCTGACCAGGCAGCTGTCTTCCAAATTTCTTGGTTTGACTAGTGAGCGCTTTCTCTGATGCATTCATTTGCTGAAGCATCTAAATTGGTGGTATTCTGTGAATTCCTGCAGCCTTGCTATTTTGCCAATGCCTTCAGTGTAGCTTAAACTTCTTCCTTCAGTGATTCTTGATCATATGTTACCGCCTACAGTGATTGGAGTCCTGGTGTGGCACTGTGGGCGAATGCACCAGACTGCAAAATTGTTTGAACTGCAAGGTCAGTGGTTCAAGCTCACCAGCTGCTCCTTGGAACCCCTATATAGGGTTGCTATGGGTTGGAATAGACTTGATGGCACTTAACAACAACAACAACAGTGATTGGAAATTAACTAATTCTTTTTTATTTTTTCTGGGGCAGGGAGAAGGTGGTTAAGGAGAATTCTGTCCCTAGAAGTATAACACTTCAGTCTAGGGTAATCATCAATTGCTACTTGCTGTGTACGTGACTCCAACTTATGGTGACACCACGTGTGTCACAGAATTGTGCTCCATAGTGTTTTCAATGGCTGACCTTTTAGAAGTAGATCCCCAGGTATTTCTTCCAGGGCATCCTAACTAATTTGTGCTAACGAACTCTTTCTGGTACAGTGACTTTTTGTATTTCTCTTATCATCTTTTGATGTTTCCTATGTTTTTCAATATTTCACTCATAGAATCCTTCAATGTTCTAATGTGAGGCTTGACATTTTCTCAGTTTTTTTCTAGCTGGATAATGCTGAGTTGTGGGATGACATCAAGGGCCTCTTACATGAAGAAAGCAAAAGTCTTGAAAAGATAGGAAAGAATGAAAAGACCAAAATGAATTTGAAAAGAGACGCTGAAACTTGCTCTTGAATGCATAGTAACTTAAACCACAGGGCAGCAATTCAAGCTCATGAAGTGTTCCTTGGAAACCCTATACAGAGTCACCATTAGTCAGAACGGACTCAAAGGCACTTAACAATAACAACATTAAAGGAAATGAAGTAAAAGAGTTGATCAGAAGACTTCAGAGAGTGACTTGAGAAGACAAAGTAAAAGCAAGCAATAGTCTATCTTAGTGTGTAAACAATGTCTGTCTTGAGCATCATGTTCTTTTAAGATTTGTTGTCATTAAGTGTAGCTGAGTCAGTTTTGACTCATAGCAACTCTGTTTATAGTTTCCAAGGAGCAGCTGATGAGTTTGAACCATGGACCTTATGGTTCAAACCAACCTGGAGGTCCAGTGCTTATCCTACAGCACCACACAAGGACTCAAATTGAAAACAGCAACTTGAAAGGTTAACTAGGAACTTTAGGGTCACTGAGGGAATAGTAATGGAGGAGGAACAACTAGAGGAGGAGGGTGAGAGTGGTCCCATAGGTGAATTGTCCATGTAGAAATGTTTGAATTGGTGTATGTTTTGCTGTGTTTATTGTCAGCAACAACAAAAAAGTCCCTTAAATACTTGTACATGTGAGTCCCCAGGTGGTACAAATGGTTAACATGCTTACCTACTAACTGGAAGTTGCAGTGTATTTTCCTCCCAGAGCTTCCTTAGAAGAAAGGCTTGGTGATATGCTTCTGAAAAACAAGCAATTAAATACTGTATGTAGCATAGTTCTACTCTGACCCACATGGGATTTACAACGAGGTAGAATTGACTGGATAGAAACTAGTAATTAAAGCATAGGCCTAGATGGTGATGGTTATTTTACTGAGACTAAGTCAGAAAGCAAGCAACCGAAGTTATAAAATGACCTAGACTCTTACTGAGAGACTTTCCTATCCCAAGTTTTCTTCTTGTTTCTTTGGTGAAATTGAAGGCAAGGCATAGTTGGTAGTTTCAGTTAACTTTCCACTAAAATTAGAACTACGTGTGGAGGAACCTCTTTTCTTTGTTTTGCTAATCTTTATTCATCTTTTGACATATGATAAAGCATTGTTTCCCACAACAAACCTTCCCCAAATCCCTAGACCAACAGTTTCTTGAAAGGCAAAACAAAGGTAAGAGAAAAAGTATTACTACTAGGTTTCCAATTCATACTTGCATGCATTTATTCCACGAAAATCATTTTTAAATACATCTCTGCAGTTAGTAGATGGATCCAGACAAGTTCTCTCAGTAATACACTTGTTGTAGACTTCTGGTATGGCACTGTAGGATTAGCACTGGACTTCAAAACACAAGGTTGGAAGCTCAAACTCACCAGCTGCTCCTTAGAAACCCTATACAAGGTCATTGTGAATCAGACTGACTCAACAGCACATAACAACAATAACAACAACAACAAAACAGTCTTGTTATGATATCTTCAAAACAAAAGTCACAATCAAAAGAGTGACTTCTGAAGGAATCTGCTGGGCCAGTTAAATTCAAGGTTGACAGCTCAAGAGATTACGATAACTGTTTGAGTTCTTGATGATACCAAAATTGTTGTGTTATTTCTGTTGTTAAGTGCCATTGAGGCAGTTCTAACTCATAACAACCCTGTGTAGAAATTTCAAGGAGTTGTTGGTGGGTTTGAACCACTGACTTTGCAATCAGAAGTCCACTGTTTATCCTATAGCACCATGTCGTTTTGATGTGGTGTAAATCAAAGAGCTCAGAATTCTTCAGACAAGGGTTAGACAGATGAAAATATTGCCTTCAGAAGTATATGGATCTTAATGGAGGATATTTTGAGAAACAACAGCTTCACATTTTGATATTTTTATTTAATAAAGGTTTCTATGATTCTTTTTTTTTAAATCAATATTTCTTGACTTACCTATGATTGTAACATTTGCTTGATTATCACTCAGTAATAATCAAGAAGAGAAGATGAAAGGACGTGGGACTAAAGGTTTGATGATGTTGACAGAGAATAGAAGTAAAAAAAAAGAGTTGGTCAGATGGCAGATAATGGTCAGAGAAAGAATGAATGAATTTTAATAGTTAAATATAGAACATTTTTAAATGATGTAAAACTTTGTGAGAGAGATAGAAGTAATGTAAAAACCACTAAACTAATGAAGTTAAATTTAATTGAGACTGCAATTTTGCTGAAAATTTAAGCTAGTTGAAATGAAGTTTGAATTTGGGGTGAAGGTGAAGACAGAAAGTCAGATTCAGAAGTATTGAAGCATGTAGTTAAGTGTCTGGGAGTTAAATGGAAGGAAAGATAATGTGACAGTAACAACAAGGACTAAACCATAACACAGTTAAAGGGGAAACGCCTGAAAAGAGAAAGGTTTGATACAAGGGAGAAAGATGATGATCTGGAAATGACAGCCTGAAAATTAGAATTCTAATCAATCAGACCCTCTACCCAATTTACCCAACTCCAGAGGTGCAAGCCCCACACATCTGTCAGCGTATCATGCTGTGGTGGCTGGCATGTTGCTGTGTGTGATGTTGGGACTTCTGCCACGGGTGTTTCAAGTTATCAGCATGGTCACCATGGTGGACAGGCTTCAGTGGCGCTTCCAGACTAAGAACAGACTGTTGTTGTTGTTGTTAAGTGCCGTTTAGTCATTTCTGACTCATACCAACCCTGTAGAGGGTTTCAAAGGAGCAGCTGGTGAGTTTGAACTTCTGACCTTGCTGTTCTAACCGACTTTTTAGTGCACCCTACCAGGACTCCAATAAACAGCATTCTTATCAATGGAGAAGAGATTGAAGTTGTCAAGGACTTCATTCTTCTTGGATCAACTGTCAACACTCACGGAAGCAGCAGTCAAGAGATCAGACGACGTATTGCATTGGGCAAATATGCTGCACAGGAACTTTTTAAAGTACTGAAGAGCAGAGATGTCAGCTTGAGGACTAAGGTGCGCCTGACCCAGGCTATGGTATTTTCAATAACCTCATATGGATGCCAAAGCTGGACAGTGAATAAGGAAGATCGTAGAAGAATTGATGCCTTTGAAATGTGGTGTTGGAGGAGAATACTGAAAATGCCATGGACTGCCAAAAGAACCAATAGATCTGTTTTGGAAGAAGTACAACCAGAGTGCTCCTTGGAGGCCAAGATGGCTAAGCTTTGTCTCTCCTACTTTGGACACATTGTCCGGAGAGAACAGTCGCTGGAGAAGGATGTCATGCTGGGTAAGGTGGAGGGTCAGAGAAAAAGAGGAAGACCCCCAACGAGATGGATCAGCCAGGTGACAGCATTGATGGAATCAAGTGTGGCAGCGGTAGTGAGGTTGGCCCAGGATGGGACATAGTTTCGTTCTGCTGTGCATGGGGTCACTATGAGTCGGTTCTGACTTTATGGCACTTGACAACAACAACAACCAGGACTCCAAGATAAGACCAGTAAGATGGAAAAGGCAGTCCATTTCTGAGCGTTTAGCACCTGAAAAACATGAACAGCCCAAAACATTGTCTGTTATATGGTGGAAGATGAGTCCTTGGGGTTGGAAGTCACTCAAAATATGAAAGAAAAAGGGCTGCCTCTTCCAATTACAATTGACCTTCATGACATGGATGGAGCAAAGCTTTGGGGATCTTCATTTGCTGATGTAGCAAGACAAAATATGAGAAGGAAGAGCTGCAAGCAGCCGTTAATAACTGGAACATTGACTGTTCAAAATAAGAATAAGAAAATTGGAAATCATCATCAATGAAATGGAGTGTATAAAGATCAATATCCTAAGCATTAGTGAGCTGAAATGGACAGGTATTGGCCATATTTAATCAGACAGTCTCGTGGTTTAATATGGCAGAATGGCAAATTCTAGAGTAATGGCATCACATTCACTATCAAAAAGACCATGTCAAGATCTATCTTGAAATATAATGCTGTCTTTGATATGATATTAAGCCGATTGAACTGCAAGGTCGGTGGTTCAAGCACACCAGTTGCTCCTCAGAAACCCTATACAGGGTCACTATGGGTCGGAATCGACTCGATGGCACTTGACAACAACAACAACAACATACACCTACAAGGAAGACCAGTTATTATAACTATTATTGAAATTAATCAGGCTGTGAACCTTAAGGTCAACAGTTTGAAACTACCACCCACTCCACGGGAGAAAGAAAAGGCTTTCTGCTCCCGTAAAGATTTACAGCCTCAGAAACCCTGTATAAGGTCACAACCAACTTAATGGCCCTTAACAATAACATACCAAAGCCAATGATGAAGAACTGAAGATTTCTAACAATATCATCATGAGCCAAAACAAAGACAGAGGCAGACTGTGGAACAGACGATCACTTGCTCTTATGCAAGTGCAGGCTGAAGCTGAAGAAAATGAAAACAACTCCACGAGAGTCAAAACACAATCTTGAGAATATCCCACCTAAATTTACAAACCATCTCAAGAAGAAATTTGATTCACTGAACACTAATGACCAAAGACCAGAAAAGTTGTGGTATGAAGAAGGCAAGCTGTCATTAAAATAACAAGAAAAAAGAAAAAACCCAAAGTGAATGTCAGAAGAGACTCTGAAACTTGATATTTTGAACATTAAGTAGCTTAAGAAAATGGAAGAAATGATGATGTAAAAGAGTTAAACCAAAAATTTCATAGGGCAGCTCAAGAAGACAAAGTATTATAATGAAATGTGCAAATGCCTGGAGTTAGAGAGCCAAAAGAGAACATTTTCAGCATTTCCAAAACTGAAAGAACTAAAGAAAAAACTCAAACCTAAATTTCAAATATTGATGGATTCTTTGGGCAAAATATTGAACAATGCAGGAAGCATCCAATGAAGATGGAACGAATATAGGCACTATACAAAAAAGAATTGGTTGACTTTCACCCATTTCAGGAGGCAGTATATGATCAAGAAACAATCGTATTAAAGGAAGAAGTCCAAGCTGCACGGAAGACAATGGCAAAAATCAAGTTTCCAGGAATTAATAGAAATCCAATTGAAATGTTTCAACAAACTGATGCAATGCTGGAAAGATCCACTGTCTACTCCAAGAAATATGAAAGACAGCCACCTGGCTGACTGTTTGGAAGAGACCCATAGTTGTGCCCATTGGAAATAAAAAAAAATGACCCTACAAAATGCAAAAATATCACAAACAAGTAACATTTTGCAGAAGATAATTAAAAAGTGATTGCAGCAGTACATCAACAAGAGAGTTGCCAGAAATTCAAGATGAATTCAGAAGAGGACATGGAACAAGGGATATCATTGCTAATGCCAGATGGATCTTGGCTAAAAGCAGAGAATACCAGAAAAAGAAAGCTTAGTTGAGTTTCATTGATTATGCAATGATACTCAACTATGTGGATCATAACAAACTATGGATAATATTGTGAAGAATCGGAATTCCAGAAAACTGTGCTCAGGAGGAAAATTTTACTCATGAGGAACTTGTACATACACCAAGAGGGAGTCATTCAAACAGAACAGAGGGATAATGAATGGTTTAAAAGCAGGAAAGGTGTGTGTCAGGACTGCATCTTTCCACAATACGTATTCAATCTGTATATGGAGCAAATAATGTAAGAAACTACATTGTATGAAGAATACAGCATCAGGATTAGAGGAAGGCTCATTAATAACCTGTGATATGCTGATGACACAGCCTTGCTAGCTAAAAGTAAAGAGGACTTGAAGCACTTACTGATGAAGTTTAAGAACACAGCCTTTAGTACAACTCAATGTAAAGAAAATGAAAATCTTCACAATGGGACAAATAAACAACATCATGACAAAAAGAAAAAAGTTGATCTTGTCAAGGATTTCATTTTCCTTGGATCCATAATCAATGCTCATGGATGTAGCAGTCAAGAAATCAAAGGAGGCATATTACCTTAGGTAAATCTGCATAAATCCTCTTTAAATTGTTCAAGAGCAAAGATTTTACTTTGAAGACTCAGGTTCACCCAACCCAAACCATGGTATTTTCTATTGCCTCACAAGTATATGAAAGCTAAAAATTAATAAGGAAGACTGAAGAATTACTGATGCATTTGAATTATGATGTTGTTAAAGAATATTGAAAATACCATAGACAGCTAGAAGAACAGACAACTCTATGTTGGAAGATGTATTGCCAGAAAACTCCTTATAATCAAGGATAGAGAAATTATATCTCTCCTATTTTGTAAATGTTATCAGGAGGGACCAATTCCTGGAAAAGGACATCATATTTGGTAAAGGGGAGAGTTAGAAAAAAAGAGGATGACGCCCAACAAGATGGACCGACACCATGGCTACAGCAGTGGGCTCTAACAACAGTTGTACGGATGGTACAGAAACAGGACGTGTTCTATTTTGCATAGGGTTGCTATCTTGTTGTTGTTGTTGTTAAGTGCTGTCAGTTGGTTCCGACCCATAGGGTTTCCCTGTATAGGGTTTCCAAGGAGACTCTGGTGAGCTTGAACTGCCAACCTTGCAGTTCAAACAGCTTTGCAGTCTGGCACATGAACCCACAGTGCATAGAGTTGTAATGAGATGGCGTCAACTCCATAGCACCTAACAGCAACAGACATACAAAATGTTTAAAAGTATGAGAAGGGATATTCTCAGGTGTTATTCTCAGGATTGAGTTGTGGCCCCCAAAAAAGTTATGTTGCAGTCTTAATCTCTATACCTATAATTATGACACTGTTTGGGATAGGGGTTTTATTTTTTTATGTTAATGAGGTCTGAATCATAATACCTTCTCAGTGGTGTTTTACAAAAAGGCAAAACAGACACAGAGAGACACATGGGGGCGGGGGGCAGGGAATTTCATGTGAAGATGAGACAGATGCATATTGCAGACCAAGAATATCAAGGATTCTCAGCAACTGCTAAAAGGTAAAAAAGAGAAAGAAGGACCTTCCCATAATGCCAATGCCCTGAATACAAATTTTGTCTCCTTGATTTCAAGAAAATATATTTGTGTTCCTTAAAGCCACCTATTTGTAATGTGTTTTTGTTTTGTTTTGTTTTACTTACAACAGCACTAAGTAACTAAGAAATCAAGGAGGAGTCAAATTTCTGTGAAGGCAAGAGGAAGAGGTAGTTGGTTTTCAAGAAGATTTAGAGCAGGAAGACCAAAGCAGTAAGAAAGTCAAAGAACAGAAAAGAATGAAAGACTTGTGTTTTGCATTTTGGATGATAGGAATGGGAGAGACTGTTAGTTGATTATTCGTAATCTTCTGAAGAAGCTTCCATAAAAAGTTGTGAAACATCACTTACTAAACTCTCAGGGGTTGCCACTATATCAATTCCCACTCATGGTTATGCATATGTATCAGAGTAGAACTGTTCTTCGTAGGATTTTCAATGGCTAATTTTTTGTAAGCTCTCCAGCCTTCCTTCTGAGACGCTTCTGAGTGGATTTGAACTACCAACCTTTTGTATAGCATCTGAGCATATTAACTGCTTGCACCACACAGGGACTCCTCAGGAATTGAAGACTTATAGAGGGTAACGTGACTTAACAATTCAAGCAAAATATTAGTTAAAATGCATTTTGAGGAATAATCCCAGATTTGGGTGTTAAGAGCAAGTGCAGAACAGGCTCACTGTGTCAAATAAAAATACAATTCAGTTGTGGGACAAAGTAGTTGAAATTCTGATATAAACCTTGCCTAAAGTTATTGGGTTTCTTTGTTTGAGTGATATAATTAGAAACATTTATTAATAAAATCTTCAAACACCAACTTTTACAAAACAGATGCTAATATCCCAAAAGAAGTCTATTTTATCTGGAATTCAAAGAGAAAGTTGTACAAAAAGCTCTGAAAAACATCAGTTAAATTCTAATGGTATTCCATCATTCTTAATTCTTATGTTTTCAGCTCTCATAACAAATCTGTAAGCCATATCACAAGATAAGGATGTTGTTGTTAAGTGCCATTGAGTTGGTTGTAGCTGATAGTGACCATGTATAAGGTTTCAGAACAGTGGCTGATGGATTTGAACTGCTGACCTTTCAGTTAGTAGTCTAGTGCTTACCCTCCAGTGCCACACTAGGACTCCTAGATAGGGATACAAAGTGGGAACTGGAGTATTTAAGAGAAAGTGAAATGAAAGTTGCCTTGTATATTCATGCTGCTGTCCTCACTTTCCCTAAGAGAGAGACAATCTTATCAGGTAAATATAGGTGCTTTCACATGCCACTTCCTATCACATTAGGGTACAGAAAGACCTCAGATAGGAGACCGGTTCTGACTTTGCATTTCTATTCTGTCTTTAATCAGTCATATCCTGTTTGGTGTGAATTAACAGTTCCTTTGGTGGAATTTTTTTTTTTTTTTTTCCCTTCTGAGTCATCTTACTTGATAATGTCAGCCCTGGGCCCACTGGCACATGCTGTATTGTCAATCTGTGATTCTCACTTTGGGCCACTTCTGTTGCTTGTGTCTCTTCTGCTTGCAATTTCCCTTTGGTCGCCATCCTCTATTTTAAGAGAACTCAATCCACGTGCAGAGAAATATTATAGGTTAATCTCAGCAGGATGTGTGAGAAAGGGACCTTGGAAACAGGATGAGAGTTGGAGTGTCATAATTCTATTTGCAGAGACTTGATCCTTGCTTACATGGACTGATCACAGTTGCTGAAAAAAAAATAACTCTGTGATATTTTCATGGATTCAGCCATATGGCACCGCCCTACCTGCACCATCATTCTGTTTTCCCTTACAAACACTGAGGAATGCAATATGGACATCCCGTCTGACTACCCAGTATACAAACTCTTTACCTAATGTTGCAGATGGGTTTCATATATCCAAGGGGCTGTTTATTAATGTGGATATTTTTTCTCTTGCTTATTTACATATTGCTCAGAAGCCTGCCTACAACATGGAAATGATTTGTATGCATCTCATTTCTTATGAGTAAAGCACACTCCTACACAACAAGGCACATCATTTCACAGAGAACCAAGTCATTTTGGGGTCTCCATTTCCATTTTCTATAGGCACAGTGCCATTCATAACAAAGCATTTTCTATCAGACTTGGAATTTTAAGAAAATATAAAAGGTATTTAAAGAGGTAGTAGAGTATGGTTAGGCAGAAGAGCCTTTGGGGGGTTAGTGGAAGGAATGTCAGTCTTGGAAAGAGACCAACTAAAGAAACATTCCTGGCTTTGCTATTTACCACCTGCATGCATAGCTTGGAGATATCTTTAACCTCTATCAGCTTAGTTCCTCATCTATAAAAGAAGAACAATAAGAGCTATGTAGAGTTATTTTACAGATTAGACAATATATATTACTAAAACTGGTGGTAAAAGGCATTTTTAAAATGAGTTTTTCTTATTTAGAAATGATCAGTATCCATTTTTTCTCATGAAAAAAATCCTGACATTTTTAGGATGTAAAGATTATTGAGTTGCTTCCACCTGTTTTTGAAGTGTATATCCTCAATATCTGTGGAAGTGCTTGGCAAGTAGTAGATGATCAATCCATGTTTATTTAATTAGTTTTACCATTGATTTTTCCCCCAACTTAAAGACATTTAATGTGTCTAAATAGATAATCAAGAAGCATTGGAGGCTCAGTGGGTTAATGTTAATCGAAATGTTGGCAGCTCAAACCAATGCTCCATTGGGTTTGAGAAAGATGAGACCATCTGCTCCTGTAAAGTTTTACAGTTTCCAAAGCCCTATGACGCAGTTGTCCTCTGTCCTGTAAGGTTACTAGGAGATGAAATTGATTCTATGGCAGTGGGTAAATGAAATGAAAGAAATGTTAACAATTACAAGGTAACTTTCTGGAAGAAAAAAACCTCAAATATGTATAAATGTAGGGTGGTTGCTGTTTTTGTTTTTCACTCTTTTCTTGCTTTAAACTTTTTTTGGTTTAGAAATGAAAATCTTATAGTGGGGGACAACAACGATCATAATAACAACAATAGAAAAGAGAATAAGAGCATCCATTAAGAGATTATTATTTTTTTTTTTTTTCATTTTTTATGAACTACCTGGTGTGGTGCCATGGGTTAATGTGCTGGACTACTAGGTCAGTTTGAACCACAAAGTCAGTGGTTCAAGCTCACCAGTCGCTCCTCAGAAACCCTATACAGGGTCACTATGAGTCAGAACTGACTAGATGGCACTTAACAACAACAACATAAGACAGTACTGACTTGAAGGCAGTGAATTTAGGATATATTTGGTAAATGTGTTCATAAGAAATCTGAACATAGACCAAGGGGCAGTTGTTAGAACAGAACAAAGCGATACTAAATGGTTCAAAGTCAGGAAAGGTGTGTGTCAGGGTTGTATCCTTTTCCCATATTTATTCAGCCTGTATATGGAACAAATAATTCAAGAAAAAGTACAATCAGGATTGGAGAAAGACTCGCTAACAATCTGGTATGTGCAGATGACACAACCTTGCTCGCTGAAAGTGCAGAGAACCTGAACTACTTATTGATGAAGATCAAAGACTAGTCTTCAGTATGGATCACACCTCAATGTACAGAAAATGATAATCATCATAACAGGACCAATAAATATAATCATGAACTATGGAGAAGAGATTGATTATAAAAGATTATAGAAGTCTTCATTTTGTTTGTAGTCACAATCAACACTCGTGGAAGCAACAGTCAAGAAATTAAAGGACATGCTGCTTTATGCAAATCTACTTCAAAATGCCTCTTTAAAGTGTTACAGAGCAAAGTTATCATTTAGAGAAGTAAGGTGCCACTGATCCAAGCCATGGTATTTTCAATTGCCTCATATACGTGTGAAAGTTGACAACTTCCAATTTTCCTAGATTCATACTTCACTCATTCCACATTCTGATTATTAATCGATGATTACTGTTGTTCTCATTTTGAGTTGTGCCACATCAGCAAATGTAGGTGTCTAAAACTCAACTCCACTCACGTTGTTAAGGCCAACTTACTGTGAGAAGGCAGCTCTTTTCCAGTTGCATTTTGAGTGTATTTCAACCTAGGGGCTCATCTCCAGCACTTTATCTGACAACGTTCTGCAGCTATTCTTAAAGTTTTCGGTAGCAATCATCCAGAAGTGATCTGTCCCCGCTATTTCCTAGTCTGTCTTAGTCTGGAAACTCCGCTGAAACCTGTCCACCATGGGTGACCTTGCTGATGTTTGAAATTCCATGGTATAGCTCCCAGCATTACAAACACACAAGCCACCACAGTACAACAAACTGAGAGATGAGTGAACACATTAGCTACTCAGTGTTAGTCAATAATTCCTATCTTTACATATCCATAATAATATATTTTTTTTCTTTCTTCACCACCAGAACTATGAAAACCATAATCCTATATTAGGATATTTTTTCTAAAAATTTTCTGATATTTTTATTCTTAGTAAAAAAAATTATTCTCACTATGTTAATACCTCATAGGAGAAAGATAAGACTTTCTGCTTCTTCGAAGACTTATGAGCCTCAGAAACCCTAAATAGAATTGCTGTGCATTGGAATTGGCTCAATAGCACTTAACAATAATAACATATTAATATTTAGTGTAGCGGATTTTTAACTGGGCTGCTAACTACAAGGTCAGCGGTTCGAATCTACTAGTAGCTCTGTGGGACAAAGATGAGACTTTTTACTTCCGTAAAGATTCACAGCCTCAGAAACCCTTACAGAGTTACTGTGAATCAGAACTGACTTGGTGGCACACAACCACCAAAAGCAACCTAATTTATCATTTGTTATGTTGTTATCCACATAATTTAAATTTCATTTCTAAATTTGTTTGAACTAAAAATTTTTTAACTGGCTGTCTATAGCAATCAAATTAATGTTTTTGTATTGTGCTTTTTTTGTATTGTGCTATATAGACTCAGTCATGGTCTCTCAGCTATTCCTGTATGGATCAGACTTTAACTAGCATGGGAAGCATTGTGAAAAGAAAAATATATATTAATTATTTTTTCAAAACTTAATTTTTGTTTGGTTTCTAGCAGATAAAATTTCCAGATGGATGGCAGATCACAGAATCACATTTTCCTGCAATCTTATGGCACATTGAAACACTTGATTTGTAAGCTGGGACACAATGATCTGACCATGTAGCTGTCAACAGTATAACTAGGGATACACCTTATGCCTGGGTCCTCTAATTTTCACATTTATACTGACAGATTTACAAAGCCTAGTTTGAATTCTTCAATTCATGCTCATTTAGAAGTTAATAAAGTTTTAAAATATGCCATCTGTAATAGGAGTTTGGTGAGAACCAATAGGCAAAATCCTATATAACCCCCAAACCCAAATGATACCATTTACTGGGAGTAAAGTATGGGTCAGCATGAAGCTAATTTATTGTTGTTCTTCAACTTTTCTTATAGGAAATTTTCATTGAGCATATTAGGTCACAAAGCGAAAAGTCTAACACATAGGAAGGGATGTAAGAATAGAACATAAATGTGAATCATGTTTCTACATCCTTCTCTTTGGTTGTGTGACCCTGGAAAAGCTGTTTAAACATGTAGCCACCAGTTTCTCATAGATAAAGGAGAGGTTTCAGTTAGGTAATTTTGAGGTCCTCTATGTCTCTGATTTTTTAAAAAATGATTTACACACCAAATAAGCTACTTCTAAGTTCCTGAAAAATCTATCATAGTTATGTGAAATGAAGTAGGTTATTCTATCATAACAAGTCTTTCAAATAATAATAAGCCCCCTTACTCTTGCTTATAATTATATGACAAATAATTCATGCCACATTTTGTTTTTCAATGACAGTGCCTGTCCTAAATAATATCATTCATCAGAAATATACTTTAAAATGTTGCAGGCATTCAAAAGACCACTCTGAATTTTACAATTACAATGTGAAAGAAAACAAATACTCTGAAAAAAGAAAAAAGTTCCAAGGTATGAGTTAGTGCACTCAGGAAAATATTAACAATGTAAGGCAATAGCAGGAGCAAATATAGCAGTAATTTATGGATCATGCTAGAGCTCAGGCATGCGTGGTTTATCTCTATACACTAACATGTTGACAACAGAGTAATAATGATGTTTAATTCAAACAATCTTTGTATGGCAGGCAGTATGTGAGAAATATTTTTGATATATTCATCAAGCATGTTTTTGTGTTCCAGGATCATTTTGCAAAAGCAGGTTTGAATCCTTTCTAAATGCATGGTCCTTCGATTTGAACTGATAGAATATTATGACTTCCTTTGTCTTCTGTTTTGTGATTTTGCCAGTAGTTGAACGAGGAGAACAATAGAGTGTACATGAATAGAATTGAGCATTAGAGTATTACAGAAGGTGTAAAGATACTGAAAGCTGACAAAAGAGGAACACTAATGAACCAAAAAAAAAAGGAGGTATAATTTCTTGAGTTAGGAATTTCTATCTCTGTGTATCTTTTATTTTCCTTAAAAAAGGACAAAGTTTATTCAAAGGAAATGAATTCCTTCAGTAGTAGCTAAGTAAAGTTTATTTTAATTCAAATGTAATTTATTTAATAGATAGCTAAAAGATAACAATAAGATCTTGCTAGCTTTTGTGATGAAAAGAGCATAATGGGACCTCAAATGCACTATTAAAATTATTTTTTGATGCACTTACATACATTTATCATTAGTAACCTTGAACAGAAAGTTAGTGGCTGCACAAAATGATCTTTCTTGGCATACAAACACCATTTACTCTAAAAGTTCAGGCACTTTTATGGAGACTTTGTTTTAAGCAGCCTCCTCAAATGCCTATTTTCACCTTTTAACAAGCACCATGTTGCCAACTCCATCATGTGTATTTCTTTATAGAAATAGATTCTGTGGAGATAACAGTTTGAGTAGTTTATGATTTCCCCCCGTATTTCATGTGATTCTAAAGTTTTTGCTTAATTACTACTATCTATTATCTATAATCCACATGTGGTTCCTGGATGAGAACACTTCATTGTCTTCAGGCATGATGACTCAATAGACCTCAAGACCAAATAAAACACCCCCACTTCAGGAGGTGGGTCTTGATGGCCGATCAGGGAAAAGTGCAGTGAGTATCTTAGTCAGCAATAACACAGAATATCAGATGAAGCAGGTTCAAGGGATGGTCCCAGAACTCTGAACCACATATAAAGGAATATTTAGAAAGTTTGAAAGCTTACAGCCAGTGGAGTTTGTAGCAGAAGCAAGAAATCTACTGATTTTGAATCTGCCAGCCTCAGCATCTCCCAGAGTGGCCATCTTGGCCAAGATGGAGCAGGGGAAGAATCAGAGCCACCACGGACTCCTGACCAATCCTCAGAGATAAAGGTTTGGTGTAGACATTTTTTTTTTTCTTTTTTAATCTGTTCATTGGTCTTTCACTGTGCACCTCTATCCTGGTTACTAGATGGGATGATTGAGCAAGTGGACACCTCCTGCCCACCCTCCAACCCTGGAGGGTGCTACTACACATGTGCACAGATCTACTCAAAATTTAAAAGGTAAATTTCCACTTAAAACCAAACAGCAGTGCAAAACAGCCACAGCCAGCCTGGAACAATTTATCACTAAGAAAAAGGCCTGAATGGGGTTTGGAGAGTAGGAGAGAGACAAACTAAAAAGGAAACAGGCTGAAAATTAAATCCTGAGTTACTTCATAATGATCAAAACAATTTCAACGTGGACTTCCGGTTTCAGCAGCAGTGGAGAAAGTCAGGAAGGGAAATCTCCGTGCTAGAAAGGCACTGAGATCTCATGCAAGAAGCGCTCACAGAACAACTCCAGAGCTCTGGATCTACCATAAGGTCCAGGATGTCAGTTTCCCTCATTCTCAAGTGAAAAAATCATGATATTAAGGAATTAGGAATCAGGAGATGGGACTACCTCTGTGGCTACCCCACCCTGACAGAGTTTAGAGAGTGGGGCTACAGTCATTCTGGCTCAGTGAACCTGTTCTAAAAGTGGTGCAGAGACACTTGCATAAAGAGGCGCAGGAAACTCTACATATTTCTCCCGCATCTTCAAACATCAGAATTCTACAGCATCTTCTCAGACTACAATGCTATAAAACTAGAAATTAACAATAAGAAGACCAAGGAAATAAAGTTGAATACATGGAAACTGAACAACATTCTGCTGAAAAGCGACTGGGTAAAAGAAGAAATTAAACATGAATTCATAAAGTTCCCCAAAACAAACGAGAATGAAAACACAACATACCAAAATCTTTGGGACACAGCAAAAGCAGTGCCGAGAGGACAATTTATTGCAATAAATGCATACATCCACAAAGAGGAAAGAACCAAAATGAACACATTAACAATTGAAGCAGACCAGCAGAGTGAACCTACAGTCACCAAAAGAAAGGAAATAATAAAGATAAGAGCAAAAATAAAAGAGATGGAAAATTGAAAAAACTATAGAAAGAATCAACAGGACAAGAAGCTGGTTCTTTGAAAGGATTAATAAAATTATCAAACCATTGGCCAAACTAACAAAAGAAAAGAAGGAGAGGACACAAATAACTGACATTAGAAACCACATGAGTGATGTCATAACAGAACCAAATGAAATCAAAAAGTTAATAACAGCATACTATGAAGAGTTGTACTCCAACAAATTCAAAAACCTAGAAGAGATGGATACATTTCTAGAATAACATGGCATACCGAAATTTACTCAGAATGAAGTAGAAAGCTTGAACAAACCCATAACAAAAGAAGAAATTGATCAGGTCATCAAAAAACTCCCAACCAAAAGAAGTCCAGGCCCAGATGGCTTTACTAGTGACTTCTACCAAACATTCAGGGAAGAACTGTAACCAATTCTACTCAAATTATTCCAGAATATAGAAGAGGATGGAA
>NW_006408535.1:20168909-20173341 GCF_000296735.1 Chrysochloris asiatica
TTTCTTTCCATTGTGCATAGTGTAACTATGAGTTGGAGCTGACTCAATGGCACCTAACAACACCATCAATGGTTTTATTATAGCATAGGGTCACTATGTAAGAAAACCAACTTGAGGACAAGTAATAACAATAATAGGCCTGTTTTGATATTAAAACATAGATGTGACATCCTTTTCAATCTTTCTTGGGAGCATCATTATTTTAATTATTTTATAGTTATCAATTGATGTCCTAATACTGTTTCATTTGGGAGGTGACTTAGTTGTTTGTATTGGATTTGGTTTCTCTCTTGCTTTGGTTTGCTTGCCAATTCTTGGTTGTCTATTTTCATGCATAAATGAGGTTCTAGTATTTGTACAGTATTGGCATTTGAAACAGAATATCAAGATTTCCCCACAGTAAAGAGTTGCTAATGGAATTTCTAAGCCCTTCTCTGTGCCTTTGCACTTTTCACTCTCCAACAGTGAGAACAAACAGGCCCCTAGGACAGTTAAGACAAACATTAGAATTGATAAAAAAAACAATGATTTCTTTCTGGTCCAAAAAAAAAAAATTCATTCTTAAGGATGAGAGTAAGCAGCAGAGAACTAACTATAATATCTATGTATGATACTAGAGACCTAGACAAATATAATCGTGTCAGTTATATTTTATGTACAATGTATTCACATATAACAGAGTTCTGGTTGCCTTTATAAATAAATGTGGAGAGCAATTTTTCTTTTTAGGTATACGCATCCAGATTTAGGTTACTGCCCATAGAAAAGGAGTTAAATAGCTTCCAAATTCTGTTTCTTCTGTTAAAAATGTTTACTTGTTTAGCAGAAATCTTGGATTAATGTCTCTATTACAGGATGTATAGAAGACAGGAGTCCTGGTGTGGCGCTGTGGGCTGATTGCGTCAGACTGCAAAGTCCTTTGAACTGCAAGGTCAGTGGTTCAAGCTCACCAGCTGCTCCTTGGAAACCCTATATAGGGCCGCTATGGGTCAGAATTGACTCGATGGCACTTAACAACAACAACATAAAGGACAATGATGATTAAAAAATAAATGGAGCAGGTTTTCCCCTCAAATTCTCAGTTGGGAATTATTATGTGATTGCATATTCTAATCAGTCCTCAGACCAGTCATTGCTTTTAGAAAGGTGAGTGGTGCCCTTTGTTGTTGTTGTTAAATACCGTAGAGTTGGTTCCAACTCATAGCAACCCTGTATAAGGTTTCATAGGACTGGCTGGTGAGCTTGAACCTCCAACCTCGTGATTCTAACCAACCTTGCAGTCCAGTGCATTAACCCACCGCTCCACTCCCTAGGCTATGTGAAATTCATTTTTCCCTCTATTTTTTGTGGTGGAACCAGATGAGATTTCTGAGAAGGCTCAGAAATTTAGAATTCATCTAAAGTTGCAAGAATACAGCTCTTTCACTTTAGAATGTTGTGAGCTTGACTGTTCCCAGAACATCCACAGAGCCTTCTCTTGTAGTGTCATAATAGCGAATTCTTAACAGTTTTTGTTGTACCATTCATCTGTCAGTTTGTGGTACTGTGGTGGCTTGCATATTGCTGTGATGCTGAAACGATGCCATCAGTAATTAATTAATTAATTAATTAATTAATTAATTAACTTTTATTGTGAATTGAGTGAAGGTTTACAGACAAGATCAGCAGTTTTAAACCCAGCAAATAATACACTTTGTTTCATCTCAGTGATTGCAATCCCTCCATGGAGCAACAGTTATCCTGCTTTCTCCCTGTGGTTCCTATTTCCCTTCCACCCACCTTCCTATCCCTTCTCGCCATTGTCCTTAGGTACATGTTGCCTCTTTAGTTTTGATTGACCATTCCATCATTCATAGAGAGTTTATCTTAATATTGTTGTGGTTTCCTCTGTATACCTATCTACACATTGGCTGAAAGTTTTTCCCTCTATGTTCTTAGCTAAAAGAGGGTGTGTTCCTTTCCAAACATAAAGGCTGGATGAGGGTCACAATATCAGGTTCCTCCATTCTCTTTCTGATAAGTAAACCAGGTCTTTTTTAAAAATAATTTTGATTTCTGTTCCACATATTATGTCACTGTATCCAGAACTTTATAAAATGCTCCTGGTCAGAGCAGTTGGTAGCAGTGGCCAGGCATTATCTAGTTCTTCTGGTCTCAGAGTCATGGAGACTGATATTTATATGTTCCATTAATCTTTTGGACTAGTTGATTCCAACTATTTTCAATGATCACCACTCTTCTTTCTTTCAAATATGGAGAGACAAATAACTACACCTTTGATGGCTGTTCATGAGGTACATAACTGTCTGTGATAGGATAATATTCATGCACCTACAGGGAAGACCAGTTAATACCACTATTATACAAATTTACGCAACAACCACTAACAACAATGGCCCATCAAAATAGATGTAAAACATTGTCTTGTGGACTAGGTTTTGCCAATTGACCATGGTGTCTCCTGAGACTATGGTCCTCAGCCTCCAGGCTCAGCTACTCATTGCATTTAGATGTTTGATAATATCTAAGAAGTTTTCATCATCTTGACCACTGTATGCTCTACCACATTCAGAGTTGTGTTTGCAGGAAAGGTAAATACTTATGCACCAGTATACTCTTTCACACTCTTATGTATCTGTGGGACATACTAATCTTTATATATATGTATATACATACATAATACACATATATATATACATACACATTCTACTCTTCTTCCCATAATCATTCAGCTTGTGTCTCTGTCCATGTATCTATCTGCAGAATATTACTCTTCCAAGGTTGTATAAATATATCACTATTTACCTCTATCACCTTTTGTTGTTATAGTTAGGTGCCATTGATTCAGTATCCACTCATAGTGACCTTATGCACAGCAGAATGAAACACTGCCCGATCCTCGGCCAGAATATGGAAGTGTTAGGGATTCAATCTGGATTCGGATGAAGATGTGGAATGAGGGATATTATTGCTGAAGTCAGATGGATCTTGGCAGAAAGCAGAGAATACCAGAAAGATGTTTCACTGTGCTCTAGTAATACTTTTGACTGTGTAGATCATGACCAAATGTGGACAACATTGAGGAGAATGAGTATTCTGGAACACTTAATTGTACATAGAACAAGTGCAGCTTTTCAAACAGGACAAGGGGACACAGAATGGTTTAAAATTAGGAAAGCTGTGCTCTAGGGTTATATTATTTCACCATACTCATTCAATCTGTATGCTGAGCAAATAATCCGAGAAGCTGGATTTTATGAAGAAAAAGGTGCCATCAGGATTAGAGAAAGACTCATTAACAACCTGTGATATGCAGATGATATAACTTTGCATGCTAAAAGTGAAGAGTACTTAACATACTGATGAGGATAAAAGACCATAGCTTTCGGTATGGGTTACACCTCAATGTAAAGGAAATCAAATGCCTCAACGGTAGACCAACAAATAGTATCATGATAAATGGAGAAAAGATTGAAGTTATCAGACTTGTTTGCTTGGATCCACAATCAACACTCATGGAAGCAGCAGTCAATAAATCAAAGGATATATGGCATTAAGCAAATTTGCTGCCCAAGCCCTCTTCAAAGTGTTGAAGAGCAAAGATGCCAGTTTAAGTATTAAGATGTGCCTTACACAAGCCAGGGTAATTTCAATAGCTTCATATGCATATGAAAGTTGGACAGTGAACAAGGAAGAGTATAGAATAATTGATGGATTTGAATCATGGTGTTGGAGAAAAAGAAAGCATCATGGACTGCTATAAGAACAAACATATCTGTGTTGGAATAAGTATATCCAGAATGCTCCTTGGAAGACAGGATGGCGAGATTTCATCTTTCATACTTGGAGTTGGTTCCAACTCCTAGTGACCCTGTATAGAGCTTTCAAGTAGTGGCTGGTGGGTTTCAACTGCCAGCCTTGTGGTTAGCTGTCCAATACTTATTTAGGATTTCATCACCAAGATATTTTTTAGTGCTAAAAGAGGAAAAGAAAAAGAAAAAAAGGCTGAAATCTGAGATGCCAGTAGTTTGCCACATTGAAGTGCTTCTGTTTTTGTATACAAAAATAAACAAGCTAAAGCCCTACAAATGACATTCTCCTCCCCACAACACACCAGCAAGCAAACATAAACCAACCTAACAAAAGTCAAAGCCATATGTAGAAAGGGACACAAAAGGGTCAGCCCTGCATGGGAGTAGCACACACCTGCCCACCAGCCCATCCTCTTAGAACTCACCAGTAACTTTGAGGGGAGCCCTCCCTTCTGTTTAGGGCAATGTCTGTTTAACCACTTCCTTTGAGTGTCAATTCACAGTCATTTTCTTTCCTTTTGACCAATTCTGCTATATGTAATGGCTTTCTCTGACCCCTCTAAACATATCTTTCATGCTAGTGAGCTTCAAGAGTTTTGATTGTTGTTGTTGTTGTTGTT
>NW_006408535.1:20173441-20174555 GCF_000296735.1 Chrysochloris asiatica
ATAGACCAATATCCCTCATGAACATAGACACAAAAATTCTCAGCAAAATTCTAGCCAACAGAATCCAGCAGCACATAAAAAAAAATAATACATCATGACCAAGTGGGCTTCATAAATGGAATGCAAGGATGGTTCAACATTAGAAAAATAATCAACGTAATCCACCATATAAATAAGACAAAGGAAAAGAAACACATGATCATATCAATTGATGCAGAAAAGGCATTTGACAAAATGCCACATCCATTCCTGATAAAAACACTCAACACAATAGGAATTGAAGGGAAATCCCTCAACATAATCAAGAACATATATACAAAACCAAAAGCATACATCACTCTCAATGGGGAGAAACTGAAAGCCTTCCTTCTGCGAATGGGAACCAGACAAGGATAACCTTTGTCACCACTCCTATTCAATATTGTGCTGGAAATTTTAGCTAGAGCTATATGGCAAGATACAGAAATTAAAGGCATCCAAATTGGCAAAGAGGATGTAAAACTCTCTTTATTTGCAGATGATATCATCCTATACATAGAGAATCCCAAAGACTCAGTAAAAAAAAACTACTAGAGCTCATTGGAAGATTCAGCAAAGTGGCAGGATATAAGATCAACATACAAAAATCAGTTGGATTTCTCTATAGCAACAATGATAGCACTGAAAGGACATTAGGCAAGCAATACCATTTACAATAGCCACCCAAAGGATGAAATATTTAGTAATAAACATAACCAGCGAAACAAAGGACTTATACAAAGAAAATTACAAAACACTACTACAAGAAACCAAAAGAGACCTACAGAAGTGAAAGAACATTCCATGTTCCTGGATAGGAAGACTTAACATCATGAAAATATCAATACTATCCAAAGCAATTTGCACATATAATGCAATTCCAATCCTGATTCCAACTACATTCTTCAAAGTGATGGAAAAGATAGTTACTAACTTCATATGGAAAGGAAAGAGATCCAGGATAAGCAAAGCACTGCTTAAGAAGAAGAACAAGGTTGGAGGTCTCTCACTCCCCAATTTCAAAATTTACTTCATGGCCACAGTGGTCAAAACACAGCCTGGTACTGGTACAATGAAAGATACATTGATCAATGGA
>NW_006408535.1:20174655-20188153 GCF_000296735.1 Chrysochloris asiatica
AGCCCAATTCGTAACCACTAGTTTTGATTATTTGCAGAAAAATAAAACAAAATGAAATCAATTGCTGTTGAGTTGGTTCTGACTTCTGGTGCTCTTATGTGTGTCAGTAGAATGATGTCCAGGCCCTTCTTTACCACCCAGTCTCCTTATAGCTTAGTCTCAAGATATGAAAATGGCTTTCAAAGTTTAAATTAAAGGTTTAATAAAAGAAACGACATTAAATATTATAAAGATCTTGCTTCTCAAATAAATTTAACAATGTATTTATACATACTGAAAGGGTATTTAAAAAAAAAAAAATCCCAAGGATTGATTTGTTATTAAGTTCAACATTGAAAAAAGCACCAACAACTTTTTGCTGTCTCTCCTTAGGTCAGATTGTTAGGAACCTCAAATTGGATGGTATAAATATAGTTCTGGCTGGATAATTCACTACATAATGTAATAAATTAAGTAAAGGAGTGAAAAGAGATACTTTTAATACATCTTTTTCAAGCTTTCAATAAAGCTTTTTTTTTTTTTTAAGTTAGTGAGACATCCAGCCCTTCCTAGAAACTTTACTGTCATTATAGTACCTGCAGAGTGATATCACTAACAGACCTGGCTGTTTGCTTCTGAGTAAGAACAGCTGTGCAACAGACTGTCTGAACAGTCCCCATTTCAGGAGGCTGCACGGATCTCTGACACCAAGGCAGTACTGCACCAGCTGGCTCTGAATGCGGTGCATTGCTATTCCTGGATGATTTACCTGTTCTCAGTCCTGTCACCTTACTGTTTCTGCCATCTAATTAAAAACCCATGTTACTGGATTCACTCTGCTACAGATTAGCAATGCTATCTGTGTTCTTTCTGAGTCTAAACTGGCCACTTTTACTTTATGATACATGATTTATTTTTAAATTCATAAAAGATGCTTGATTATTTATTTGTGGTATAGTTTAGCTCTCTTGTGGCGTCTCGATCAGAGTAATCCTCTTCTAATGTATTCATATACAGTGAAGATCTAAATTTCCTAATCAAAATCTTGTCAGCAGAAGTAGAGCTGCTCTTAGGATAACATTTTAGTCTAGAAAATGATTTTCCTTTAAAAAGGATTCAATGGACATGATGACATAAAAAGAAGCGGCAAAATTACACACAATCAGTTCACATAATCAAAACAGCAATGTTTTGTATTCAGGCAGGATTTCTTTTTTACGATAATAAATGGAACAAAATAGTCCTTTCGGAATTCTGCAACTGTGTTAGGGCTACAAATGCAAAACTACTAGCATTCTACAGTATTAGGGACAAGCATTTTCAAAACTTTACATGAAGGATTCCAGGGAGGCATAGTTCTCATGCCATTCCTAAATATACATATGGATAATATACTCATCACTAACACTCATATTCTGCTTCCATTTTAACTTTGTTAGGAAGTCAGTATGAAACCAACATTAGCTTATTTTTAAAACAGCCCAATTCATGCAATAGTTCAAATAGTTGCATTTCAATCATAGTTTCTTGGAAATAAAGTGTATTATTATCTTAATATATATGTTGTTGTTAAGTGCTAGTGAGTTGGTTCCAACTCATAGAGACCCTATGTAAAACCAAATGAAATATAGCCCAGTCCCAAGCCATCCTTACAATTGCTGTAATGTTGGAGCCCACTATTGCTACCACTGTGCCAATCCATCTCATTGGGGACCTCCCTCTTATTTCTGTCCCTCCACTTTACCAAGCATGATATCCTTCTTGAGGGACTGGTCCCTCCTGGTAATAGATACAAAGTATGAGACACGACATCTAGTCATCTTGATTTCTAAGGATGGATTCAAAAAGGTAGTAGAAAAATGAAATATAAAGACATCGATTTTTTCCATGAACTCTTTGAAGTCCCCTCATACACATGAAGTATATAACGTCTATGAAGACTTTCTACATCTGTCAGGAAAAGCTGCGTCTCTCCTGTGGGAAGCTCTAAGGTCTTCTGTCGGTATGATATTCTGGAAGTGTGTTTCATGGATTGAATTGTGTCTCCCACATAGATTTGTCAGTTTAGCTGGACTATGATTCTATGATTCTCAGTGGTTTGCCAGTTATGCAATGATTCCCATGATGTGATTTAATGTGGTAAACCAATAAGAGGATTAAAGGTGGGATACATCAACCTCAATCCCCCAGCACCCTATCTGATGTACGGGAGATTCCCCAAGGTGTGTTCTGTAACACCATTCATCTTAAAAGAGATAAACGTATAGCAAGGTGAGCATGAGCAGAGAAAGACAGATCCATTACCACTAAGACAGAAGAGCCCGGAGTGGCGTGCATCTTTAAAAGTGCAAAGCCTGCACTGTGAAGCTCCTAGATTCAAGGAATGGTTGACATCAAGACACATGTCGATCACCAAAGAATGCTGGGCCTACAGATGCTGAAAGGAGACAAGGACCTTTCTTCAGAGCTGACAATCTGAATTTGGACTTCTAGCCTCATAAACTGTAAGAAAATAAATTTCTGTTAGTTAAAGCCATCCACTTATGGTATTTCTGTTACAACATCACTACATACTAAGACTCTGCTATACGTGTGTTTGGTTTTTTAGAAAGACTGAAGATCTACGACAACAGGAATCATATACTTCTCATTTTATAATCCCAGAACCTAACTAGGGCCTGATAATATGGTTGTTGTTTTGTTTGTTAAGTGTTATTGCTTCGGTTCCAACTCATAAAAACCCCGTATAGGGTTTCTAGGGAGGAGCTGGTAGGTTTGAACCACCAATCTTGCTGTTCAAACTGACCTTCAGTCCAGTGCTTATCCTATAGTGCCACACCAGGAGACCTTTCAAAAACAATTGCTTATCAACTTCACGGAGCCTGAAGAAACATTGACCAGTGTTTATATGAAATAAGTACAGGTAAATTGCCTTTCTAAGATGTAAAATTATAGTCACATCTTTATCTGCAAAGGATTCCTGGTGTAGCACTGTAAGATAAGAGATAGATTGCAAGGTCGGTTTGAACCGCAAGATCAGTGGCTTAAACCCACCAGCCTCTCTTCGGAACAGACTGCACAACAGACTGTCTGAACAGTCTCCATTTCAGGAGGCAAGTCTGAGTCATATACAGGGTCACTATGAGTTGGGACCAACTCAAAGGCACTTAAAAACAATTTATGCAAAAAGTAGCCAAGTTATTCACATGAATAGATGTGCATAAACTCAAAGCTTTCATTGTTTAAAAGAAGACTATTTTCACTCAAATTAATAAGTTTATATATATACAAATATATATTTATGAATTTGACTTGCTTAGACAATTCTTACTTACTAAATGATCAAATTATTCTTTGACTATTACTAGTCTCTAAGAGCCAAAATATGATGTTTAATAGATCCGATCAGAATTTAGAGACCATTTCAAGAGCAGATTCTATGCATTAGATATAACAACTGATAACCAGAAGAGTTGTGGAATGACATCAAGAACATCATACATGAAGAAAACAAAAGGTCATTAAAAGTACAGAAAAAAAGAAAAACCAAAGTGGACATCAGAAGAGACTCCAAAACTTGCTCTTGAGTGTATAGAATCTAAAGTAACTGGAATAAACCAGGATGTGAAAGAGCTAAATGAAAAATTTCAAAGGGCAGCTTGAAAATGCAAAGTATTATAATGAAATTTGAAAAGACCTGGAGTTAGAAAACCAAAAGGGAAGAACATGCTCAAAATTCCTCAAGCTGAAAGAACTGAAGAAAAAATTCTGACTTCAACTCGCAATTTTGAAGAACTCAATGGGCAAAATATTGAATGATTCATGAAGCACCAAAAGACAATGGAAGGAATACACAGAATCAATGTATGCAAAAGAATTGGCCCATGTTCAACCATATGAAGAGGTAGCATATGATCAACAACCAATTATATTGAAGGAGGAAGTACAAGGTGAACTGAAGGCATTGGCAACAATCAAGGCTCCTGGAACTGATGGAATTCAAATTGAAATGTTTCTACAAATTGTTGCAGCACTGGAACCACTCACTCGTCTGTGCCAAGAAATTTGGAAGACAGCTACCTGGTCATCCAATAGGAAATGATCCATATCTGTGCCCATTTGAAAGAAAGGTGACCTAATGGAATGCAGAAATCATTGAAAAATATCACTGCTATCACATTCAAGTAAAATATTGCTGAAGATAGCTCACAAAATAATTACAGCAGTGTCATTGTTAAGTGCTGTATAGTTAATTCTGACTCATAGCAACCCTGTATAGGGTTTTCAAGGAGCAACTGGTGGATTTGAACCACTGAACCTGCAGTTAGCAGTCCAGTTCTTTACCCTATAGTGCCACATCAGGATCCTGTTGTTGTTAAGTGCCATTGAGTCAGTCCAAACTCATAGACAGGTCTGTTAGTGGTATCCCTCTGCAGGTACTATAATGACAGTAAAGTTTCTAGGAAGGACTGGATGTCTTACTAAGTTGAAAAAAAAAAGAGCTTTATTGAAAGTCAAAAAAAGATGTATTAAAAGTATCTCTTTTCACTCCTTTACTTAATTTATTACATTATGTAGTGAATTATCCAGAAATTCCAACTTGATGGAACCTAACAACAACAACAACAACCAGAAATTCAAATTGAATACAGAAGAGGATGTAGAATGAGGGATATCATTGTTGACTTCAGATGGATCTTGGCTGAAAGCAGAGAACATCAGAAAGATGTATGTTGCTGTTGTTGTTGTTTTAAGTGCTGTCTAGTCAATTCTAACCCATAGAGAACTTGTATAGTGTTTCCAAGGAGCAGCAGGTTGGTTTGAACCGAAGACCTTATGGTTCACAGTTCAGTGCTTATCCTACAGAGTATATTTGTATTTTATTGACTATGCAAAGGCTTTCCAATGCATGGATCATAACAGACTATGGATAACATTGTGAAGAATGGGTATTCCAGAGCGCTTAATTATGCTTATGAGGAACCTGTACAAAGTCTAAAGAACGAAGGGTTACTGAATGCCTTAAAATCAGGAAAGGTGTGTGCTAGGGTTGTATCTTTTCACCACACTTATTCAATCTGTGTGCTGAGCAAATAATCCAAAAGATGATATTCGATGACACAACCTTGCTTGCTAGAAGTAAAGATGAAATACTTGAAATACTTACTGATGGAGATGAAAGACTACACCCTTCATTATGCATTGCACCTCAATGTAAGGAAAACAAAAAATCCACCAGTGGACATGTAAATAGCATCATAATAAATGAAGAAAAGATTAAAGTTATCAAAGACTTTATTTTGCTTGTATTAAAAATCAACTCTAACATGAGTTGGAGTTCACTGGGAGGCAGGAGACTTGGTATACATTTAGAGAGAAATGAGGTTCTTTATTTCTTACAGGGATTGGAAAGATAGAACCTCAAGGCTGGGACATTTAATTTAAAAAATAGAAGCAAAGGAAGCAGAGAAAGAGGACAAACACTCATTTTGCACACAATTTTCTTACAAGAATATGTAATTCTTTTCATAGATGAGACATGCTTTTTATGCCTTAGGAACTTGTGATTTGCTTTTATTTATTTGTGTAATATTTTTTACTCATTATGATCTTGAAAATAGCTTCTATTTTATATTTTATCTGATCTTCTTTTTACCTTACAAATTATTCTTGTGTTATATATCTTTTTATTTAAGTATTCTCAATAATTTGTGAATTAGGCTGATAATTTAAAAATAATTCAATAAATACATATGTCTAAGTTAATTATATAATATATTTTATGTATAAATCTATAATTAGGTGTATAGTTGCCTGCATTAATTATATACATGTATTTTCTTGATTGTTAGCTTAGACATTTCTATAGCTAATTATAAAAAGTTATCAAATGTATTTGTTTACGGAAAGCATTATTTAGTTCCGTTGAGCTGATCTACTTTTTATCATCTAAATTCTAATTTAATGAACTCATTCAACCATTGTAAATCACACACATCTGAACATAGAGAATGTAACCAACATTAGGTATCATCTTGGGAACAAAATTATTACACCTTACACCATTTACAATAAAGAAGGAAGTACAATACTTAAATGAGGTTCTTTAGGTCCTGGAGGCATATTCCTCACAGTTGTATACTATTCTAATCTATATATCACTGACATTAAAGGCTGCTACTTTGATTGGCTCCAGTCCTAATTTGCCATAAAAACAGCCCTGCCATGTAGTCTATACAAACTGGTGGAACCCATCATAATAGTTGCATCAGTGATGAGAAAAAGGCCACCACCCCCACTATAGGCAAACCACAGCACAAGGGTTCTGAAGCAAGGACATTTTATTTTTTAGTGAAGCATTGTATTTCTTGAAAAATAGCTACTGCCTGGTTTCTGAGCTCCATGAGAGATGCTTTTTCTGGTTCGGTAGCTTGAACCTGAAAGAACTGTCCATCTAAGAATGACTGGCATCTCAATATTATCTATTTTAGGGATAGTCTCTTCCTACTTTATTCTTTCATCACTGGTCTGATAAATGCCAAATTTAGAAAAAGTTTAGGTTGAGTCATATGAAAATTGTGTTGTTTGTACATGAAAATGTTTCAATATCAGTAACTTCATAGATTTTAATAGAAAATGAATAATAAATGGCATTTATTCAGGTGTGAAACTAAAAGTAACTAATAACTGCAGGTTGGCAGTTCAAACCCACCAGTCACTCTCAAAAACCATATACAGGCTCACTATGAATTGGAACCGACTCAATGGCACACAATTACAAGAACATTTGCCTAATATGATTTTTTTTCCTTCTTTCTTTCCCCTCTAGTTTCCTCTGACAAAAAACAAAACAAAAAAACTTAAAATCATAAACATTTAGAAATGAAAGGAATCCATAAATACCATCAGTAGCAGTCTTTCAACAAGAAGTAAAGTGGTGTGCTTTCTTATTGCATGATTTGACAGCTTCATTCCTTCCAAAGCTACTAAATGCACTTGTATTTTTACAGCATACACTGCCTTATTTTTGTGCTTGTGTTTCTTGGTTGTGATAAGAACTTGCTTGGAAATGATAACTAGTCCCAATTTCAGATGATCATCTTACAAATGGCTAGAAAATCTTTTCAAATGTCACTCAAATATATGTAAAACACTCATCAATAGATGTAATGCTAGAAACTTGTGGACTATCATAAAAAGAGAGAAACGTTTAAAATGTACCAAATAAAGGTTTTCCAGGGTTGAATATAATTTTAGCCACATTGTAAACATTAATGGGTTAGCTGGAATTAGCATGATTTTTCAATAATTTTTCCTTTTTATCATCAAGGTATCTAAACAACAAATAACTACATCTGACACTGAGAATAACCATCAACAAAGATCCTGGTGTTTGTGGTAACTCTAGGTATCTGATAGTGTTATTTGGTTGTTTGGTTCCTGGTGTAGAGTCCTGGTGTGGCGCTATAGGGTAGTCAGTGGACTGCTAACCACAAGGTTGGAGGTTCAAATACACCAGGTATTCTTTGGAAACCGTATACAGGATAGCTATGAGTTCAGACTGACTCAGTGGCACTTAGCAACAACAAGACTCTGATGTGGCACTATAGGATAAAGAACTGGACTGCTAACTGCAGGGTCAGTGGTTCAAACCCACCAGTTGCTCCTTGAAAACCCTGTACAGGGTTGCTATGAGTCAGAATTGACTACACAGTACTTAACAATGACACTTTTGTATGTCACTAAAAATACACCAGGAGCTTGGCAGAATTGTGGAGGAAGGGCTGCCCTTGTCATATGACAAGTTACATAAGTATTAAATCAGACATTTCCATTCAAGACAAGAATTGTTGTGATTGCTAAGTGCTCTTGGGTCAGTTCCAACCTATAGCGACCCTGTATACGGTTTCTGAGGAGTAGGTGGTGAGCTTGAACAGCTGACATTGCTGTTCAAACTGGTTTTGCAGTCCAGTGCATTAACCCACAATGTCACACCAGGACTTCAAGAGAAGATAAAGAGAAAGGCAAAAGGAAAAAAAAACAAACAGTATTATCTTTTTTTGCAGCACAAATGGTGTAATAAGATCAACATCAATGGTATTTAATTTATTTAGGATCATTATTAATGATTTAGAGACTACTTTACTCAACCTTGTTTACTATAATATTTTCAGAAATAACTGTAAGTATTAAAGAAAGGAGTCCTGATGTGGAGCTGCAGAATAGTGCACTGGACCTGAAAGTCGGTTTAAACTGCAAGGTCAGCAGTTCAAACCCATCAGCCACTTCTTGGAAACCCTATACAGGGTTGCTATGAGTCGGAACCAACTCCAAGGCACTTAAAACAACAATAACATTAAAGAAAAATGTATTTTAATGGTTGATCACAGATTAACACTTTTTTTTTTCTTATTAAGATTTCAAAAGTTAAAATTATAGAAGAATGACAGAAAAAGTATTAAAGAAAAATAAGTTAAAGACCTTTTATTTTACAGATGCACAAAATGTGGCCCAGAGTGTGACTTGATCATACCAGTATTGGAATTGGAATGAGAACTTAGGTTTCTAGACCTTGTGCTTTATTCATTATATGAAACAAGATGAGAACAATTCAGCATTCTGTAGGGAACACAAGCTTGTAATCAGTTTGTCAATTATTGTTTAAATTTGCTTTTTTTCTCAGTTTACAGAAAGCAATAGGCATGTATACCATGTGCTAAATTGAAAGGTAAGTATGATTTGAGGGTTGAACATATACTGACTGGCTTGTGATTATATTTTTAAGAAGACACTGGTAAGCATGTTGTTGTTGTTAAATTCCATTGAGTCAGTTCGACACATAGCAACCTTGTATAGGGTTTCCAAGGAGCAGATGGTGAGTTTGAACTGTCGATCTTGCTGTTCAAAGTGATCTTTTGGTTGAGTGCTTACTCTACAGCATCACACCAGGATTCTTTAGATAGTATTATCTTTTTAAAGCAAATATGAAATTAATTTCAAACTAAAGTCAGGATATATTAGCAAATATACAGTATAGCAGCTGTAGGAGGATAAAATTTAAAACAAAGAAATTAGAGAATATTATTATTTTTGACACATTTCTATGTTCTTTCGATTCAAGTTGATAAAAATGACCTAAAATTTTTTTTCTGATGCCATATCCTCAGCTTCCAACTGTGTCATTTTAACTAACAGAAAAGCAGCCTATTTGTTAACTCTCCTCCTTCTGCATCGGTTTCGGTTCCTTTTTATATACTTGCTTTTATCTAGGTGTCAGATTCTCTCTAAATGATAGATTGTAATCTCAGCTATAGAAAAAAAAAATGAAACTTTCAAAATGGATGGATTTGATTTTAAGAGATGTGAACTAGTCAGGTGGCAGTCACAGAAATGAGTCTCTTGTGAGTGATAACATTACGAGTGTTTTACATTAACCCTTGGTTTGATTCCACACATTTATAAATATTTCATAAAAAATTTCTCTGTTGTAGTTTATAAAATTCCTTAAAAGTCCTCTTAATCTAAAATATTTGGTAATTTTTAAGTTAAAATATGAATTACATTCTGGACCACATTTAATTTCTTTCACTTAAATAAATGTGGACCAGTCATTTATTCAATTTAAAAAATATACTGAAAATTTAATAGATACTTGTTGTTGTTAAGTGTTACCAATTCAGTTCTGACTCATAGTGACTCCAAACAGGGTTTCCAAGATATGGCTAGTGTTTATTCTATAGCACCAGACCAGGACTCCTAATAAATACTCTATGTTGGAAATATTGAACAATGTGAATGTCGTTGTAGTTAGGTGCCATCGAGCTGGTTCTGACTCATAGTGGTACTATATACAACAGAACAAAACATTGTCTTTTCCTGTACCATCCTCACAATTGTTGTTATGCTTGAGCCCACCATTGCTGCCACTGTGCCAATCTATCTTGTTGAGGAGGATCCTCTTTTTTGCTACTCCTTCTCCACTTTACAAACATAATGTCCTTTTCAAGGGATTGGTCCCTTCTGACACCATGTCCAAAGTAAGTGAGATGAAGTCTCACCACCCTTGAGTCTAAAGAGCATTTTGGCTGTACTTCTTCTAAGACAGATATATTTGTTCTACTGGTAGTCAATGGTAATTTCGATATTCTTTTCTAACACCATAATTCAAGTGCATTGATTCTCCTATGGTTTTCTTAATCATTGTCCAACTTTCACAAGCAAATGAGATTATTGGAAATATCATAGCTTGTGTCAGTTACACCTAAAGTGATATCTTTGTTCTTTAACATCTTCAGGAAGTCTTTTGTAGTAGATTTGCCCAATGCAATATATCGTTTGATTTCTTGACTACTGTTTTCAGGAGCATTGATTATGGATCCAAGCAAAATTAAGCCTTTGAAAACTTCAATCTTTTCTCCATTTATTATGGTTTGAATGAGGAATGATCATAATTTTCATTGAGTCTATAATCTAATGGGAAGCCCTTGTATGGCAATGCAAGATAAACACTGGATTGCTAACTGAAAGATCAGTGGGTCAAACCCACCAGCCACTTGTCAGAAACCCTATACAGGGTCACTGTGAGTCAGAACTGACTCGACGGCAATGAACAACAATGACAAAGACTGCTGGATGAGGCAGGGAAGACAACAGACAATTAAAACATAGTTTCACATGTCTTCTAAACCAAACCAAAACCAAATGGACAAATAAATTCAGCCTATAGTAACCCTATAGGACAGACTAGAAATGTCCCATAGAGTTTCTAAGGCTGTCTTCCTGAATGGCTGGTGAGTTAGAACCAAGCTAAGCACTTAACCACTATGACAGTAGGGAACCTTGATTTTATTGTGTTGTGAGTTTCCAGGTTGATGCTGATTCATAGAGATGCTACATAGAGTTTCTGAGAGTGGGTGGTGGGTTTCAACTGCTGACCTTGTAGTTACCTGTCCAGTTTTTAGCCTACAGTGCCACACCAGGACACCGCATGGTGGGGAATAAAGTTGTTGCTTCTGTGAGGCAGGAACTATGCAGAAAAGCTGTTTAGGTTTTATTAAAAAACAAAACAAAACAAAGATGTATCTGCTGTATTGAGTTGATGTTCTGTCCAGGGACAGATGTTGTTGTTGTGATGTGCCGTGGAGTCATGTCCAACTCATAGTAACCCTGTACAGGGTTTCTGAGGCTGTAAATCTTTACAGGAGCAGAAAGCTTCATCTTTCTCCTGTGGAACAGCTGGTAATTTCGAGCTGCTACCTTAAAGTTTGCAGCCCGATTCATAACCACTATGCTACCAGGGACAGATAGATGCTCTGTATCCAATGAATCAGCTAGGCATCTTGTTTTCATGTTGTTATCAAAGGTGTGTGAAATAGATCTTAATAACAACCGTACCTAGAAGGAAGATACAGTATAAGCCAAATCATTTAAATGATTTCTTTATCTCAATATAATTTAAAGAATCACATTTAGAGGAAGATTCTAATTCCATATGTGACTTGTGTTTCACATGAGTATGACAGTAAAGTGGTTTGAGACTGGAGAGAAGTTGGGGAAAATGTCAGATTTGCAAACTTTGTGGATTAAAATTTCCCTATGTGGTTTCACTTTAACTTTTGTTGTTGTGAGTTTCATTTTTGGAGGGGGTGGGCGCTGGGGTAGTTAGGAGTGAGGAGGTAGGATTAGGAACTATGGCTAGACCTAAGGTTTTGTGTAGTGTTGGGAATATGATTAGGACTAGGGCTAGTGTTAAGGAGCTCTGGCACCATAATGCTTATGAATTGGGCTGTGAATCACAAGGTCAGCAGTTCGAAACTACCAACTATTCTGCAGCAGAAAGATGAGGCTTTCTGCTCCAGTGAAAATTTATAGCCTCGGAAACCCTGTACAGGGTCACTATGAGTCAGAACCAACGCCACAGAACATAACAACAACAAGGTTAGTGTTAGCGATAGAGAGGGGTTGGGTTAGGGCTAGGAGTAAGGCTCAATCTAGTTGTTGGGTTTTTTTTTTGGTTTTTTTTTTTTAGAGAAACATTATGTTTAAAGGTAAAGCTTAGGACACTCCAGCACGGGATATGGATATGGCCTGGAGTTGAAGCAGCAGGGACAGGTAGATGACCCATATGGAACCTCACATGGCAAAGGATGAGGAAAGTGATCATCAAACAGAAGAGCCCCATGGCCTCAGACAGGGCAAAGTCCAGAATGGCATAGGAGAAGAACTGCCACTTGAGAGACAGGATCCTGGCATAGCCCATGATCAAGATGCCAAACACTGTCCCAATGCTGGCCCCTGAACCAGCCTAACCAACTGTGGCAGTCCTTGCACATAAACTTGGCTACTGTGTCAATGTCCCTGGGAGACAACACTGGTCTGGAACTCCTGCCTGGCCACCTGGAGTGGAGGGCTGCTGTAGGAAGGCTGTTTAGATGGGATCTCTGGGGTACTCATGAACGAGGCAGACACAGGCCTGACTAGACCCCTGGTAAAACAGTGGACCAGAGCTGGAGGAAAGAGTATGCTCCGGTTGTTGTTAGGTGCCATCGAGTCGATACCAACTCATAGTGACCCTATGCACAGCAGAATGAAACACTGCCGGATCCTAGGCCCACCTCACTGCTGTTGCCATGCTTGAGTCCATCGATGCTGCCACTTGGCTAATTCATCTCGTTGGGGGTCTTCTTCTTTTTATCTGACCCTTCACCTTACCAAACATGATATCCTTCTCCAGTGACTGGTAACTCCTGACAACATGTCCAAAGTATGAGAGATGAAGTTTGGCTATCTTGGCCTCCAAGGAGCACTCTGGTTGTACTTCTTCCAAAACGGATCTATTGATTCTTTTGGCAGCTCATGGCACTTTCAATATTCTCCTCCAACACCATAACTCAAAAGCATCAATTCTTCTACGGTCTTCCTTATTCACTGTCCAGCTTTCAAATGCATATGAGGTTATTGAAAATACCATGGCTTGGGCCAGGCGCATCTTAGTCCTCAAGCTGACATCTTTGCTCTTCAACACTTTAAAAAGGTCTTGTGTAGCAGATTTGCCAAACACAATATGTCGTTTGATTTCTTGAATGCTGCTTCCATGAGTGTGGATAGTTGATCCAAGAAGAATGAAGCCTTGACAACTTCAATCTTTTCTCCGTTGATAAGAATTTGTTTATTTTTCCGGTGGTAAGCATTTTTGTTTTCTTTACATTGAGATGTATTCCACACTGAAGGCTGTGCTCTTTGATTTTCATCAGTAAATGTTTCAAGTTCTCTTCACTTTCAGCAAGCAAGGTTGTATCATCCGCAGGTTGTTAATGAGTCTTCCTCCAATCCCAATGCCACGTTTTTCTTCATAAAACCCAGCCTCTCGGATGATTTGCTCAGCATACAGGTTGAATAAGTATGGTGAAAGAATACAACCTTGTCGCACATCTTTCTTAATTTTAACCCATTCAATGTTCACATGTTCTGTTTGAACACTGTTTCTTGGTTCAGGTACAGATTCCTCATCTGCAATTAT
>NW_006408535.1:20189139-20195893 GCF_000296735.1 Chrysochloris asiatica
ATTTGATTTCTATATATTCCATTTGGTGAGGTCCATGTGTATATTCATCTCTTATGCTGTCTAAAGAAGGTATTTGAAATGAACAAATCACTGGTTTTGAAGAATTCTATTATGCGTTGTCCAGCATCATTTCTATCACCAAGGCCATATTTTCCAACTACTGATCCTTACTCTTTGCTCCCAACCTTTGCACTCCAATCACCAATAATGATCAATACATCTTGATTGCATGTTTGATCAATTTCAGATAGAAGAATTTGGCACAATTCTTCCATTTCATCCTCACTGGCTTTAGTGGTTGGTGTGTAAATTTGAATAATAGTGGTACTAACTGGGCTTCCCTGTAGGCTCATGGTTATTATCCTATCACAGACAGTGTTGTATCTCATGACTGATCTGGATATGTTCTTTTTGACAATGAATGCAACACCATTCCTCTTCAATATGTCATTTCTGGCATAGTAAACAATGTGGTCATCAGATTCAAAATGGCCAATACCAGTCCATTTCAGCTCACTAATGCTTAAGATGTTGATGTTTATGCATTCCATTTCATTTTTGACAACTTCCAAATTTCTCAGATTCATACTTCATACATTCCCTATTCTGATTTTCAATGGATGTTTACAGCTGTTTCTTTTCATTTTGAGTTGTGCGCCTTCAGCAAATGAAGGTCCCACGGGCTTTACTCCATTCAAGTCATCACGGTCAATCTACTTTGAGGAGGCAGCTGTTCCCCAGTCGCATTTTCAGTGCCTTCCAACCTGAGGGGCTCATTTTCCAGCACTATATCTGACAGTGTTTCTCTGCTATTCATAAGGTTTTCAGTGACTAAATATTCTGAACTAGTTCGTCACTCTTTCTTCCTAGTCTGTCTTTGTCTGGAAGCTCATCTGAAACCTGCCTACCTTGGGTGACCCTCCTGGCATAGCTTTAAGAATCACATCAACTCATAAGCCACCACAGTACAATAAACTGACAGTCGAGTGCACCCGTAGTCTGTATATTTTCAGTCTTTCAGCTACAGCTCAGGATCTCAGCACTCAGCTCCCCTACCCATGTCCTAGTCTAGTTTTAGAGTTGCAGTTTTTTTTTTTTTTTTCTTGAAATCTTGATTCCCTTTTCATTTGGAAGTTCTATAACTACACTATTCCCTCTTTTTATTTATTTATTTTTGTTGTTATTGCAAACTTTCAACTCTGGCTCCTTATTTTCAGTGTTGCAGATTTGTTTTTCTTTGGATGCTTCTGTTCCAGTAAAGATTTACAGCCTCAGAAATTCTATACTGGATCGCTATGAGTTGGAACCAACTGTATGGCACAAAGCTATCAACCACTACATTTGGATTGAGTTCTGAGTAATATTGTCATGTATGCTAATCTCAGGTTGCAGTCTGCTGTGGAGTCTGTCTCCAAAAAACTCCTTGTAGTATTTTTCAATAACATTGGTCTGGTTTCTAGAAGTACTTTAAATTTCTGTTTATCTGAAAAATACTAATTTCAGTATTATATTTGAGGGACAATTTTTGTAGAGCTATGATTCTTGGTTGGCATTTTTTTTTCCTTCTGATTCTTACATATGTCATCCCATTGTCTACTTGCCTGTATGGTTTCTTCTAAAAAATCAGAGCTTAGATTTATTAGTTCTCCTTTATAGTAAACTTTGTGTTATCACTGAGCTGCTCTTAGGACCCTCTTCTTGTATTTGGTTTTAGAGAGTTTGATTACATCTTGGAGATTTTTTCCTTGGGTCTACACTGTAGTTCGCTCAGTTTCTTGAATTCCTATATTCTCATCATTCATGATGTTTGGGAAACTTTTCCTCCAAAACACCTTGACAATTTTTTCTGTGGTTCTTTATGTCTCAGTTCTGAAATGCTGATCACATTTGAGATATTCCTCTCGATATTGTTCTACATAATTCTTAGACTTTCTTGGAATTTTTTCTTTTGCTCTTTTTTTTAAATTGCTCCTCTAGTAGAGGAGCTTTGAGAGATTTGTTTTCAAGTTCAACAATTTAGCCTTCTTTTGATTCAATTCTATTTCTTTGCCTTTTCAATGTATTACCTATTTCTGAAATCTTCTGGATTTCTATTTGCTGTTTTTATATGGTTTCTAATTACTCATTTATTTTATCAGTAATGTTTTCCTGAGTTCTTCTAAAGGGTTTTCTGTGTTCTCCTTACTTGCATCTGCAGCTTTCTCAAATTATTGAAGTTACCTAAATATCACTCTTTTGAATTCCTTATTAGGTAGTTCTGATTTCTGATAATATATTTTCTGACTTTATATTTTGGTACTTGTTTAAGACATTCTGTCTTGTTTCTTTGTATAAGCTGAAGTTGTCTGTTGTCCTGACACATTGTGAAATCATAATTAATTGATGATTTTATGTTGGTGTGTTCTTAGGCCCCTGTCTCCTGCTGGGTGGGATAGAAGAGAATCTGCTGTTCTCTGTTCATGGTTTGTGTAACATAATTCAGGTTGGTCTGATGTTGGCTGCTACTTATTGTTGATCAGATGGTACAGGAGTGGATAGTGAAGCTTACCCAGTGAATGGAGCTTCAGGAGGCATGGAAGTGGCTGGGCCATATGGGCAAAATTGCTGCCTCCCCCAAACAGACAATAGCAGTAAAAGATCTAACAAGGCAGAATTCAAGAGTCTTCAGACACACGGGGGATACACCTGAAGCCCAATTCCAAAGAGCAGAGCCTGTTCAGGAAGGGGTGTCACTTGCTACTGGGCAGGTAAGGACAGAGGACTGGCCATGCCCTTGGCCAGCAGGAGGGCATAGGGAACAAAGGATAACCATATCCCCTTTGCTACCAACCTTCAATGTACATCCTGTGATTCCAGCCCACTGTGCTGCCCAATCAATAGTCATCTGAAAAGCTCAAGATGGCTGTATAGTGCCAGGCCAGCCAACAGCCCACCTGACTTTCACCCCTGTCACCATTCCGCCTCAGCTTCCTCTCCCATTGGCACTAGATACAACTCCTCTCGATCTTTTCTTCTGAAGCTTGGGGTTCCAGAATCACTCTTAGTATCTATTTTACTTGATTTTCCATGTCCTTGTTGCAGATATCTTGCAGCATCTTTATTAAATATACAAATGTTATCCCTATATTTATAAATAATAATAATTTTAAAAACCAGATAGATAAGTGCTTTTTCAATATCACATGCCTAATAAGTGGTAGAGATTAAATCAAATATTTAAGGCGTCTTATTTAATTTGGGAATTTAAATTTTATACTCAGAAAAATAAATGCATTCTGTACGCAGGATTTACCAGATCTGGTGTGGCAGGATAATATGCTGGACTGCAAGGTTGGTTTGAACTGTAAGGTCGATGGGTCCAACTCACCAGCTGCTCCTCTGAAATCCTATGCAGGGTTGTTATTATGAGTTGGAATTGACTCCACGGCACTTAACAGCAACAATAATTTTTGACAATAGGCATATATATTAGATAACATTAAAATAGCTATATTTTCTATATTCCCTATATATTAGAAAAATTAGACTTAGTTCTCTGAGTACATATAATCCTATTTTCAAATCTGATACCATTTAGCCAATAGCAATAAGACATATATAATCAGATACATCATGAAAATAATTATTAGAGGGAAAACTGACATATACACTTCTTTTAAAAATGGTTGTTTTTGTTGTCAAGTGCCATCAAGTCAGTTCCAACCCATAGCAACCCTCTATAGGGTTTCCAAAGGTGACAGGTGAGCTTGAACTGCTGACCTTGGAGTTCAAACCGACTTTGCAGTGTCCAGTGCATAAACCCACAGTGCCACACCAGGACTCCTTTTAGAAATTACTCCATACTTATTTAGCATTTTACAGTTTACAAAACCCAAATATTCTTTCTTATCACAAAATTTAAAGTTTCTCCAGTATCTAGTTTTATGAATACTTTTATACTTTTCCCTTCAAGCCCTTGTTTTGGTGAAGATCTAGCTTAAAAGTTACAGATGGATAGTTTTTTTTTTTTTCCCAATACGCTTGCCTTGGGATGACTACCTCTCATTTATGATCTCTCTTTATTCCTTGTGGTTTAAGATTCTGTCTTTCAGTTTTGGGTAGGGATAGGTAAGGAAGAATGTGTCCTACACTGAGCTCTACTACTCTGGTAACAGTAGAACAACTTTCCCTATCCTTGTTCTTCAGTTTCTAATGATAATGCAACTGTGTCTTTAAAATGTGCTCTGAAAGACCCACAGAGTAATTTACTTTAAAGCTCTGACTCCCACAAATAGCACTCAGCATTCTGATGTCATTAACTCATCATCTGTCCAGCAGAGTTAAGACTAATATGACTTGAAAATCATATTTCCTTTAAGAAATATATTAAGATTTGATCCCAAGAGTTAAAATTTGAGTCCTGTTTGACCAACAGTTAGAACTTGAGTGTTATTTGATCAGAAAATAGAGATAACAACAAACATATCACAAAGGAATAGTTTCTTTCTGTTTTTTTTTTTCTTGGTAAGATCTTTTCAGTATAGTTTGGCTAGAGGGAGTAACTTGTAGAAGACTGGAGATTAGGAGGAGGAAGAAGGCAGGTTATTTCTCCTCCTCTAAACCTGGTTTGCCACATTCCACAGTGCCTGAATTGCTTTTAAATTTCCATTTTCTGTGCACTTCAGTAACATTATTTTTTCCCCTCACCCTTCCAGACCCAAGGAGTATATAGTAAACCCAAAAAAAGCCTATTGTCAGTGAGACAATTCTGACTCATAGAGATCCTATATAGGGTTTCTGAGACTGTAAATCTTTATGGCAGCAGTCTCATTTTTCTCCCATGGGACAGCTGTTGAGTTTAAATTGCTGACCTTGTAGTTGGCAGACCTGCATTTCTCCTACAGCACCTCTGTGGCTTCTTTATTGTCAGTGCCACAGTGACTTGGATTTCCAGTTGGCTCTATTAACTCTGTCAATGCCTTGGCCTTCTCTCTTCTCCTAATCTCCAGTCTCATACAAGTTCCTTTTTCTGGCTAAACTACACCTTTTAATTCTTACCCAAAAGACCTTAACCGTTACCTGTCAGTTTGTTGTACTGTGCTGGCTTCATATGTTACTGTGATTCTGGAAGTTATGCCACTGACATTTTAAATGCCAGAGGGTACATCCATGGTGGACAGGTTTCAGCTGAGCTTCCAGACCAAGACAGACTAGGAAAAAGGAGAGACGGACAACTTCTAAATGTTCAGTCACTGAAAACTTAGTGACAAGCAGTGGAACACTGTCAGATAGTGCCAGAAGACTGAACATTGAAACATTATCAATAGTACCAGAATATTTTTATATATACTCTGCTGAAAGACAAGCCCCTCAGGTTGGAAGGCACTCAAAGTACCATTCCTTGTCAAAGTAAAGTTGATCATGATGACATTAATGGACTACAGCTTTTGGGACCTTCAGTTGCTGATGGGGCACAACTCAAAATGAGGAGGAATGACTATTAATATCAGAACATAGAATGTACAAAATGCAATCTTGGAAGTTAATAATGAAGTTAAAATGAAATGGAACATATAAACATTGGTATCCTAGGCATTACTGAGCTGAAATGGACTAGTATTGGCCATTTTGAAGCTGAAAATCTTATGGTTTATTATGTCAGGAATGACAAATTGAAGAGGAATAGTGTCATTCACCACCAAAAGAGCATTTCAAGATCTATCTTGAAGTCTAATGCTGTCTGTAGGAGGATAATATCCATACACCTATCAGGAAGACCAGTTAATACCACTATTATTCAAGTTTACTCACCAACCACTTAAGGCATTAATGATGAATTTGAAGAATTCTACCAACTTCTTCAATCTTAAATTGGTAAAAGATGCAATCAAGGCGTACTGATAATTACTGGTGGTTGGAATGCAAAAATTGAAAGCAAAGAGGAAGGATCAGTAGATGGAAAAATATCACCTTGCTGTTAGAAATGATTCTGGGGATGACATAATAGAGTTTTTCAAGACCAATGACTTGTTTTTTGCAAATACCTTTTCCAACAACATAGAAGATTACTATACACATAGATCCTACCAAATTGCACACATAGATATAAAATTGACTACATGGTCAAAAAGTTCTATATCATCCACCAAAATAAGGTCAGGGCAAGACTGAGGAACAGTCCATCAATTGCTCATATCCAAATTCAAGCTGAAGTTGAAAAAAATTAAAACAAGTCCATGAGAGCCAAAATTTGACCTTGAACATATTCCATCTGAATTTAGATATCAAGAATTGTAAAGGACTCAATATTGTATAGGAATTTTTTTTTTTTAAATCATCAAGAAGACAAGAAATAAGGATGTGACTAAAATGGATGTCAGAAGTGACTTTGAAATTCACTCTCCAGTGTAGAGATGCTAGAGCAAATGAAAGAAATGAGGAAGTAAATGAGCTCAACAGAAAATTTCAAAGCACAGCTTGAAAAGACAAAGCCAAGTGTTACAATGAAATGTGCAAAGAACTGGAATTGTATCACAGTCAGCATTTCTTAAGTTGAAATCACTGAAAAAAATATACAAGCGTTGGCATGCAATATATAAGAATTCCATGGGGAAAACATTGAGGTGTGCAGAAAGCATGGAAGATGGAAGGAATACACAGAGTCACTGTATCAAAAAGAAATGGCTGATGCTCAACACTTTCAAGAGATATTGATGTTCAGCACTTTCAAACATACACTTTCAAAGAGCCAATAGTGCTGAAGGAAGTAGTCCAA
>NW_006408535.1:20196608-20200802 GCF_000296735.1 Chrysochloris asiatica
ACCACAGTCTTCAGTATTGGTTGCACCTCAATGTAAGTAAAACAAAAATTCTCACAACTGAACTAATAAATAGCATCATGATAAATTGAGAAAACACTGAGATCGTTAAAGATTTCATTTTGCTTGGATCCACTATCAACACTTATGGAAGCAACAGTCAAGAAATCAAGCAATGTATTGCATTAGGCAAATCTGCTGCACAAGCCCTCTTCAAAGTATTCAATAGCATAAAACAACAAAGATGTTAGTTTTAGAACCAAGGTGTACCTGCCCCAAGTCATGGTATTTTCAATATCTTTAATATATTTTCAATATCTATGCATGTCCAAAAAGTTGGACAGTAAATAAGGAAGATTCTAGAAGAATTGATACATTTGATTTATGATGTTTGAGAAGAATATTTAAATAGTACAATGGATTGCTAGAAGCACAAGCAAATCTGTATTGGAAGAAGCAAGTAAGAATGCTCCTTACAAGTTAGGACAGGGAGATTTTGTCTCTCATACTTCAGACATATTATCAGGAGGCACCAGTTCCTGGATAAAGACATCATGCTATGTAAAGTGGAGGGTAAGACCCAATGAAATGCATTGGCGCAGTGGCAGCAGCAATTGGCTCAAGCTTAACAATGATTGTGAAGATGGTGCATGACTCAGCAGTGTTTCATTCTGTTGTGCATAATGTTGCTATGAGTTGGAACCGACTCAAAGGCACCTAAAAACAACAATGCTTTGGCAAAACCTCCCTTTATTAAATTCTGAAAATTTTAGCCAAGTGTGCCATTTGTTTTTGCTGAGACTTTACCTGATTTTGAATCCAGAATTTCCCCTTAACAAGTAGCTGTGGTGCTGTCGGTTAATGCCCTGAACCGCAAGGTTGGTTTGATCTTCAAGGTTAGCAGTTCAAGGTCACCAGCCCCTTCTCAGTTACCATATACAGGGTCACTATGAGTTAGAATCGACTCAATAGCATAAAACAACAAAACATATATATAGATATCATGCTGGCTTCTTTCTTAGAGTGGCTTTCTTGAGGGTTGCAAGATGGTTGTCAAAAGCAACCAAGATTACATGATTCTTGACTCACACAGGAGGAGAGTACTTTGCCTCTGTCACATCAAATTAAAGTCTTATACTTCACAGTGTATAGATCAAATAACACTATCACCACCACCAAATATTGTTTTAAAATTAGCCAGGCGATATTGGTATATGTGATTGAGGAGAAAAGTATCCAGATTTTAAAGAACTGAACATAGGAAAAATTCTCTAATTTTCCCCTACATGTTAGCTGATACTTGAGTACCTACAGGGATTTGATTATATTTTATTATGATGAATGACTTAAACTTTTCTAACTTTTGCCAATACATATGATAATCCTCTTTTATTTACATGAGGCCTCAGGCTAGAATTATCTTGCTTATTACATCATGATTAAATATATATATTACCTAATGGGGCTTTAAAATAATCATGAAAGCTTTCCATTATCTTTTCATTCAATTTTTCCACAAACTTTTGAAGCTCCCTTGTATGTGTTTATGAGAATGACATGGTGCTAATAATTTAAATATTTAATTTCATATATATTTAAATATACATGAAATTCATTCTGTAGGTCATTATGATTTAAAAGCATAGAAAAATACCAAAAGGACTGATGCCATGACAGTTTGTGAGAAATGCCTCCACTTCTTCAACTGGGCTACATCCCATCTACCACCTTCACCTGATGAAAACAGTGGATTACATGTTGTTCAAAAGATGCTTCCCATAGTGTGTTTCCAAGAATAGTCATAGCCATGAAATTAAGGTTACATGGTTAAGTAAATTTAAATTTAACCCAGTTAAATTCTGGGTTCAAATAATTTCTTTATATTTGGATTTCTCAGGAATTCTAATATGAAAGTCTGCCTTGTAATTAAATGACCAAGAGGGTGATAAATGTGCTGTGTTTCCCTAATACTTTAATCCTATACAAAGTACTTTGAAACAACTGTTCTAAGGCTTGTACTTAGAAAAAGGACAGGCTATGGAGCTCTGGTAGCGTAGTGGTTACGAATCGGGCTGCGAACCTCAAGGTCAGCAGTTCGAAACTACCAGCTGTTCTGAGGGAGAAAGATGAGGCTTTCTGCTCCCATAAAGATTTACAGCCTCAGAAACCCTGTACAGGGTCACTATGAGTCGGAACCGACTGCACGGCACATAACAACAACAACATGTTAGTCACATGTAACTTGTTATCGTGTACTTATATTTGGACTTTTTAAAAATTTGATGAGCTTAAAAACTATTTTGGGGAAATGTAAGATTATTTTATTTCTTTCATTGCATAATATACTGAAACTAAGGAGGAGTTTCTAAGAAATATAAGACACATGTGGGATTCTGTTCTGAGTCTCTGACTATAAGGACTTGTTAAGATTAGACCAAGATTATTGTTGTTGTTAAATGTTGTTGAATCAATTCCGACACATAGCAACCCTGTATGGGGTTTGTGAGGAGTAACTGGTGGGTGTGAACCACTAATCTTGTAGTTAGCAGTCTAGTACTTCTCTTACAGTGCCAAACCAGAGGCCAAGATAAAAAGCAATTAAATCTACCAAATACTGTATGCCACGTGACAAATATCATTTACAAATTATTCAAGTTAGGGTGTTATCACTGTAGACTGAAAAGGCAAGAAAAGGCAGTTTGATGAAAGCATTTTGAGCTCTTCTGAGAGTGGTTTCTTAAAGAGACAGGAATAGTCCTGTGAATTACAGAGATTGTCTTTCTTTACCAGATTAGTGTCTGCTATGTTCTTCGTCAATGTAGATTTAACAATTCTGTCTTTTAAAACAAAGTGAAGAACAAGATCTATCTGAGAAATTACACATATCACCTACCATTTAAAGAACTCATTATAGCAGGGATGGTCTTAAAACATCTATTTGACTTAAAAAAATAAGAGAAGTTACAGCATTTTGAGGCATTTTTGGACCATGCCAAATCTAAATGGCCGTTGGAAATCTCATAAAAACTGAAGTACTTGTCACAGAAAGCACCTTTTATTGCCATCTAATTTCAAGGTTATCTGCTTGGGATAGTGGAAAATCATGAGCACCCAAAATTGTAGATTCTGTAATTCCCCTGCCTTTTTCAGTTTTTCTTGTTTTCTTCTACTAGTAAGTTTTCATTTTAAAGAAATGCATTTCCTTCCTTTCCAGTAGCAAAGATAAAACCATCTAAAAATTTTCCTAAATTGAAACTATATCTCAGCTATTCAGCTTTCAGAAAAACCAGAAAAGAAGTCCATAGAGTAAGCTGTAATTATTTCTTTTCCACTTAGATACATCATACACAAACCTGTGCTGGGGCCTTTAAATCCTGGTGTTTTTTCTGAGAGTTTTATGTAATTATAAGGCTCAATAGGAATCAAGACACTTAAAATTACCAAAGCAGTTTCCGTCTTTCTTTTTTCCCATTGACATTTTGATTAGTCATTAATAAAAGCTGTTGACCCTAATCACTGAAATTAGGTTCCAGTGGGTCATTTACTTTATTTTGGTGAATGACAACGCTGACAACACTGGAAGAAGTTATCACCCAAAGTCTAAGTCAGTAATTGGAAACCACAAATCTTGTACTTTTGCTAGCTAATATTAAACAAATGCATGTTTATTGATTTCAAGATACTGTTAAAACAGAGCAGGGGATCAAAAAATGGCTAAGTATAGACTATCTATGTATGTATATAGTCTATATATGTATGTATATACATACATATATAGAGTTCTGGTAGCGCAGTGGTTACGAATCGGGCTGTGAACAGCAAGGTCAGCAGTTCGAAACTACCCGCTGTTCCGTGGGAGAAAGATGAGGCTTTCTGTTCCCGTAAAGATTTATAGCCTAGGAAACCCTGTACAGGGTTTCGCTATGAGTTGGAACAGACTCCACGGCACATAAATATATATAGACTATACAGCCACCACTCGTCTGTCAGTTTGTCATACTGTGGTGGCTTGTGAGTTGCTGTGATTCTGAAAGCTATGCTACTGGTATTTAAATACCAGCAAGGTTACCCATAGTGGACAGGTTTCAGATGAGCTTCCAGACGAAGATAGACTAGGAAGAAAGAGTGACAAACTACTTCCGAATATTTAGTCACTGAAAATTTTATGAGTAGCCTAGAAACACTGTAGGATATAGT
>NW_006408535.1:20203771-20205617 GCF_000296735.1 Chrysochloris asiatica
GGCAGTGTTTCATTTTGTTGTGTGTAAGATCACTATTAGTTGGTACCAACTCGATAGCACCTAACAACAAAAACAATAGACTATATATATATAGTCTATAAATATATATATATATATATAATTGATCAGCCATTGGTCCTTCTCTTTTCTATGGATCTCATGCCATATTTACGTATATACTACGTCTTTATAAATATATATTAATTATATATTATATATATAATTAAAAACATAATGACAATATATTTCACTAAAATATACAAATATATATCTATTTCATTTAAAAATTTATTTTTTGAGCATATAAATGGGTCACTTCCCAAATAGTAGGAATACAGAGTATTTAGCAACATTTTAATATATCTAACTACTTCACAAACCACATGAGTGCTTTGTTTTCCATAAACGAATATAGTGGCTTAAATTAAGCAACAACACTCTTAACTTCAAGATCAGGGCCTTGGTACTCTCATTATATATTTTGAGCACATTATAAAGCAGAGACAATTACTTTTCTTGAACAATTTATTTTAATTTGGAACTTAGCTATTTCTTAGCTTCATATTACTTTGTTGGAAATGATAACCAAATGGCATCCTTAAGTATCTAAAGTAACAAAACTATTATAAATCAAGTCACTGGAATTTAAAAAGCTAATATAAAACAATAACTATACTGTTACACATTTGCATCAGGTCTTATCAGAAATATGACATAATAACAAACTTTATTAAAGAATGAAGTTCTGGGCACAAAGGAAAGACAGAAGAGCTACATCATGACAAATTGCTGTGAGGATTATAGGTGAGACATCCACCTACAATTTCAACAGATAAAGGAGGAAAAGGGAGTACACCATTAAAGTTAGTGATACCGCAGGAAAATACATTGGCGACTCTATCTTCAATTCTAAGGTGCCCTGGTAGCACAGTGGATTATGAGCTGAGATGCTAACAGTAAACCCAGCAAGTTGAATCCATCAGTCCCTCCACAGGGAAAAGATGGGGCTTTGGAAACCTTACACAGGGTCCCAACAAGTTGGAACTGACTCGGTGGCACACCACCATCACCACCACCACCACCTTCAGTTTGTTCCCCATCATCACAACTCAGCATCGGTTCTGTACACATTCTGTTACTATCCCACTCAAATTTCTTTACATGGAACTCAAACCTACATTTACAGTAATAACAGTATTTTTTGCTATTTAATGTTTAGACAAACAATAAAAAAGAAACTAGTAGAGTCAAACTAACTACAAGCCATCCGAATACCCCTGAAACTAGGGCCAAAAATATGTCATTAAGAAATAGTATTGAAAGAGCAGTTTATTATTTAATGTGATTTATAAAACAAAGAGTTCTAGATTCAGCAATCGTCAATGAAAAAAGTAAAATTTGAAAATGCAAAATGTCTCAATGCTGATTTTTACAAAAGCAATACTCCACTAAGCCAGTAAGTTGGAACAAATTCTAAATTCACACTTATTCAAATCACCTTAGTTTAATGATCCAATAAAGGACCAAAAACAAAGAATAAAAATAACACCATATAGCACAACATCCTGGTTTGGCTCCCTCTGGATAAAATCTTCAGTGTCCTCATAGTGCTACCTAGAAATCCAGTTGTAGAATCAAACTGTGAATCCATTTCAGCTAATAATTGATTATGTTGTTTAGCTTCATGGCCTATATCTATGGAAAGCGATTTTATAACAATTACCATGTTCAACTAGCAACACTCACGGAAGCAGCAGTCAAGAAGTCAAATGACGTATTGTGTTAGGCAAATCTGCTGCACAAGACCTTTTTAAAGTGTTGAAGAGCAAAGATGTCAGCTTGAGGA
>NW_006408535.1:20205872-20213714 GCF_000296735.1 Chrysochloris asiatica
GGAGGGTCAGAGAAAAAGAGGAAGACCCCCAACGAGATGGATTGGCCAACTGGCAGCATCAATGGGCTCAAGCATGGCAACAGTAGTGAGGTTGGCCCAGGATCGGGCAGTGTTTCTTATTCTGCTGTGCATAAGGTGGCTATGAGTCTGTACTGACTCGATGGCACCTAACAACAACAACCATGTTGGTCAGACTTTCAGTAAATCTTTCATTTTCTTTTTCACAGGTACTGTTTCCACTATTAGAATAGCCATAGTTCCCATAATTTCCAGGAGGCATTCCTTCACCCAAGCCTGCATGTCTCATCCTGCCAGAGGAGGGAGGGAAAAGGGGTGGAGGTGGTAGGAAGGAAGGGGCCAGTGAATCTCTCGGACTGTGTCTTTAGCACCACACCAGCGGCCAACAGAGCCAGTATAGACTACATTTTAAAATTTCTTATGGTTTCTTAGTTGTTGTTAAGTACCATCTAGTTGGTTCCAACTCGTAGCTATCCTGTTTAGGAGCAGTTGGTGTATATAAATTGCCAACCTTGTAGTTCCAAGACCAGTGCTGATCCTATAGCATCAGAGCAAGAGTCCCTTATGCTTTCTGGGGGAAGCAAAAAATTAAGCAAACAGCATGAATTAATGCAAATATGTTAAACAACATTAAGGAGGGCAGAGAGAGATATCAAGGTAAGGAGAGAGAACAGCTAAGGCAGAGAGAAATTTGAGTTATGCCTTTAAAGGAAAGTGTTTCAGTTCCTCATTCTTTCCTATATATCTAACTATTATTGTTGTTATGTGCCGTGGAGTCGATTCCAACTCATAGTGACTCTGTACAGGGTTTCCAAGGCTGTAAATCTTTATGGGAACAGAAAGCCTCATCTTTCTCCCAAGGAACTAATGGTAGTTTTGAACTGCTGACCTTGCAGTTCACAGCCTGAATCGTAACCACTCTGCTACCAGAGCTCCTTATATCTAACTATTAATTGGGTGAAAATTGAGTCACAGGGCTGTGTTCAGTTTCAGACCTAAAAGGTGACCAAAGAGGCTAGTCTCAGGTTTCTACTGGCCTCTAGCTGACCAGTAAGTCTCTTTTTTACCCCCAGTGATTTTGAGATTTGTTCCACATTTTCTCCCACTTTATCCAGACCTTCTGATGTGATTCCTTTCATAGAAGTTGGCAGTGGTAGCCAGTCACCATCTAGTTCTTGTGGTCTCAGGTTTATGGAGACTGATGGTCATATGGCCCATTTGCCCAGCAGACAGTTGTTTCAGTTGTGTTCAGTTTTCATAACTCTTCTTTCCTCTGGACAGGGAGAGACCAATAGATGCACTGTAGATTGCCTCTCATGAAATTTTAAGATTCTAATTACTACTCACCAAAGTAGGATGTAGAGCATTATCTTTGTGAACTATGTAATGCCAATTGACTGTTCATTTATTTGATGCTTTCCAACCATTTATTTTCTTTTGGCTTTACTATTTATTTTAAATCTTATTTCTTTGCTTTATTAGTTTTTACAATTAACCTATGAGTTGTTGTTGATGTTAAGTGCTGTTGAGTTGGTTCCGACCCATAGAGACCTTGTATAGGGTTTTCAAGGAGCAGCTGGTGAGCTTGAACTGCCAACCTTGTAGGTCAAATGGCTTTGCAATCTGGTGCATTAACCTATACTGCCAATCTCTATAAATTGCACATCTTAATTGATACTGGCTTAAGATTTCTAAATGTGTGTATAAAGTCAGTGCTTGTATAGTGAAATATTCTTTTCATGTTTTCTTTATATGGGGAATTCAGATAAAATACAGAATACTCTGTTAAATTTGTATTTAAGGTAAATAAATAACTGGTTTTTTTTAGTACTAATATGTTCCAAATATTACATAGAGCATATTTATATTAAAAATTGTTGTTTATCTAAAATTCAAATTTAACCAAGTTTCCTGTATGTCCTTTTCTTTTCTTTCTCTTTTGTTATGTTTGCCAACACTATATGTTGTTGTTGTTAAGTGCTGTCAAGTTGACTCGACCCATAGCGACCCTGTATAGGGTTTCCAAGGAGCAGCTGGTGAGCTTGAACTGCCGACCTTGCAGTTCAAATGGCTTTGCATTCTGATGCATTAACCCACAGTGCCACACCAGGACTCCAACACTATATGAGAGGGCTGTAAAATCCTTATGTAAAAATTCCATGAACATTTTAAAGCCCCCTCATAATACCTTAAACGCAAAGTAGTTATCATGGGTTTTTTTTTGTTTTCATAGGGAGACTTTTTATGTCTAAGCAATTGATTCAATGAGAAATTACTGAAGGTATTTAGCAGAACTCTGCCAGTTGGAAAGAGCACATGAAAACACTTCAAACAGATCAGCCAATGTAAACAGTTCTTGATGCCACTTAACAATAAAGAAATTGGTCTACTTAATAAAATAAACCAAATCTTGCTAAATAATGGTAAATATTTCCTGAGGTAAAATACCAGAAAAAAAAATGGCAGCTCTATAACTTCTAAAATGCTTTAGAAAATTTTACTAGTGTACAACATCCAAACTCTGGGGGCCAATGATTCAAGACAATTCATTTCCTCTTGATATTTCAGATGTCAAACTGTGTATTGGGACATTTTCTAATTTTCAGAAGGGACATAAAAATGACATCAAGGTAACTTTTTAAACATGGTTTTACCTTAGGTTATCTAACTACTTATATAATTTAGCTGATCTAAAATTTCTATAAAGGCAATATTTTTATTAGAGAATGAGTTTGTCATCTCTAATGTAATATATGAAATGTAAATTTACTTCCACTTAGAGGAAGGTGGAAATAGTTTCCTCTGTTCCTCAGCATGGGCTAAAGTAAAAGCCCTGGACATTGGATGCAAAATAAGCTTAAGAAGAGTCTGGTAAGTAGAGAGAGGAAAGCACACAGCACAGGGACTTTGGATCCAGGGTGGTTTGTGTGAAGTTTCTTTTTATTTCAGATTATGGATTGAATTGTGTTTCTCCAAAATAAGTGTATATTCTAACCCTTATATCATGGGTAATAATCTAATTTCGGAATGGGTCTTTATTGTTATGTTCATGAGACATGATGAGTGCAGCATATGACTTAAAGCAACCTCTTTTGAGATATAAAAGAGATTAAATAAGCAAGTAGAAAGAACCAGAGATGGGAGGAGATTGATGCCAACTCACATGGTGATTTCCAAGGAATCAGGAAACAAGCTGAATATACAAATAATTTCACTTAAAGCCCACAGAGAGATGAAACTATCTCCTGGAGTCAGGGCTCTTAATTCAGACCCTTAACCTCCTAAAGCATGAGAGAATAAATTTATGTCTTTAAAACCATACACTTGTGGCATTTTCGTTGTAGTAGCACTAGATAAGGACTCCTACTGTGGCACTGTAGGATCGGCACTGGACTGCACACCACAAGTCTGCACTTCAAACCCACCAGCTGCTCCTTGGAAACCCTATCCAGGGTGGCAATGAGTCAGAACTGATTTAACAGCACTAACAACAATCGCTATGGGTCGGGACCGACTCGACGGCACTTAACAACAACAACAAAAAGCAACAATAACAATCACTAGATAACTAAGGCAGAATCTGGTACCATGAGTGTGATGCTGCTCTAACAGACCCCTAAAATGTGAAGGTGCTTTTGTAGTTGAATATTGAGTAGAGAGTGGAAGAATTTTTAAGGTACTTAATAGTAAATACCTAAAAGTCTTGGTGGCATTGTAGGCTCAGCACTGGACTGCTAACCGCAAGATCAGCAGTTCAAACCTACCATTTGCTCCACAGGGGGAAAATGAGACTTCCTGCTCTCATAAAAATTTACAGCCTCTGAAATCCTATACAAGGTCACTATTGAGTCAGATCAACTCAATGCCAGTGAGCACGAATAGTAAAAGCTTAGATTGCCTTGACTATTAATAGAATTATAGACACCAAAGGAATTTTGGTGAGGGCTCAGAGGAAGGGAGGAGAGCCTTAGACAAAGTATAGTTTTAGAGAATATATATTATACCAGCAACACTGTGTAGCTAGAAACATGAACATTAAATGTACTTCTGGTGAGACTGTCAAAGAAAATGATGAACATGTGATTGGACAATCAAAAAAGAGCAGTGATTTCTATGCAGTGGCAAAGAACTTGTTTGAATAATGTTCAAATGTTTGGTGGAAGATAGACTTTGTAAGTGATGAACTTGGATGTTTAGTGTAGGAGATTTCTAAGCAAGATCTTAAAGGGGCCCCATGGTGGTTTCTCTTTTCTGCTTGTACTAAAATGCAAGGTAAAAGAGATAGACTTAAAAATGAACTATGCAAAATGAAAACACAGCTTAAAGGTTTAGAAAATTCTGTTGTTCAAACAAAGAACACTTTGGCTATGCGGTCAATTTTGTTAATGAGATTAAGCCTTCTACTGATGGATCTAACCAATTACTACAGAAGAAAACCAATTAGATTAGATTGAAAGGACAAAAGGAAGATATACTGTCTGCCTCTTGGAATTCTATAGGCTAGAAACAGGCCAAAGGAGCTTTTTCTGTGGTCTTCCAAAAAAAAAATATATATATATATATAATTCCTGGAGCAGCTTTGAGAGCAGTGGAGCAGAAGAAACAAGGCCTTCTTAGTTTCAAAGTGTGGAACCATGGTATCTTAGATTTCAAAAAAGTTGGGTCTTCCCCAAATCAGTTTCAAAGTGTGGGTTGCCAATAAGTTATGCTATAGAATTGGACCCCTGCCCTCACTTGTGGAGTTAGAGCTGCCATGCCCAAGGGGTAGAAGAATGGGCCCTGATGAAGTGAAAGGGGTGGGACTGTTACTCAGATGGACTAAGAGAATGGGATTTCCAAAAACTGAGAACAGAGTTGTTGTCCCAGTGGACCTGAAAGTTATAGCTGAAACCCAAGCCCAAGGGTCCTATACCCAGAATACAAATGGTATGTCCAATAACCAAAGTCTGGAGGGTGTGACCATTGCCCACAGGTTTCCAAAGAACAGGAGATTATTTTCAAGCCTTGAGAGCTAATGTAAATTGTTCTGCTGGGTTTTAGACTTGATGAGTCCCTATATTATTTATTTTTCTCCAAGATCTTCTGTTTTTGTAATGGAAATATTTGTCTTGGGCCTGTTGCACCATTATAGTTTGGAAATAGAAAGCTTGCAGTCTAGATTTCACAAGTTCACAGTAAGAGGAATTTTGCCCCATGAAGGAATGAATACACCTAAAGTCTTACCATGTTTGATTTAGAAGATTCAGAAAATGAGATTTTTTTTTGATTGGAGCTGATTTTAGATTTTTTGAATGATGTGATGGGGTTAACATGCTTTGCATGTGGCAAGGACATGGATTTTTTTTTTTTTTAATGTTTTATTGTGAATTATGTGATAGTTTACATGGGAGAAAATTGGTTTTACATTCATTCTATCGTATATCATTTCATTGCCATGGTTACAATCCCCTCCATGCATCATCAATCAACCAAAGAGTATACCCTGCAAGCCTGCCCCCCACACCCCTCCCCTAGGTCTTCCGCACACAGTCCCTCTCCCTCTCTGGATCTAAAGTCCGCAGCTGCTCCATCACTCCACGTCATTGTCTCTGCCTCCATCTCAGGCATCACTGCTTCTCTGGGTAGGGTCCCGCTCTCCGCTCTTCTCCGTTGATGGTCCTAGGGACCTCCGCTCCTAGACTGGAAAGTCAATCACTCCCTTCTTAGCTATAAAATGTCTACCTTTACATTTCCGACCCTCACAACCAGTCCTGATAACAATTATTCACTATTGTATCACAAGAAACCCATCTGCATTTCATTGCATCAGCCCCGCCTAGACAGATTGGATACTACTCAGTGGAGATAAGGACATGAATTTTTTGATGGTGAAGGATGGAATGCTATGGAATGAATTGTGTCTGCCCAAAATATGTGTTGTAAACCCCAAATTCTATATCAGGAATTATAATCACATTTGCTTAATTGTGCTCATGAAGAACTTGAACATAGACTAAGAGACAGTTGTTCAAATAGAGCAAGATGATACTGAATGATTTAAAACCAGGAAAGGTGTGTGCCAGGGGTATATCCTTTCACCATACTTATTCAACCTATATGCTGAGCAAATAATCCAAGGAGAAGCTGGGTTATATGAAGAAAAACATGGCATCATGATTTGAGGTAGATTCATTAACAACCTACAATATGCAGATGATAAAACCTTGTGTGTTGAAAGTGAAAAGGACTTAAATACTTACTGATGAAGTATGGATTGAACCTCAATGTAAAAAAGCCAAAAATCCTTACCACTGGCCCAATAGATAACATCATGATAGATGGAGAAAAGGTTGAAGTTGTCAAAGACTTCATTTTGCTGGGATCCACCATCAGGACTTATAGAGACAGCAGTCATGAAATCAATGATTTATTGCATTAGGCAAATTTATTTATTGCCAAGGGAATACTAAATGGTTTAAAATCAGAAATGATGTGTGCCATGTTTGTATCTTTTTTACCATATTTACTCAATCTGTATGTTGTTGTTGTTAAGTACTGTTGAGTCAATTCTGACCCATAGCAACCCTGTATAGGGTTTCCGAGAAGCAGCTGGTGAGCTTGAACCACTGTCCAATCTGTATGCTGAGCAAATAATTTGAAAACTGGATTACATGAGAAATAATATGACATTAAGATTGGAGGAAGAATCATTAACAACCTATGATAAGCAAGTGTCACAACGTTGCATGCTGAAAGTGAAGAAGACTTGAAATACTTACTGATGAAGATCAAAGGCTTCTGCCTTCTGTATGGATTACACTTCAATGTAAAGAAAACAACTGGGCTGATTAATAACATCATGATAAGCAAAAAAATTATTGATATTTTCAAAGATTTCATTTAACTTGTATCCATAGTCAGCATTCAAGGAAGCAGAAGTCACAAAATCAAACAATGTATTTTATTAAGTAAATCTGCTGCAAAACACTAAAGTATTAAAGTGTTAAAGAGCAAAGATGTCACTTTGAGTACTTAAGTGCATCTGACCTACACCATGGTATTTTCAATTGCATTATATGCATGTGGAAATTGGACAATGAATAAGAAAGACCATAGAAGAAGAATCAATGCATCGGAATTATGGTGTTGGTGAAGAATATTAAAAGTATCATGGATAGGCAGCAGAACAAACAAATCTGTCTTGAAAGAAGTACAGCCACAAGGCTCCTTAAATGTCAGGATGGTGAGGATAGGAGGAACCAGTCCCAGTAGAGGAACATTATGTTTGATAAAGTGGAAGGTCAGCAGAAAGGTGAAGATCCACAATGGGATGTATTAGCATGGTGGAAACAACAATGGGATCAAGTGTAACAATTGTGACACTGAACAGTGTTTCTTTCTGTTTTGCTTAGGGTCACTGTAAGTCAGGGTCAACTCAATAGCACACAACAATGACAATGATATAGGCTTAGTGTAGGCTTTGTCTTAAATCAGTCTCTTTTGGAATATAAAAGAGATTAGTAAGTAAGGGAAAGAAGTAGACATAAGGAAGACTGCGACCAAACTGCATGGAGATTTCCAAGGAACCAGGAAACAAGCTGAAGAAACAACGACTTTCCACTAGAGTTCAAAAACAGAGAAAGCCTTCCCCTACAACAGGTACCTGAATTCAAATTCATGTGTTGTTGTTGTTGTTGTTAGGTGCCATCAAGTTGATCCTGACTCATAGTAACCCTATGCACAACAGAACGAATCACTGCCTGATCCTGGGCCAAACTCACTATTGTTGCCACTCTTGAGCCCATCCATGCTGCCACTCTGCCAATCCATCTTGCTAGGGGTCTT
>NW_006408535.1:20215464-20255782 GCF_000296735.1 Chrysochloris asiatica
TTTCTGCTCCCATAAAAATTTCCAGCCTCAGAAACCTTATATAGAGTCACTATGAGTTGGAACCGACTCCACAGCATATAACCACCACCAAACTGGTTTGGTGCTGCGTGTTAATGCACTGGACTACAGGGTTGGTTTGAACTGCAAGGTCAGAGGTTCAAGTACACCAGCCACTCCTCAGAAACTCTATACATGGTTGCTATGAGTTGGAACTGACTTGACAACACTTAACAAAAACAACAACAACAAACTGAGAAAATACATTTGTTTCTTAAAGCCATCCGTTTGTATTTCTGTTATAACAGTACCAGATATCTGTGACATTTCATATACAAATTGTGCAGACTTGAATCTAAAGAATGTGTGCAACTATAAAAAGCTACCAAAAAAGCCTGCTCTATTTAGGTAAAGGGCCAGGAGAGGAGCAGCCTAGCAAGACAGGAAACTTTTAGACAATGATTCCTTCATTTCTAACCAACACTCAGAAAATAACTTTGGTCCTAATCCCTTCCACACCAGCAGAGGTTAAGTGGGGAGTCAAGACTTCTACCCTTACCAGGCTTTAATGTTATTGTTGTTTTTAGGTGCTATTGAGTCGATTTTGGCTTATAGTGATCCCATGTAAAAGAATAGAACTTTCCTAAACAATTTTTGTAGAAGCACAAATGTTTTGTTTAGCAGCTGAGCACTTAACCATTGTACAATGGATATCAGAAAAGGTCAAGAAGGGAGCTTAGATTTTCATTCCAACCAAGAGGTAATGTAATCTCCTCACCAGCTTCTTCTACTCTTCCTTTACTCATGTGCTGTGGTATCAGTGATGTCAGAGACTACTTAAAAAAATTTATTTATACTGCTACACTGGTGACTATGAAGAATAAACTAGAAAGGAGGAATATTGTTGTCACTAAGTGTCATCGAGTCGCTTCTGACCTATAGTGATCCTACAGGAGTGGCTGGTGGGTTTGAATCACAGCCTTGTGGTTGGAAGTCTGGTATTTATCCTACAGCACCATGCCAGAAAGAAGGAATAGGTGGTCTGATACAGTGCTGGAAGATAAGACCCTCAGATTGGAAGGCACTCAAGATACAATTGGGAAAGAGCTGCTTCCTCAAAAAAAAATGTTGTCCTAATAGATGTGATTGCAGCAAAATTTTTGGGACCTGTATTTTCTGCTGTGGCATGCCTCAGAATAGGAAGAAACAATTGCAAACATCCATTAACAATCAGAACTTGGAATTTACTAAGTATGATGTAACATAGGAGGCTGCTAGAAATTGCCAAAGAATTTGGAAGCAGCTACCTGGCCAACCAATTGGAAGAGATCCATATAGATACCCATTCCAAAGAAATGGGACACAATGAAATGTGGAAATCTTCAAATAGTATCATTAATACTATATGCAAGTAAAATTTTGTTAAAGATCATTTAAAATGTTTGCAGCAGTGTATTGGCAGGGAGCTGCTAGAAAAAAGTCAAGCCAGATTTGGAAGAGGACTTGGAAAGAGGGCTGAAGTCAGATGGATCTTGGCTGAAAATGGAGACTAAAAGAAAGATATTTACTTGTGCTTTGTCGACTTTGTAAATGCATTTAACTGTGTGGATCATACCAAACCATGCGTAACATTGTGAAGAATGGGTATTTTACTACACTTAATTGTGCTCATGAGGAACCTGTACCTAGACCAGAAGGCAACTGTTCAAACAGAACAAGGGGATACTGAATGATTTAAAATAAGGAAAGGTGTGGGCCAGGTTTATATTCTTTCACCATACTTATTCAATCTGTATGTTAAGCAGATAATCCCAGAAACTGGATTATATGAAGAATAATGTGGCATCCAGATTAGAGGAAGAGTCCTTCACAACCTGTGATATGCAGATGATAAAACCTTGCTTCTTGAAAGCAAAGAGAACTTGAAATACATTCTTCACTACAAATTGCACCTCAATATAAAGAGAAAAAAAAATCATTACAACTGGACCAATTAAAAAAAAACCCATCATGATAAATAGAGACAGGTTTGAAGTTGTCAAAAACTTCATTTTGTTTGGATCCACAATTAGCATTCATGAAAGCAGTAGTCATGAAATCAAATGATGTGTTTGTTGCATTAGGCAAGTCTGCTGCAAAAGACTCCTTTAAAGTGGTAAACAATCAAGATGTCTTAAGGATGATGTTGCACCTGATCTAAACCATGATATTTTTCAGTCACCTCATATGCATGTAAAAGTTGGAGAATTAATAAGAAAGAATGTAGAATAATCATGCATTTGAATTAGGGTGTGGGTGAAGAATATCTGCAAGTGCTATGGACTGCCAGAAGAACAAACAAATCGATCTCAGAAATACAGCCTGACTGCTCCTTAGAAGCAAGACTTTATCTCTCATTCTTTTGATATGAAACATGGACTGAAATATATCAGCAATTATGAGAATGGCACAGGACCAGGCAGTGTTTTGGTCTTCTGGATATAGGGTAGATATAAGAAGGAACTGAACTGACGATACTTAACCATCACCATGACATTAACAGTCAGTCAATAATGAAGTAATCAAGTGTAAATCTAACAAAATATATGGAACTTGTTTGTTGAAACCTAACCTATAAAACACTGGTGAAAGAAATAAAAGAATATCTGAATAAATGGAGAGACATAACATGTTTGTGGATTGTAAAACTCAACAGAGTACAGATGTTTTCCCCCAATAGCAGTTTTGATGCAATTGCTATCAAAATTCTAGCAAGATATTTTGCAGATATATAAAAGATACATTATTCTAAAATGTCCATCTAAAACTGAAGAAACTAGAATAGCTAAAACAGTTTTGAAAACAAAAAAGAGGTAATTATCGATCGGCTCCATCTATAGGTTTATTATGTTGTTGTTAAGAACCGTTGAGTTGATTCTGACTCATAGTGACCCTGTAAAAGGTTTCCGAAGAGCGGCTGGTGAGTTTGAACCACTGACCTTGTTCAAACCAACCTTGTGATCTAGTGCATTATCCTGCAGTACCACACCAGGACCCTGAAAAGTTTTCTAATATAGTCAGCACTTTGTGGTACTAGTAGAGGGAATATAGAGGGAATAGAACAAAGAACCCAGAAATAGACGCATATAAATATGCTCAACTGATAATGGTGCAAAAGTAATTCAAAGGAGGAAAAATACCCTTTTCAACAAATGGTACTGGAGTCATTAATTTGAACACCATAGGCCATCAAATAATCTTGACTAAAATATCATATGCAATATAAAAGTTACCTCAAAATAGATAATGGAGTAACACAAAATATAAAACATTAAACATTATTTTTTAAATGTGAAATATAAATCTTCAAGATATGTTAGACTTGATACCTAAAGCACTATCTATAAAGCTAAAGACTGATAAATTGAACGTCATCAAAATAAACAGTCTTTGCCCTGTGGATGCCCTTATCAAGAAGATGAAAAGACAAGATACAGATTATGTGTTTATTATTGCAAACCACATGACGAACAAAAGAACTACTGTTTCCAATATGCAAAGAACTCTCAGAAAATGGTCAATAGACATGAACAGACATTTTATTGAAGAGAATATACAATGACAAATACATGAAAAGATGTTCAACATCATTTGTCATCGTGAAAATTAAAATTTAAAAAAGAGCCAGCATAAAAATGAGACAAAACTTGTGGTGGTGGTGGTGGTGGTGTGTTGTGGATTCATTTTAGACTCATACCTACCCTGTATAGGGTTTCTGAGGCTGTAAATCTATTCAGAAGCAGAAAGATTCCTCTTTCGCCTATGAAACGGCTGGTAGAATCGAACTGCAGACTTTGCGGTTTGCAGTACCACTTATAATTTACCATGCTACTAGGGCTCCTTGTGACTCAACTATACACCTGTTAAAATTGCTATAATAAAAAAAATAATAATAATGACAATACCAAATGCTGGTGAGGATGCAAAGAAATGAGAAAACTCATATATTGCTGTTGGTGATATTAAGATGGCACATACACTACAGAAAACAATTGGGTAATACCTTAAGAAATTAAACATGCAACTACCACTTCATAACAAAAATTCTTAATAGTAAAAGAATCTATTACATCTAAATCAACAAAATTAGAAGGAAAAATTGTGCTGAGAGATGACCATAACCTTCATTTCAGATACATAGTTCCTCTACGTAAATAGATCTAAATTAATTCTTTAAAGTCATCATGTTTCTACTGTTGTGAGTTTCATGATCATCTGAAATTATTTTGAGATTTATCATTATGTACTTATTTGTTGGCTATTTTGAGTGGAGTTTAGCAGTCCTTCACATGAAGTGAAGTGGGATTATTATGCTTTGAAAATAATTCCAAGCTTTCTTTACCTGAATGTGCATAACTTGGACACAGAATCAGGTTCAATTATTATTATTTTTTTCTTTTTCTTTATTGTTAGTAGCCTTTCTAACTTTTTGGAAACAGTTGAACTGAGTTTACATTGCAGCTATAATGTAAACATGGTGGTGGCGGCATGCTGTTAAATTGGTTCCAACTCATAGCACCCCTGTGTAGGGTTTCTTTAAGTCTTTATGGGAGCAAAAAGCTTCATCTTTCATTCCCACTGCTGACCTTGCAGTTAGCAACTCAATATGTAACCACTACATTACCAGGATCCCTTGTTTTTGTTAATTGCTATCAGTTCTGACCCATAGTGACCCTGTATAGGGTTTCCTAAGAGCAGTTGATGGGTTTGAATCACTGACCTTGCGGTTCAAACCGACATTTCCATCCAGTGAATTATCCTACAGCACCACACCAGAGACACTTTAAAGAAAAGTATGGCATCTGGGGGTTCTATGAAGAAAAACGTGGCATCAGGATTGGAGGAAGACATTAACAACCTGCGATATGCAGATGATACAACCTTGCTTGCTGAAGAAGAGGACTTAGAACATTTACTGATGAAGATCAAAGAGCACAGCCTTCGATATGGATTACATCTCAATGTAAAGAAAACAAAAATCCTCACCACTGGACCAATAAACAACATTCTTATCAATGGAGAAAAGATTGAAGCCATCAAGGACTTCATTCTTCTTGGATCAACTATCAATGTTCATGGAAGCAGCAGTCAAGAGATCAGATGGTGTCTTGCATTAGGCAAATCTGCTGCACAACACCTGTTTAAAGTGTTGAAGAGCAAAGATGTCAGCTTGAGGACTAAGGTGCACCTGACCCAAGCCATGGTATTTTCAATCACCTCATATGCATGCAAAAGCTGGACAGTGAATAAGGAAGACTGTAGAAGAATTGATGCCTTTGAGTTATGGTGTTGGAGGAGAATAATAAAAGTGCCATGGGCTGCCAAAAGAACCCATAGATCTGTTTTGGAAGAAGTGCAGCCAGAGTGCTCCTTAGAGGCCAAGATGGCCAAACTTCATCTCTCATACTTTGGACATATTGTTAGGAGGGAACAGTCGCTGAAGAAGGATATCATGTTTGGTAAGATGGAGGGTCAGAGAAAAAGAGGAAGACCCCCAATGAGATGGATTGGCCAGGTGGCAGCATTGATGGACTCAAGCGTGGCAACAATAGTGAGGATGGCCCAGGATCGGACATTGTTTCTTTCTGCTGTGCATAAGGTCGCTATTAAGGAAATGAACATTATAAAATTTATCTTCCATATTTGTATACTTCTGAAAGTCAATGGAATCTATTAATATTTAAGAATGAAAAAAGGAAGTATAGGCACTGTTGGAATCATCCGTTCGTTCAATAAGCATTCTGCTATGTACTTGGTGAAATAATGTTTTCAGTTGATAGTCAGGGAAACTGAGAACTATGCTGTTCAACTAGCTAATAACACATTTATTTCTAAGGGGCATGATTCCTTATTTCCATTCCTTAAATTCTTTCCATTGCAATTTGTTATTCACTGAAAATGAGGGAAATCCCAAATAAGATGCATTGACACAATAATCCCAGCAGTGTACTCAAATATACCAATGGTCACAAAGATAACACAAGATAAGGAAGCATTTTGTTAATCATGAATTGGCGCCTACTCAACAGTAACAAAAAACTTGATATTCTTATGGAAGTTTAAAAGAAAAGGGCATATGAAAATGCTTGAAATTTATTTCACCATGAGTTTGTGAAATTTATGTCTCTGGAGACAATGAGTGGCATGAACTTTCTTTATTATTCAGCCTTTTTGAAGTGAAACAGAAGGTCTAAATGACCTAACAAAGTCACTTTTAGCTGTTTCACTCTTAGGCTATACATTCTGCACTTTTAATGCATTGAGATCACTTGTTTTTTTGAGAATACACTTTCAGACAAGATTTTCCATGTACATTGAATCTCATGACAAGGGGAATTGAAATTTTGCATATTGTACTGCATTAGGATAACTGAGCCTTTTACTATACCATATTCTAAATGGAATTTCATTATATATAAGGATGGCATAAACAGCTCCAACTGTGTATACTTACCAATGTAACTGAAGTCCATTATAAAAATATTTCTCAAAAGATGCTTTATAATTTCTTAGAAACATACTTATTAAGAGCAGTGGCATCGCTAAGGGAGTACAGACCCCACCAAATCATTGTTAGAGGGGGTGCATGAAAATTACTGTCTAATTTTTGTGTAGTGTTCCAGCAGATTCCTGTAGGTTGTTCTAACAACAACAAACACATTTTTTTTTTTTTTGTAACCCCAGTTTACATCTATCAATATACCCATAAGGCTAAAACGATGAACCTTTGAATACTCGCCAGTCAGAGCTGCCATCATTACTAACAATGACTCTTAGAATCACATGAGTTTTACTTGAACATACTACAAGCATGCACTGTTGTTTTCATCGCTGCCAGTTGCTAATTACATCTGATGTTTTAGCTACAGTAGTGTGGTAATTCATTTTTGTGAACCTAAATCAATAACTTTTTTGAAAATTAAGTAGTAATTAAAGAAAAAAAAGGAGACAAAAATTTAAAGGCTTTCACTCAGTTGCTGATACTATTAAATAATGTTTCATGTGGTGGTGGTGGTTATGTGTCATGGAGTTGGTTCCAACTCATAGCGGCCCTGTACAGGGTTTCCAAGGCTGTAAATCTTTACGGGAGCAGAAAGCCTCATCTTTCTCCTGTGGAATGGCTGCTAGTTTCAAACTGCTGACCTTGAGGTTACATGTAGTAACTAATGCATGTTACATGTCATAACTAATAATTTTGTTGTTAGCATTCATATAATCTAAGAAATACCAAATTTAAGCAAACTACAATTATATTTACCATGCAATCTGACTAAAACTAATAAACATTGCTAAGGATTCTGATCTGATAGGGGAGGTGGTCCGCGGAAGTAGGTGACACCATGAGTTACTGTATTGGATGACACTACCCTACTGAAGCTACTGCTAGGGCATAACCTCTTGTGTGAGTTGGCCCACATTTAGACTTACACTCCTTTAGACACATATAACATGGTTGGACAATTCTGACAATCATTTTTTTCTCCAACATTATGTATTTCATTATTCGTTAGTTAACTCTCTTTTGACTCAATTCACAACATGTGACAATTAATCACCTGAAACTTGTTTTTAATAGCATTCCTTGTTTTTATTTTTGTGTAAAAATCTTGGTGCTTTGAAACGATTATTACTTCAGTATGCTTATTTTGAAAATGATTTTTTAAAAGGAGAAAATGGCAATTATCAGCAAAACAATATAATGTGCTCTCTTGGAGGTAGAAAGTACAGCACTCAGAAAAGACAATGGTCTATATATCCCTGGCTGACAGGTGGATATCACATTAGATAAAAATATGAGATTCAGTGAATGGAAAAGTAACTTCCTCTTGACAGTGCCCTGACCCTTGACATATAGCCTGATCCTTGGTAGCTTTACTAACACAAGGTAATTGTCAGAGGTGTAGGAAAAACGACATCTCTACAGAAGCTACCAACAGTGTGAGATTTATTTCTCTTGATGACCACAAATGTGCTCTTGAGATAAATCCATAAATTCTGACCTTCTCTGACCTATAAAGACACAAAAAAGTCAAATTCCAAATACAAAGAGCTTTTTTCACTGTTTACCTTGGAGATCGGCTTTGAAACAGATAGGGTACATCTATCAGGATAAAGTGATGGTAAAGATGCTAATGTTATTACCCTGAAAGCAGGTTCCACACATAATTGTGACAAAGATCTAATGAAGAATGCTCTACCTACCATAGACTCCCTGACTTCTTATAATTATTAGTAAACTCTGTACTATATCATACTCTGAAAGTGTGTCCTATTCAGAAATGATTCTTTTGAATTTATATGCTAATCACATTCTTTTCAGGAGAAAAAAAAATTCTTTGAGTTTTATTTAAATGTTCTGCAGATAGTAGCTATAAGAGTACTTACAAATGATGTGGTAACAATTGTGATTGCTCACGAACATTAATGTCTTATCTAGTAAGAAAATATATTTTCCATTTTCAGAAACATAAGTAAGACATTCAGAAAACACAGAGCAGCACAATGAGTTATGCAAATCCATGTTATAATGGGAGGATATTACAAGAACAAACCAAATGACTCTAATATCCATTAAAGTAAAAGTCAGTGTAGTCACATATAACCATGATAAACAATAACACCACCAAACTGCCAAAGAATAAATATTGCTGGTAAAGTGAAAATGAGTTCACCTTTCATTTAAATGAAGTAAAAGCAGTACCCTAACAGTGTTTTCAAAATCTTTTATCATGAAGGAAATGAAATCAAGTTCTTAAACACTTGGCACAATGGTGTATTTCATTATTCTGTTTATTTTGAGGTGTAACTTTAGAATCAGCCAAATGTTTGTTCACTTGAAAGGAAGAAACATAACCATATCCTAACCATAATGGACTTTCAGGATCCAATTTCTACTCAAAACTACGTCAAAGGCATAAATGACTTCTACATTCATTGAACCTTCTTATTCAGGCCATAGGTCTTGCCCTGCCACATTTTTTTTTTTTTTTTAATCCACAACATGCTTTGGTGACACTAAATTAGTAATCTAAGCTTAAGTCAAGGAGAATGCAAAGATTGTGTTCATCTAAAAGTGATAGGATGAGTAAATGACTTCAGTTGGTTCAGTAAAGATGTAGCCATACTCATCTGTTTCCAAAATACCACACTTTGTTTTTATTAAATCGTAGAAATAAGGGATTATAATCATGTAACTTATTGTCATGCACACTTGCTATAATAATGCCTTCTTCCCAGACTACCATCTTTTCAAATGTGATGAGATCATCAGGTAACAGGGTAGGATATAAAGGCTTAGCATGCTGTGTTGTTAGCACATTAAAAAAAGAAATTGCTGGGATAATTAACAACTACCTATTTGTCTGTGGGATGCATTCATTATGGCTCTACAAATTGGAGGTCTCCAAAATCTGTGCAGTAAAATTTACTCTTTGTTCAGGAAGTTCCCCTTGGATTTGGGGAAAATTCTGGTTTACTGTGCCTATTGTAATTGTGACAGGCAGTTGACATGTCTCATAGTCTAAATGTAGTGGCAAGCAGGGGGTGGTACAATGATGAAAAAACTGCCATTCATTCTTGTGCAAAGGAAAGGTGTTTCTTAGCATATTCCAACCTATGTTCAGACTAAAGTTGGGTCTCTGGGGTTGAAGGTCAAATCTGTGAGGTCAAAGCTATTTCTTGTCAATCTTCGTTCACTAATGACACATGAATTGGAAATTAGAACAAAGTAAGTAAAACGAATAGCCAGAAGGTGAGTGTCTGTTTTATTACTCAGAAGAGCTGGGAAATCTGGCCAATTGTTGCCCTATGTGGCTTGAATGACAGTTGTTAAGTTGAAAAAGGGACAGTGTGATGGGAATGCCACTTTAAATCTCAATTACCTCCTCCACTCCAATCAGCTTGGTAGAGCTTTAATGAAGTGCAATTCTCTGTCCTTTTCCTCATACTTCTATCTCTAGAATAAGCCTCACATTCAAGTTTGACAGCAGTACAATCAGTTTTCCATTCATCACTGGCCCTGTTTTAACCCTGCTGAAAAAGGGCCTAATGTACGTGGCAGTGATGGCAATTAGGCAGAAAAGTAATATTAGAAACAGACAAAAGCCTGAGTCTTTTAGCATTACAGGTGTTTTTTTTTTTTTTTTTTAAAGCCTGTTCTAGACATAAAGAAATAGGCAGTGTTGTTAAGTTCCCTTCTTCAGTCTTCTCTTAAGCTGAAAGTCCAACGATTTCAAGATTCAATTAATTAGAGACATGGAGAGCCAAAGAACAAGGTAAAAGCTAAGTTCTTTCTAACTGAAGACACACTTAGTAATTGGCCCCTTATTAAAATGGATATCTTCTGGGTGTATGTTTAATAAGGTTGATAAAAACTCGTCATTTCCTCATTAGGATAGCAGATGAATACACTCTGTATGTAGAAAAGAAATCTTAAAGAGAACAAACAGGAAAATATCAATCTGTTAAATATAGGAATGTAAAACATAAAAATTGAAAAGCCTGGAACTATAACTTTGCAAGGGTAAGGGTGATCTGAAATGTATTGTGTGTGTGTGTGTGTGTGTGTGTGTGTGTGAATGAATGAATGAATGTGTAAACTAAGGATTTTTTTTTTTCCTTTCTTTTTAAAGACAAGTCTTGGCTGTTCTGTCAGTTTATCTAGGGATGCAAAATATTTAAGCATTTGAGTCTTGTAAACTGGATAATGATTTTTATTATGCCTTTCATTTTTAACCATAAAGATGGAGGACCAATTTAAATGCCTTTCTCCTCTGAAAACAAATGCAAGGTTTTCAAAATAACACATTTGTGCCGGCATGTATAAGTATGCATGTAATGATATGCATATATCTTTTAACAAAAAAGTCACAAATATGTTTTTAAGTGCACACAGCAATTGTTTTAATTCCAATTATAAATATGTTCATAGTGTGTGCGATCTTTAAAATGATAAAATTTCATAATTTTTGTGTGTTCACTTGTAATACCTGTTTTCCTAAGGGTTCTTTTTATGCCAATTTTTTTATAATGTCAGCCAGGTTAGGGTGTTTTATTTTGTTTTGTTTTGTTTGATAGATTCCACAGGAACATGTGGCATCAGCGTAAGGATCTTGTTTGAGAGAATGGAGGCTTGGAGGGAAAAAAAAAAAAAAAACAGATGCGGCAATTAGGCGGCTCTTGCTGCTCATTGGGGAGGTGACACAAGTGGGTGATAGTGGCTTTCACCTCTCACACTCCCTTCTCTCCTGCCTGATTCCTAGAACAATCCCTGTCAGAAACACTCTTTGAAAAAGGCTGCATTAGACAATGGCTCTTCACCCTTATTTTACGCTGTAAGTAGTGGAGCAGAATGCTATAAGGGGCTGAAAACAAGGCGTAATCTGAGAAAGACGCGCAGGCATTGTTATAACTGTGAAAACCAGAAGAGCCCCTTTCAGAGCCGTGACTGAAAGTGCTCGGAAGACCTTTAGTCCTTTGCACTCTCCCAATCACCAATTAGACAAACATTAACATCAATTAAGCTGTTATACGGCACAGGTTCCATATAATTACCTTAATGGGTTGACGCTTTCTTTAGCAGCAATTTCTTAAACAAACTTCATCTTTTGTGCAACAGGCTAAGAAAATTTTCAGCAGGGAGCATTTCCTTTTGTCAAGTTTTCTAAAGAGACAGCTGAATTGTTCTATTTAACAACAAACACCTTCACTAAGGACCCTCGTCTTGTCCCAGTTCCCACCACATTTGACTACTAGGCTCAAAGCTTATTAACCATCAGAGACAAAAAAAAAAAACAACAAAAAAACAAAAAAACAAAAAAAACCGGACTGGCCAGGGGAGCCCAGACACATGCAGGGCGGGCAGTACACAAAGAACCAGTGAGTCTGGCACCGGTTTGCAAGCAGACCCTCCGAGAAAGCACCAATTGAATTAGTTGCCTATTTAGTATCCAAAGCGCCAGATCCGTCCTTACCAAAAGCACAAAGAAAATGAAATAGAAAAACAGGATCTTGCTCATAAAACAAGACAAATCTGTCTAATTTATTTTGTACCAGTAAGTGCTAATTAAATGCAAGCTACTCAGATTCTTCCTGTTCCTGCCTCACCTAATTCGCTTAGAATCACGACAATGCCAGTCTGATTTTTCCCCCTGTTTAACAAACATTCATTTGATATGTACTCAAATACAGCTATAAAAATGCAACCTTTATATCACTTCTATTTTTATTTTATATAAAGTCCATGTGTTTTTACTCTGTTGTGAAATTATTTGGGGGGGGCGTGGCAGCTCTTGGCAGAAACAAGTCCTTAAACTATCCTTGTGCATCGTAAGGAATAAACAACTTGAGACGCATATAATGAACTATAATTGTCTGCCCCCCCCCCCAGGGTTGGAGTAATGTATGTAACCAAATTTCACAGCAATTCATTAAAAACCAAAAAACCAACTTCTGTATCTTCAGTTGTAAAAGATCATTGTAAAAAATCAAATGAAGCAAAAATAAAATATAAAAATACTGTGCCAAATCTGCCTTTAATATCTTCTTTCCTTCTCCTTCCTTTCTCCTTTTACTCAACCCCTGCCTCCCCCGCCCCCACCGCTTTCCTCCTTTCCCATCTTCCCTCCTTCCTTCCATCCTGTACCTCCCTTTTTACCTCTCATTTTCACATACTTACTATATCCAGGAACACACAGTCATATTACATCTTTAAGGTCAGTGCTTGGACTACAAAAACAAGTGTTTGCTCCATTTAGTCATGCCTTCATGAACTCCAACACACCCTTTGGGTCAAAGGCCACAGAATGAAAAGGTGATGATGAACATAGCTTACATTTTAACTTCCGGTCACTGTTTACCATGGACAAGGGATTATACAGGGGAAGAAATCCTCGACCTGGCATCATATACAATTACAAAATAATTGTTCTTAATAACTGCATTACCCCCCAAAGTAGCATTTCAAAATATTTATATATATCAAACATTGATTTATGAGCAATATCTAATTGGCAATATGTCATATTTGCTGAAAGTCTTTATTATCATAATATAAAATTAAGACTAACTTATTTTGAACTCTCAATACATTTAATAGGGTAACGTTCTATTGCCCAATGTTGGTTTATTTAGAAAATTTTCTCTTTTACTAAATTTAAACATCTTGTTCACTTTGATTTGGCTAGAAAAATATATTTTGAATCTCCCTGGATTATTAGTTTGGTGTCTTATGACATTGCTTTACATAAAAACTGTATTTCTCCAGTTTTCTTAATTTAAAGTACTAACCACAGAATTTCCATCATTGAATTTTCTCACATTGAAGTTCAGCCATTCAAGATAGAGTAGGAAAATATAGCTTATATTCAGTGAGGCCCAAGAAGACATTGAGGGAGATCTTTTAACATTTATTTAGTGATTAGAGAAACATTAATCTTTCCAAATAGATTAGAAATTAGGGTCATAAACACTGTTTCTGTGTAAAGCACCACTTGAGAATTAGACAGCTTTGTATACTTTTTAAAACTTTTGCATATGACAGATATAACTGGTATTAGGAGGGACAGGATGCCAGGTGGTAAAGTCACCTCTGTAGCTGCAAAGAAAATGTGTGTGGAATCTGAGATAGTTTTTTCCCCCAATTTTCAGTACTGGGGACAAGTCTGTGAAGTATGAATGGGTTTTTCCATTCATCACACCAGGCAAAGAATCATCTGAATAAAGTTAATGTTCGCATTTTGACACCCATATCAAACTGAAAACACCTCAATCAACTGTTGGATGGAGTTGGCATAATTATTGATATACTTTGCAGGATTTAAAGAGTGAGGATTCAGTGCTCACATACCACATTTGAAATGAACACAACTTATCAAGTAGAGTTCTGACATGTGTGACTCTTAGTATTATTTTGGAAGTAAAATAACCTGTCAGATTTTAAAATGTATTAACAACTGGATGGTGAAATGTCAGGGACATGAAGAAAGGACATGGGCTTGGGTTGAGATCTCATTCTGGAGTAGATTTGTTAACTACCAACATAGAAGTAATCACAACAAAAGTTTTCCCCCAGGGGTTCCGAACAAAAAATTCTATAGTAGAATAAATAAACTACTACACAGTAAGATTATCTTAACTAGCATCTGCAATCTTCCTCACAATAGCCATGTATTGATGTCTTTCCAAATACTTTAGAAGTGACAGTTGATTTATTTTGTCTTTGAAAAGTACTTATAACCATTCACTCATTCAACAAATATTTAAGTTTCTACTATGTGCCAGGCATTCTTTTCTAAGTATATTATCAAAGTCGAATAGTACAAGATGCCTAACATCCTTTAATTGGAGATGTCTTAACGTTAAACGGATTAAGGCATTTTATACAGTAAGCATACACACAAAGATTTACTTCTCTCAGGCTTTATACAATTTTTCATCTTGGCTAATTTACATACTAGGTGTCTGTCACATAGTAGGTGGTTTGAGTATGGTATTCCATTAGTTTCTGGATAGTCTACAAATAGTTGATGCTTTGTATGTGAACTGTCTAGCAGAAAGAAGCTCTCTGATCAACCCCATTGTTCCTTTGCATTAACATCATTGCTATTTCTAAGTGATTTCTTTTAGGTCCACAATGCCTATTGATTTCAAAAGATGTTTCACTTGTTCTTTCTATTACTATCCTAAAAAAAATGTGGGTGGGGCAGTGTGCTTGGGATGGGATGAGATGGATGGATGGAGTTGGGAGATGGCTTAGCATTTACTTGTTTTAGAAGTTAGACTTTAATTTTTTATTTGTGTTACTACTATTTTTGTGTGTGAATTTTATGCTTCTGAATGAACTGGTATCTGAAAATGAGGGCTAGATACTGAAGTTCTTCAGGGAAAATATAATTAAATTAATAGCAATAAAGTCTAGACAAAATCTAGGACAGCTACCTAGAACAATGAGTCAGTCAATATTCATGGGGCTGAGCAATTCTTCTGGGTACCACCGGGAGAGCTGTAAATAAGAGAAGTATTTTAAAAATATAAATCTGATTGAAAATTTGCTCTGAATAAAGTCAGAGTCGATGCGAGATGTCTATGTGTCTTGACAATTTTTGGCTTCTTGAGAAAATTCAGGGACTCCATTCATGTTTGAATTTGGTGTTTAAATACCATGTTAGTGTTTAAGTTCACTCTACCATAAAAGACTATGGTTCAGAACTACTTAAAAATTGATATGCAGTTGATCTAAATGAATATAAGACCTGAAGGTACTTACCAAAGTAGACTAAAGGGCGGAAAAGTAAATATACTTAAGAGCAGTTCCATTCCAAAATTGATCATCTTCACTTCTACTGATGTTCTGTTTATCTTTCTAGCTGTCTGTCTACCTGTCTGTCTATCCATCTATCTCTATGTATCTATCTGTAAATAAAAACAAAAATAAAACAGCTGCTGTCAAGTCAATTCTGCCTCATTGCAACTCATGAGTGCCTGCATTTTACTTTCAATTGTTTAACTCTTTTTAAAATAATAATTTAATACAAACACAGGGCATCAAGTTTTTAAAAGCACCTTAAAATTATACTTTATAGTTCAAACATAGCATCTAAAAACTAAGCATTATTAAAATCGATTTATTGATAATCAGTCCTGAAAGTTTTATGTTTTATTTCAAAATGCAAATACATTTCTATTCTGAAATGGAGTATTGCCAATGTGTCAAATATTCTTTCATCCTCATGTGAACAAAAAGAGTCTTCATAATACTATTATTTAAATTATCTTGTATAAACCTAAGCTTTTCAATGTCTAGGGGTCAGGAAAGTTCACCTGCTTTAGCAGCTTCACAGCTTCCCATTTAGTTAACTTGGTATGGTCTAAATTCTTTGGCCTTTCTAAAGCCACTCTTTTGTGTGTGATCTCTTTAATGGCTCAGCCTGGTTAACAAACACTATTTCCGCATTGAACATCCCTGTCTATAGGAAAGGCCAAGGCTTTTGATTCAAAATTTGGAACATTTCCTCCTCCTTTGCAGGTGGTGGTATAAACAGGGTGGAAGATTAGGGATGTGTGCTGGACTATCCTTTCCCTAAACGCCCTCCTCATTTCTCATTTCTCTATGACAAAGAGGAAGAAGAGATTTGAGTTGTGTTAGCAGAAGAGAATATAGACTAGGATGGTATGAACCGAGAAGATGAAGCAATATAAAAATGAGATGAGGGTATATTGGAATATACAATAAGAAAAACAGACAAGACCAACACATAATCCTTCCGCCTCTGTATAGATATCTTGTTTGTTTTGTTTTTAACAAGGTACTAGGAACAAAAGTACATTAATTAGGTCAATTAGAGGTATCCCAGATCTTTAAAAGGAAAGAAAAGGGGGAATGAATTCTCCTTTATAACCTTCCCCACCAACCCTCTTTATTTTGGTACAGTGCCCCAGGAAAGGATTATGACAGAAGGGCCTTGCTTTTTATGAATGCACCATCTTTTCTTAAATAAATATTAACTGCATTTGGCTTTTTGGGTGTCATACAATTAGCAAATTAGTTATTCACTAAGGGTATTCATCTAGGTTTTATAAAACTTTCCCCCCCTTAATTTTAGAATATTGCATGCAAGGGTAAAAATTGCCTTCTTTTTATTGCTCTTATTGAAATCCCTTTTCTTAATGGTAGGCTCTGGAGTTACAGTAGCAGTTAGTTCTGTCATCAGTATATCAGCACTTTGAATGGAAATTGAAAATTATAAAGACTGCACAGGCATATAGCAAACTCTACGGTTCTCCCTATACGATAAATGCACCCTCATTTATCTTGCATTCCCTATAATATAAAAAGCTCTTGCATTCCCTATAATATAGTTCCCTTTTCAATTCAATTCATTGCCTTTATTACAAACATGAGAAGGAAATTAGAAACTTCCACCAAGGTTTCAGATATTTTGTGTGCAATATTTATGAGAAAGAGAAAAACTTATTTTTCTTTTACATGAGTTTTAATGAATTGAGTCCATATTTAAGAAATAAACAAATCATTTATTTACACTTACATGTACAAGTATGAAATACAATATTCTTGTTCAAGAGAATCCAGAGTTAAAATGGGTTCCATGCTTAAATTAATTTTACATTTTATACTTCCAAAGTACCATATTCCAAAATTCCAATATTTCAGAGAGGCTCAGATGCTGTACTGTGTTTCTATGGCAAACCCATGTTGAATATTTGCCAAGGTACTGTCTTCTAAGTGGACTTTGACTAATGAATCTTGGGTTATTTGAGGCTGGATGCAGAGGTTCTTTTTGTAAAAGTCCATTTCTTCTAGATTTTCTTGATTTTTTCCTTACACAATGTACCTATTCTCTCCAAGGAAGTCAAACACGGTTAACCATGGCAGAATGCTTCACTGTCTATTACCAGTGGCTAGTAGTACTCACGAACTGTGTAGTGTATTAACTTCCTGGAGAACTAGAGAGGTTTTGTCCATCACACCAATGCAGAGAGCTGTACAATTGAGAACCATCTTGAAGACACTTAACAACAACAAACAATGACGTATCAAACAAAACTCACTTCTTGAGTTGAGTACTAAGCTCATAGGGTCACTTTGCATTGGCACTGAGACCTTACCTAGAACCATCCTTTGAAGAGGAGTTGGCACTTTATAAAATAGTCATGGAAGTTCATGTATTTCCAGTTGTTTCTCCAAGTACTGTTATTATTTTACTTTCAAACGATTAATCTTTTGTTTACTACCACATTCAAGCCCAAACCTAATTATACAAGTCCAGAACCACAACATAGAATCTACTGCCTTTGATTTAATCCTGACTCATAGTGACCCTTAGAGTTAACAAGGTTGTGAATCTTTATGGAAGCAGACTACCAAATCTTTCTACCGAGGAGTAACTGGTGGATTTGAACCATTTTGCCACCAGCATTCCCTAAACATTATGAAAATAAGTGTGTATATTCTTTATGGTCCCAATGATGGATTTAAAAGTATATGTAACTTGGATTTACTATTCTAAATAGTATAGGTAAAATTATGAAAAGCAATTCTAGGATCAAAATACAATGGCCTGCTAATTTCATAGTAAAATGAGATCCTGCAAATATAATTGATATTATCCATCTCAGTAACAGTGGGTCATTATATAGTTTAATTCAATTAGTCTTGATTAAATAGTGTTAATCCATTGTATATATCTGTTAACACAGTTCATGGCAATTTACAGTGGATAAACGTCTTAAAGATACAAAGTGAGAAATATTTTACGTAACATATATTTATACTAGCTTAATTTTCTAACTTAAAGATAATAATTCACTTTGATTTGGCAGTGCCCATGTATGCGCATGCACACACACACACACACACACACACACTATGGTTAGTTTATTTCTTGCTACTTTAACAATCAGTTACTGCTTTGGTGAAAGCTTAAAGCTTAATCCATTAAGAGCCATTCAGAACAAAACAAACAAACAAAGCTTTAACCACTTCAGTGACAACAGTGCAGAACCAACAAGCAGCCTTCTTAGAAAACTCTAGTAATTTTAGGATCAATAGCTTCACACTGGATGCTCCTGAGTGATGAAAGCTAGAAAATTTGTGCTGCCAGGTTTTAGAAATAAAACAAAGAGTGAAAGTGTTGGGCAAGATATGATTGCAAATTTGGTAAGTTTAATTTGGGAATACCTTTGTAGAGGGTTGGCTTAAGCCCTATTAGTAATCATGAAGCAAACAAACTAATTCAAACATCACCTTGGGCTGAAAATTATACTTATGTGTACTGAGAATCAACACTTAAAAAATATCTTTTAGTCTCTCCAAGTTCAACAACTCGGAGAATATATATAGGATAATCTTACATTAGATAAGATAAAATATATTAGATAAGATTAGATTTGTTTTCTAAGATATATTTGTATTTTTTGAAATATTACAAATATTTTCTTGAAAACAAATCTTACCTTATTGTCTTCATATTAGAGTTATTAGGAGTCATTTAGAGTCCACTTAATTCAAGGCTATACTTTAAACAATAAAATCAACAAATACACTTATGTATGAGAGTAGAAAAATAAACATAATTTCCACAAGATTAAAAGCCTGTTCATTTCCTTTTAGAATTATTCCATTGTATATTATCCTTTGTGCAAAACCCATTAGCTTCTTTTATACATCCTTGATTCTTAAATAATATACCAGTGCTGCAGAATATGTTTTATAGAGAAAATCTACTGTCATTCCATAGAATATAAAAGGCCTCCTACATCTTTTGTGTTCATTACATTATCCTTTTTAATTTCACAAAACAATCTTAAAGTACTGTATCTCCTGTAGTTATCGTTTTTAATGCCTTTACATTTATACTTAATTATAAACTCAGTAATGAAATAGGAGTATTATTTATTATTTATCCCAAATGTCAGCTGGTTAGACTTTACCCACAAATTATCTGGAGGCATTAAATTATATACCTTCATAGGTAGTCAGCAGATACCATTGAGATTGCTTGCAATATGTTTATAAGCTAATTTGTTTACTGAATATTGTCTACTACTAACAGTTTTCCATTCTGTTTGTGTGTTGTTTTTTTTAATAACAGATCCTCACTTAAAAACATATTTAATGTAAAGAATTAATAAACGAAATCTTTTTCGTTTAAATATGGTCAGATCAAAAGCAGATTAATCTCTTTGCTGAAATGTTATCAAATAACATTGACCATCAACATTTTACAGACTAAAGAAATAAATTACCCTGCAATACCATTAAAATGCATGATTTTCCAGGGTGTTAGGAATGCTGCGCAGTTTTGTCTGGATTCATTAAGGCACTCGCTGCTAAAGAGCGTTGCCAACCGGGATGTGGGTGGCTGTAATGGCAGTATGTAGGTTTGTATGGAAAACAAGTATGGCACTGTGAAAAATTCTTCTCTCACCCTACAGATACCTGTGCGGAGAGCTTGGGAGGCACTTCCATAGGCTCACTGTCAAGTGAATGTTAAAGCCCCCATTTACTGGGAAGCAAAGGTAAGTCTGAAAAACACATTGAAGGAAAAGGAAAGGGGGCGGGGGTGGAGTGAAATCACCTAGCATTGAAGCAGCCTAACCAAGTGACAGCCACGTAGACAACTCTGATGCTGCCAGAACAACACTCTGCACAGCCCACCAGCAAGTAATTTGTCACCGAGACAAGAATATCCTCCGCAATTTGGCATCAGGGTCCTTGGACGGCCAACTGCGCCTCTACAGCACGAGATGTGCTATTCGGCAACAGGAAAGATGGGAACCAGGGTTCTCGTTATTATGTAGAAATGTGTTATTTTATGAAAAACATATCTTTTGTCATGATCAACACAGCGATAGAACAGTAGTAATTGATAGTAACTGGGGGCAAATAAAACAACAAATTAAGAAAAATAGACCCTTGTATATTTTTGAGGTGGCTGTGCATTGAGAAGATTTTGGAATGATTGTTCAATGCCTTTGGCATTTTGTGGCACACTCCCACAATGTTTCATAGAAATAATGAATCCATAGGTTCAAGAATGAACTGGGGAAATGTTAGGGAGCAAATCATTTGTTTTCAGTGGAATGTACTCTTTGCTCTCTGTTTTAGACTTAACATATTTGTGTATGACAAGTCAATTAATATGTTGTTGAGTGCAAATCTTTTTGTACTTACGTGATTTGAAATAAGACAAAGAATCCAAGGTAAGTTGGGTTATAAAGGGTGCAATGGAAAGACCCTTTACTCTTTACGTTGCTACCCTGGTAATCTATTATAAAAGTGCAGTAAAGGAGAGAAGCCAGGAGCATAGGATAAAGGTATCTGATAAATAAGCAAGTAGTGTTCCCCTTGCCAATTACTTGGCATCTTACTTTGTAATTAATGCCACAGTAATGAAAAAAGTGGTAGGCATGAAGATTGGGCCTTTTGTGCATTCTATACAGAACCAAACACTCATAAAAATCTAGCTCAAAGCTACTCCAGTTTGGCTCTCTCCACAATCAAAACTTGCTAGAGAATTAGAACAAACCATAGGGTGTGTGTGTGTGTGTGTGTGTGTGTTTTGCAATGTATTAAATAAGAGTGACATCAGGCAATTGTGGTATTGCTGTCTACATCACACAAACAAAGGTGTCCTTGATTCCCCAGACATGATGGAATCTTGTATCCAATTCTGCCAGGACTTAACATTGTAGTATCTATTATATCATTCACTAGTTGGCCTATGAAGAACTTTAGCTAAGTTCTGTTTAAGGAGTTATGATAACTGCCTGGCAATGCTTGCTGTATTTTCCAAGATCGTATATATTTGTACTCTATGCAAACTTTCAGGAAATACTAAAAGTAAATACTAATATTTCAGTATTTCAGGAAACACTAAAGGTAAATAATAGTGAAATAATATTAATAGCCATTTTTAAAAGTAGAAAAGAATATGATATAGGTAATTTTGATATTATTTGAATTATAGTACATGTTACAGAAATATCAGGCTAATATTATAACACTTTCCTAAGACTATAAAAATATGATTTCCACACATAAAGTGGGACACGGGAGATGGTCTGGGGTAGGAAGCCTAGAGAATGGAGACATTTATGTAACTGGGGTACGGTGATAATTGTATTCGGGCTGGAGTGTGCTGACTAGCTATATAAGAGGATGAAAAAAATGAAAAGATTTATATCCTCTGAAGAGGAAGTTACAAAGAAAAGGGAGAACAGCGAGGTTTATGAGGAAAGAGTGTTCAAGACCAGAGGGTGCAAAATGCACTGCAGACCATAAAGAAAACTAGCCCATACTTTCTTAAGCTTTGCATGGGGTGTTTTCCTTGTTAACTCCCATTAAAGCCAATGGGAATCATGCAGCTAAAACCCTGTGTAACTATTTGACAATTTACTTCCTAGTGTCTGGAAAAGAGAACTACCTACTAAGGGCAATTTACTCATTTTAGTTTGTGCCTCCCATACAAAGATGAATTTGATAGCACATAGCAGGAGGAAAGAGAGACTGCATTTAAGATTTTGTTATTGCAAAAGAAATCATCATTGAAAAATGTCGCCTAAACTCCCACCTTGTTTAGCAACAACAATAAACAGAGAAAGGCAATCCAGTAAAAGAATATGAAAAGAAGTGTGGACTTGATTACAGGAAAAATGGTGATTGCTAGTGTAAGGGAGTTTTTTTTTTTCCCTCCCCATTTTAAATTCTCAAGCTCTGAGCACAATCTAAAATAACAAAACTACAGGGCCATTCTTAAAACATCAAATTGAAGCTTCTGATTACTCTTGTCCTTCAAGTTGTGCATATGTAAACACAGCTAAGATAGCCTTACAAAATCTTTATTAATACAAATAAAATGTTATGGGGTGGGGGGGCACCTCAGGCTCCTAGGTAATGTAGTACTCACATAGTAAAAATAGCAGATGCCAATCTTTCTGTAAGCAATAACCTTGCATAAATGCATCCTGCCCTTTTTATATTATTTTTGAAAGCTATAGAATGTGTATGTTAAAAGATACATGCTATTTACTAACTCTTTCATGAACTTTGAAGTCAGAAAACTAACACTAGTCTTCAAAGTGTTTATTTTTACTATAAGGCTCTAAGTCTTTACTCTCAAACAAAATGTCTTTATTTCAATGCTATGCCACTTTACTGTTATAATTCTTAAAATTGTACGACCATCAAATTGGCTTCTGTGGGCTGAAAATACTGCTCCTGTATTTTCTGCCTCCCTTCCCTGGCATTTGTTTTGTTATGCGTTCTTTGGAAGGTGAACAAGTAAGATCATTCATGACTCTGCTCTTTGGTGTATGGTGCAGAGATGAATCTATGAATAACTGTTTTATATAAATAGATTGCAAGGCAGTATAATTCCTCAGTTTCTATGGGTAAGTGAGTACTTACCATGGACCTAACTTGTGCTTCAATTTAGGTAGGCACACACTGGCTACATCATTGCTCTCTGATTGTACAGTACCAATTAGCAAATCCTGAACTTTACCACCAGGAAAAGACATAGCTCCACATTTATAAATACCTGGCTTTTGAGAATTAGAGTAATTATGACACCAAAATTATCACTGAATTTCAGATAGACATCTCAATGATTTTGTAAAAGTAAAGACCTTTCTGAAAGCACACTGGTATTTTTTTATGGCAGAAATAATATATAGTGATGAACACATTGATTTGATCTGTGAAACATGTACAACAGAGAGGTATTTTACTTGAACAGAATTTAGATGTGTTTCTAGATTGAACCCTTGACTATAAATTTAATGTAGGAGGGTTCTGACTGGGTGAGAACTTCTAAAATCTGATTTTTTGGAGGAAAGGGGATGAGAATTCACAAATTAATGAAAAGCCTGTGTTGTTATTAAAATAGATTATAAAATCAAATGCAAGGTTACATTTTAGATATTAAAATTCTATAAGTTTTCGTTTAAAATCTCACAACTGGTTCATGTTCCTTCTTATATTCCAAGTCATTAATGATTTGTGACCAGATCACATATTCTTAACCAATTACACTTAAAAGATTTTTGTTCACAAATTAAATCTGAAATGAACTTAGCCCACAAAAAACTCTTTAGTAGTCATTAAATGTTTTTTCAGTTTTCCTTCTAACTGAATATGGTTATGTTAACAATATTATATATATAACCAGCAAGAATATTTTAACATAAGTTCTTAAATAAAAGATAATAAAAAGATTTATTCAAGTTTATTTCAGTGGCAATGTCATTTGCAATGTTGTAGAAACTTGTTTCCTTCCTATATTACTGTGCCATTATTTCATTTTGGACAAGAATCTGAATAATCATGAATACATTTCAAGAAATCAAAGATTTACAGGATTATATGGCCAAATATCTTGTTCTAGGAATAATATTTACCATGACCTGAAAGAATTAGAAAATTATAATTAACTGGGTTCTTAATTTAGTCACTTTATTTCAGCCTTTTTTTGCTGGGAATTTACTGTAAATCAATGCTTGCTAGCTCTAAAGCTGAAAGCACCTTACAGTATATGCAATTTTCCCCAAGTCTCCATTCACACGGTGAAGGAATCACTATGACTCTGATATGACATTGATGTAGTCACTGTATATAGTAGGCAAAGGACACACAGAAAGAATATATTTTGCCTTCCAGTATCTCAGAGTCGCACATTTCACTTCCAGCAGGTAGATTTTTACACAAACACATTGCATTACTAATAACTCCATGTAAAACATTTTGGATATATTTTTCCCATGAAATACGGTCCCCCATGATTTATCACCTATACAAGAGAATAATACAAATATTCTCATTAAGAAGGTCCAAGTAAAAATCCAAATAAAATTGCATAATCATATTAATGACTATGTTTATAAGAATGACATTTATACATTATTTTCTTTACTGTGACCACATATCTATTTTTTCATGTATATCTATTGGTCTATATCCTGTGAAGAAGACATTTGAATATTCTTCTATACTGAAAACATTATTGCAATGCTAAAACAAGAAGGAAGATAATTATTGGGTAAGGGCATGGAACTGTTAATGATGTTGATTCTCACTGGCTCCAAAGTTCATTGGGAGTTTTCCTACAGTAAATTTCTGATGTTCTACTTCAAAGATTTGAGGCCTAAAATCTACTTTGTTTAATTCAAAGAAAAGGAAGCCACTGTACAATAGGCTGAGTTATTTGGAGCAAAAGGTCACCCAACAATATACATGCCTGCTTAGGACCAAATCACAGAAAGGAAATCCACCTAAGCTGCTTAAGGTGTCTGTTCGATCCTTGGTATATGTGCACCATTTCTTTAATATTTAAGGGATTCAAACATGGGCACTGAAAGAGGAAGGAGTTTGTTAGAGTGAAATATGATCTTGAAATTTTCAATGATACTTTAAGATAGGTGACAATTGGTTTCAAATGCTAAGTTCTTTGAGACTTAAAGATGATAGAGCAGAATGGAAAAAAAAGTATAATTCTGAACTATGTAAAGAACTAAAATGGTGGTTCAAATCAAGTACAACGTGATTTTCATAATTGTTTAATTTTAAAAGACACATTGCATGTAGATTCATTCATGGTCTTTCAAAAGGCAGTGTTGAGCAGTAAAAAACAAAGCAACTATTTCTTTTTTTATTATTTCAACAACTTTATAAATATGAGCACATCATTTAGTTGTTTAAGACCTTATATTTCTTCATTTTTCTGAAGAAAAAAAAGTAGTATTCATTTGACTAATATTGCAGATTCTGTGTTACCAAAAGTACCTAAATGCACAAGTTAAAAAAAATTATCATACTCTTCCTTTTAGAAGGAACACAAGACTATTTTGAATATGTGACTTTTTATATTGTTATTTGAGCTCTTACACTTGCAAAGGTGTATTCTATTTATAATGATAGTTTCAATTATTTACTCATTGGTTCATTGAAAAGCTATACTAAGCACTGACTAGAGACCACTTAGATAAACTTTCCAACCTTCAAAATACACGTAGTCTGGTGAAAAAAGCAATAAACCAAAAGTGCCAACATTCCTATGGGGACACAGAAGAATGGTTCCTAGTTTATCTTCAGAGAGACAGGAAGGCTCCATGGGGCAGGTGGCCCTTGAATTAGATTGACAATAAAGACGAAACACTTCCAATTTCTTGCCAATAGCCTCTAAGATTGCCAATGAAGAGGTCAGAGTTAATTCACACTTTAAATATTCCTTTTACTTTTTGCTTTAAATATACACATTATTTAGTTCTGCTTCTACCAATTTGTTTTGATACTGGGTTTTTCTGCCGTCTTCTTTTACATTACATAAAGAAGAACAGGGAAAACAATGACTATGAAATCTAAATGTGTGGTTAAAACCATGACTACTTTTCAGCCATTCAATACCTCTGTTGTTGAATGGAATGTGTATGTGTGTATATGAAAAAGTAAAGTAAATGTCCATTAAATAAATATAATTGTGAGAATGTCATGACATCTTCTAAAATAACAGGAGATGCTGACACATTAATGGACAAAAGATTGGAAATGCACTCTCAAATTATTTTAAATATTTGAGGTGACTCTAGAGTTTTAGAAGACTGCTGAATACACACAATTTTTTTTTTCTTTCTATTATAAAATGTTTTAGAAATATTCACTTTCTAGCAGGGATGACAATGAAGCAGCAAGTAGGAGGACTTGGTGGTGGTGGTTATGTGCTGTGGAGTTGGTTCTGACTCATAGTGATCCTGTATAGGGCTTCTGAGGCTGTAAATCTTTACAGGAGCAGAAAGCCTCATCTCTCTCCCATGAAATGAATGGTAGTTTCAAACTGCTAGACATTGAAGTTAACAGCCCAACTCATGACCATTATGCTACTAGTGCCCCTTAGGAGGACTTGGTTCATAGAATATATTAGAAACAAAGTCAAAATGTAGGATTGTAGGTCATTGTTTGTCAAATTTTAACATAAATATGAACCATAAGAATTCAAATACAGTAAACCTGGGGTTATAGACCCATGGATTTTCAATTCTGAAAAACTCATAGATAATGCTGGTGGTTGAGGATCAAACTTTGAGAGCCACTGATTTAGACCAGTGTGTTTAAAATGTAATCTGCATATGAATCATCTGGAGATCTTGTTAAATTGCAGATATTAATTCAGTAGGCCTGAGGTAGGTGGGATAATTTGCATATTGAATAAATTCAAAGTTAATGCTGATGCTGCTGATCTGTAAACTACACTAAGAATTTAGATTATTTCCGATATAACCAAGTCATGTGATATGGTTTGGTGACATTAAAAACAATTCAGCTCAAATAATGTATCAAGTTTATTTGCGTTTCTTGATCAAATAAGATTTTATCTGTATACCAACTGAGGCTAATAAAGAATTAGCTTTTCTCCTTGTACAAAGTGTGAATAGATATTACAATTGCATTAAAGTAAACGTTTGTTAAGCTCCTGTTCTCTGTATGCAGTGATAATACTAGTCATTATGGAATTTGTTGTTGTTGTTAGGTGCCATCGAGTCGATGTGGACCCATAGTAACCCTACATGGGATTTCTGATGAATGACTGGTGGTTTTGAACCGCCCACTTTGTGTTTCAAACTGACTCTGCAGACCAACACATTATCCTGTAATGCCATACCAAGAAAATGGGTTTCTTCTTTAGTACAATTTTCATAACTAGGCTGAGAAGCCTTTATAAGTAGAATAGTACCCTGATTGTCCATGAATTAAATATATGATATTTCCATGATTCTGATAAATTACATATAAGTAAATTGTTGTTGTTATGTGCCATTGAGTTGGTTCTGACCCATAGCGACCCTGTATATTCCAAGGAGCAGCTGGTGAGCTTGAAGTGCCAACTTTGCAGTTCAAATGGCTTTGCAGTCTGGTTTATTAACCCACAGTGAAAGGAAGAAAGGATTATGTTAATTTTTAAAACAATTTGGATTTTGTAAATAGTAGTTTGCTGAGCAAGTCTTATCTAGCTCTCTGTTCAAAAATTCTATTTAGTTAAACAAATTTTATTCATTTAAAGCAAAGAGAAGAAATAAATCTAGTTAGGTAAACTAGAAAACATATTAAAATAAGTCAAAAAGTATTGCTACTAGGTTTTCATTTCATACATGCATGGATTTATTCCACACAAAATAAATTAATCATGTCGCTGTGACCAGTGGCTGGCTGTAGACAAGTTCTTTCAGTGTTAATCTCATTAGGGTGCCTTCAAAATCAGAATACTTAAAAAAAAAGTGTTGTACAAAGATCATTAACTCAAAGAGTTGATCTTTCTATCAGTCTTCTGAGCAAGATTGAACCTAATGAAGAAGATTTTATAAATTATAACTGGGAATGAGTCTTGGATTTACCAGACTCATTCCAGGGATAATCCAGAGAACAAAGTCCAATCAAAGCTGTGACTTGCGAAGGGATCTGCTGGCCACTTAATTTCAAGGCAAAGAGGTTGATCGGCTCAGAAGATTATGGCAACTGTTTGAGGAGATTCCAGAAAGGGAATCTTGATAGAGTTTCTTGAAGGACACTGGGAAATCATGCTTATGATGAAGTTTTAAGAAAATTGGAAACTGCATTGGTGAGGCAAAGGCTGAGAAAGCTGTACCAAGTAATCTTTTCCCCACCATGCCAATTCTTCAATGGCTCCATCTTAAACCGAGGGCACGAGGGCTGACCTATATTGTTGGGAAACCTTATTGTATCCACCGGACAGCCCCAGTCAGTCTTGCTCCTTCAAACTTATTCCCCAAACTCAAAGAACATTTAAAGGAACATGGTTTGAGTTCCTCAAGCATACCAAACTGCTGTTTTGACATGGTAAGAATTAAAAAGGGCAGAATTCTTGGGGGACTTTTAGAAACTTAGAAACTCTGCCTTTAGGAGGATGTATAGAAAAACAATGACTTCATATTTTGATATTTTTGTTTAATAAATGGTTCTATGATTTCGTAGCATTAAATTTTGACTTACCGTCATACTTAATTTTAATCAGCTATTAGTCCCTGAGGGATTATATGTGTTCAGATGTGGGGAAGCCTTACTGATAAATGTGAGCTGTCTTGAGCTGTCATTTCATACACAATTGATCTTTTTCTATTTTCTCTCTACTTTGTAGACCTTTCACAAAAATAAAGACTGAAATGGGGACTGGAAGCACATTAAGGCATTTGAAGTAGATGCTTCTGAATAGAGTATTTAAACAAAACACACAAGGATCAGATTTGTAGTATATCTTTGGTTGTATTTGAATACAATTTAACTTTGAATTTGTACTTTGCTCCTCTCCTATGCCTTATCCATTCACATATTTTGATGTGATGAGATACTGTTAAATTCAGTGACTCAATATATATTTTTCATAATGGAGAGTAAACATCTCAACCCTGTCATACCCTTCAAGCTTGGTATCTGATACGGTGAAAATATTTAAGGAAACCTGAAAAGCATGTGGACAGCTGTCCAATAGCATTTTCTGTCTAGAACAAATATGGAATTTTCACTCATGGGGATGCTAAAAACGAGGTCCTTTAATGACCAAAAGAGTCTGTATTTGGTAAATTAGGTCAATGCAAAAATTAGATGCTTACATTGGTCAAGTTACAAAGTAAATACACCAGATCAATTGCATACCCTCTTTTAGTAAACGTTCAAATGGGATTTTACTATCAGTTCTGATTATTCTGCCTCTTTTGAGATAGGAAACTTCCTCCCTTTATTAACCTCATAGTCATATAGCTGGTATACAATACGATGATTGTTTCTCAAAATAACTTTAGAGAATTTTGGGCAAAAAGTGAAAGCATATTAAAATCTATGACATACCCATCCTATTGTGGTTTGTAGAGCATTCATTTGAAGTTATTATTGTAGAGGTCTTTATAAACTCAAGTCCTTAACTCCTCTTTACCAAGAATAGTATTGAACACTAATACATCCAGGAAGGCAATATAGAGTCTGAATCTACTAAACAGTTTCTCTATTGGTATATCAAGTTATTGAAGAATAAGAAACCTCAACTTTTCTTTGGCATCATGTTTTCATTTTCTATTAATTGATTTGTTTTGGGTAAGTAAACTTTTTATTGAAATAAAGCATACATTAGAACATGCACAATTTATAAATATACAGATGATTGGAATTTTTTTAACAAAGTGGAATTAACTAACAAACTAACATTTGTTAGTTAGCAATGATATCAGGAAATAGAACATTATTACCATATAAAAAGCTCCGCATATTCACATTCTGTCATTGACTGTTGGAGTTAGGTGTCTAAGGCTGGCTGGCTGTGTGCTGTGGAGTCGGTTCCGAATCATAGCGACCGTGTACAGGGTTTCCGAGGCTGTAAATCTTTACGGGAGCAGAACGTCTAAGAGTCCATTCCAATTCATAGTGACCTCATGCACAACAGAAACACTGCTGCTCCTGCACCAACCTCAAGATTTCTTACACTTGAGCCCATTGCTGTTACCACTGTGCCAGTCCATCTTGTTGGGGGTCTCCCTCTTTTTCATTTACTCTCTTTTTAACCAAGGATGTTCTTCTCCAGTGACTGGTATCCTGACAATATGTCCGAAGTATGATTAGGGAATCACAATCTTGATTTCTATTATCATTAAATTAATTTTATGTCGCTGAACTTCATGTAAGTAAAAGCATTTGTTGTATACTTTGTTGTATCTATGTTGTAGTATAATTGCAGTTCAGTTATTTTTATTGCAGTAATCTATTACATGAATATATTCAAATTCATTTAGCCTTTATTTTGATGGACGTGGGTTGTCTCCAATTTGGGGTCGCTATTACATTAAAGTACAGGTGTGGTACTGTAGGATAAGCACTGGATCACAAGTTCATTTTGAACCACAAGGTTGGTGGTTCACACTCACCAGTTGTTCCTCAGGAACCCTACACAGGGTTGCTATTCATCAGAAATGACTCAATGGCACTTACCAACACAACATTAACCTTTTATAATATATATGTGTGTTTTACCACATATGTACACATTTCTACTATATTGTGAGTACAAGTGCTGGATCGTAAGATATCTATTCTTGGCTGAAGCAAAAGGTTAAGTACTTGACTGCTAACTAAAAATTTGGCAGTTTGAATTCACCCAGAGGTGAATAGAAAGACAGACATGATCTGCTTTCAAAAGGTCACAGCCTAGAAATTCTATAGAGCAGTTCTATTCTGCATACAAAGGGTCACTTCGAGCAGGAGTAGGAACCAACTTGAGAGTAACTGACAACAATGTTCATTTGTGGTAGTTTTAGTCAAACTGTTTCCTAAAATGGTTGTACCAATTTATGCTTGTATTGGTGGTGGTGATGATGGTGTGCCATGGAGCCAGTTCCTGCCCAATAGCAACCCTGTATAGAGTTTCCGAGGCTGTAAATCTTTACGTGAGCAGAACGCCTCATCTTTCTTCCACGGAACTGCTGGTAGTTTCGAACTGTTGATCATGTGATTCGCAGCCTGACTCATAACCACTTATACTACCAGAGTCCCTTATAGGCAATGTCTAAAAGTTGCCTCGTGTTATCAGATTAAGGGAGATTTTATCTATTTCTGGAAGTGTACTGATTAATGTTAAAATAGCTGTGGATTGTGTTTTTGGTTTTAGTTTCAAATTTAATTTCAATGTAGTGAGAAAAATATACTATCAATTTAAATTCTCTTAAATTTCTTGAGTATATGCCAACATCTACCAAAACAGGCATTTCAATGTATATTCGATGTGTATTTAGTATGTATACTATCTAATACTTGGAGGAAATGTTCTAAGAAAGTTGTATCAAGATTATTTTTTCTAAAATTTTCTATATCCTTACTCAGTTTCTCTCTCTCTCTCTCTTTTTGTATTATTTACTGAGAGGTGTAAGTTAAAGTCTCTCAATATTTTTTTTTAATTTATGCATGTCTCCATTCCTATCATTTTTCCTTTGCTTCACAAATTTTAAGCAATATTATTAGATGCATATAAATTTAACTGTTGGATATTCTTGATGTCCTAATATTTTTATCACTAGAAAATGTTCCTCTTTAACTCATAAGCCTGAAAGTCTACTTTATTCTATATCACATTTCTTGTGTGATTAGTGCTTGTAAGGTATTTATTTTTTAATAGTTCATTTTCAAACTCTCTGTGTTATTTAGAGCACATATTTTTTCAGTAGCATAGAGTTTGTTTTAAAATTCATCTGACCTATTATTTTTCAAATGTGCATTTAATCCTTTTATATTTAATGTAATTGCTGATACATTTGTGTTTATATTTACCATCTTATCTTTATGTTCTATATGTGTCATTTGCTTTATGTTCCCCTTTCTATCTTTTTCTATTTTTAACTAGTCAAATAATTAATCCTTCCTCTCTCCTCTCTTCTCCTTCTATTCCCCTAATTAGTTTTGGATTTATACTTAATTATTTTGTATAGGTTACTCTAGAGAGTATAATGTACACCCTAATACTATCAGAGTCAATTTAAAATATAAATTTTTGCTACTTTTGGTACTTCCCAGAAAATGCAATGTCTATGGAATATTTTGTCTACATTTATCTGTTTCTTGCCTTTTGTATTATTGTTATGCATTTATAACTATAAACAACAGAAGATAAATACTTTAATTATTTTTCTGTCAAGTTAATGTGTATTTAAATGTATAACCCATCAGTCATTCCTCAGAAACCCTTTACAGGGTCACTATGAGTCAGAACCGACTTGACAACACTTAACAACAACAAGGACAACCCACATATTTACTATTTTCATCACTCTTCATTTCTCTCTGCTAATCTGTGTTTGCTTCAGGGTTCATTTTAGTTCTGTCAGAAAGCTCTTAGTAATCCCTTTAATCTACAGCACATAACAACTCCAGCACTAATAATAATGTAGCTTAGATTTATATGTCCTTATTTTATCTTAACTTTGAAAGATATTAACTGAATATATGAGATTTGGAGTCCTGGCATGGCACTTCAGGATAATGCACTGGACTGCAAGGTTGGTAGTTCAAACTCACCAGCCACTCCTCAGAAACCGCAGACAGGATTGCCATGAGTTGGACCTGACTTGACTGCACTTCACAACAACAATATGAGATTTAGCAGGATTGCCTTCTGTTTTGCACTAGTTAGGGTTCATGGACTATATTGAATTTTCCCTGGCACTTTTTCTTCAGCTTTGAAAAAATTCTAGGTAGTAATCTCTTTAATTATCTGCCTCTTCTTTCCTCTGAGGACTAAAATTACATATAGGTTAGATTTTCATTAGAACTCACAATATCTTATGATCTTTTCTATGATTTCCATGAATTTTATTCTTTATGCTTCACTCTAGATATTTTCTACTGACTATCTTCTAGGAGTTCTGGTATGGCGCTGTGGGTTAATGCGCCAGACTGCAAAGCTGTTTGAACTGCAAGATTGGCGGTTCAAGCTCACCAGCTGCTCCTCGGAAACCCTTTACAGGGTCGCTATGGGTCGGAACCGACTCGACAGCACTTCACTACAACAATAACATCTTCTACCTCTATAATTCCTTCAATATTGCTGTTAAGTGCTGTTGAATTGGTTCTGACTCACAGTGACTCTGGATGGGGTTTCTGAGGAGCAGTTGGTGAGTTTGAACCACTGACCTTGCAATGTAAACCAACATTGCGGTCCAGCCCATTATACTGCAGCACCATACCAGGAGTCCCTTTATTAGTTCTGTCAAAACCAGGGCTTTCCATTGGTTCTTTCTAATGCAACCCTCTGCTGAGAGTTTGCACTTTCAATCCAATATATACTGACTCTGAATCTACATTTTAACAAGATCCCAGGTGATTCTTATAGATCCATAGGTGATTCTTGTTAAAATGTAGATTCTGATTCAATATATCTATGAGGAAATGCAAATTATCAGCAGGAAATTGGACCAGAATGAACCAGTTTGAAGCCCTGGTCCAAATTTCTATTAGACCATATATTTTGAAATCTGGTTTTTTTTACTATATTTTTTAGATATAACATTTATATTTAATTATTTTTATAGAGGAGGGTGGTGGTTCCATAGGATAAGTACTGGGCTGCGAATAAAAAAGGTTAGTGATTCGAGCCTGCCAATCACTTCATGGAAGAAAGAGGAGGCTTTCTGCTCCAACAAAAATTTAAAGTCTCAGAAAACAGATACACGGTTGCTCTAAGTTGGAACCTACTTCCCAGCACTTAACAACAAGAATGGAGTCCTGGGGTGGTGCTGTAGGATAGGCACTGGGCCTCAAGGTTAGTTTCAACTACAAAGTTGGTGGTTCAAACCCACCAGCTGCTCCTCAGAAACCCTATACTGGGTCACTGTGAGTCGGAACCAACTCGAAGGCACGTAACAACAATAACAGCAGCAAATTTTTATAGATTATAATTATGTGTTGAAAATTTCCAGCCTGTTCAATTTGGCTTCTTGAACATATTAGCAATATATTTACAATTATATGTCTAGTAACTCTAACATTTGTGTCACCTATAGGTCTGTCTTATTGCTGGTTTGTTCTTTTGATACTTTTTCTTTAAAATGTAGTGAATTCTAGACAAGAAATGTTTGATGTTAGAGATTATTTTTATTATTTTATTTCTGAGATATTTTATCCTACTCTAGCAGACAGCAAACAAATGGATCATATCAATTTCATGAGAAACTGAGCCGTTTAGAGACATGTTTTCAGTCTTTATAAAGCTTGGTATTCCACATATTTACCTTTTTCTAAGCATATAGTGTTCTAGGATTCCCATGTGAGAATCTTTTTAGTAACAGGACAGTATCAATACTTTCTCCTGCTTTATAGCTTCTTTTACACAGCTTGACTAAAAACTTTCCTGAGGAGAAGATATGTCCTTTTCTTTGTGTTTTTTATTTTATTTTTTTATTTTTTTAAGTGCCATAGCATCGTTCTGATTCATAGCAACCTATATAGGGTTTCTGAGGAGAAGCTGGTGGGCCTGAACTGCTGACCTTGTGGTTCACAGTCCAGTGCTGAGCCTACAGTGCCACCGACCAGGACTTGTTGTTGTTGTTAAGGGCTGTCGAGTCGATTCCAACCCATAGCAACCCTGTGCAGGGTTTCAAAGGAGCAGCTGGTGAGCTTGAACTGCCAACTTTGCAGTTCAAATGACTGCATTCTGGCGCATTAGCCCACAGCACCACATCAGGACACCCAGAAGGACTTAGATCTCTCAAATTCCTGCCTGCCTTCATAAACCAAAACTCCACACTCATCTTCTCAGTTCCTTAGATTACCTAAAGCTCCTTTGCCTTTTAGCAACTGGTCCCAGTCTTCTTTCTCATCTTTTTGCCTAAGCCAATAATTGGCATCTTTCTTGAAAGGAAAAGATTTTGAAAATTGGACCTGCCTTGATAAATGTCCTTTTCCCCCAAAGCTAACGCCTCAAATCGGTTGTCTCAGCAACTCTGCAATGCTTTCAACCTTATAGGACGTCCTGCTCATGCTCTTCATGTTTCCTAGTTGTCCTCAGAAAGAATCTGGTGTACAATAAGTTGCTTCAAATAGTTAGAAGTGTAAGGTAACTTGTAAGTATTTTTTTCGTGTTGGAAATGATTAAATTAGAAAATATTGAGTGTTTCATGTGTTATCACTTTATTTTAAAATAAATTATCCATAATTATGGTATTTTGTATTACACTAAGCTCCAAAGCATGATTTTTGAGTATTCCTTTTATATATGTATTTTGCATATATGAATACTTTTACCATCGTTTAAATTATGTATATTATATACATTAGAAGTAGAGTTATGTTTTGACAGATTAATAAGTCATAATTTTGGAATGTGGTACTTTAGTAATAAAATGGACAAAATATGAGTGAACAAATTCCTTAGTATATCAAACAGTATAGTTAGTTCTTCATTTCTAAAGTTATAGGTCTGCTTAAAAGTTTTGTTGATTACTTTTGAGTCCGCCTTGAACTCACAGTGACTCTGTGCACAGTGGAATGAACCATTGTCTAGTCCTGCGACGTTCCCATTGTTAGTTATAATTAAGTTCTCTTGAATAAAGTTCAAGACATCCATTAGAAAATAAAAATGAACAAGCCATTCTCTGAATTGAATCTTTAAAAGGTGGAATAAAAATTGATGTGTTAGTCATGCTGTGGAATAAAGCACTGAACTGCAAGGTCAGTTTGAACCATAAGGTCAGAGGATCAAACTCACCAGTTGCTCCTTGGAAACTCTATATAGGGTTGCTATGAGTCAGAACTGATTTGTGACATTTAACAACATACATACTTAATAAAAACAATACTGCACAAGAGGTGATCCCTGTAAACCGTACTCAAGAACTACATATTTGGAAAACTATATGTTAAAAATAATTATAAAACTCTACGTTAGAAATAGTTTTTGCTGCTTTATGCCCTGCAGCTATTTCCTTTCTGACACTCAATCTTCACTACATTCCCAAAGACTCATCATAGGGACCCAGTCAAAATCATGGCTGGCCTTTCCCCATGTTAGTCTCCATTCTCAGTGAAATTTACTTCTCCCAATAATCTGACATGACTGATATTTCATGTTCTTACAGCCTAGATTATCAGATAGCTGATCTGATAAGGAAATTTTATATACAATAAAAAGTTAAATGGAATATATAGATCTGGGTTTTAAAAGTCCATATCTTATGTTTTGTATATTCTTTCCCCTTTGCCCTTCTTTTGATTTAATATAACTCAGTTTTAGAAAAGTCTTATTTTTGCAATATTTCACCAAAGATATATTGGGGACAGTGAGCCCTGGAAGTACTTCAGGGTAAGCACTGAGCTGCTAACCACAAGGTCAGCCATGCAAACCTACTACTGCAGTACTCCATGGGAGAGAGATGAGACTTTCTACTCAACAAAAGATTTACAGCCTCAAAAATTGCATACAGGGTCACTCTGAGTAGCATCAGGATTGGAGGAAGGAGTTGATTCTATAGCAGTGGATTTCGTTTTAGTTTTATATTGGGGAAAATTATCTTTGCAAATCTTGGGCAGAATATGTTTTAAAAGGAAAAAATTGAAACACACATCAATCAAAATATTTCCTTAAAACGTCTTGAACAAAATGATCATTACATTTACAATGATTTAAAAATCATTCTATGTAATGTTTTCAAAGGACAAATATTGCCTTTTTTTATCATTATACTTTTGCATACATACTTAAATTATAGCTTTCTGGTTATCAATATATGTATATAAATAAGTTCTAAAATTTTTATTTCTTCTCAAGTTAATATAATTTTGTACTATTAAAAGCATAACAATCTTAGTAAATATTATGCTTTGAAACTTTTTTACAACCAAGGTAGGATCCAGTTTACCTTATTTTTATGATTGTAATGTTCTAGCTAGTTTCAAGCTGCACTGAAGACATTAGTGAAAAACAAAATTCCAGGAATTGATGGAATACCAATAGACATGTTTCAGCAATGATACAACACTGGGAGCACTCTTTAGTCTAGGCATGAAATTTGCAAGACAGCCAACTGGCCAAAAAGATCCATATTTGTGTCCATCTCAACAGAATATGGAAATCATCAAACAATATCATTAATATCATATGGTAGTCAATTTTGCTGAAGATAATTCAAAAACTGTTGCAGCAGGACATCAACAGGGAGCTGCCAGAAATTCAAGCTGGATTCAGAAAAGGTCATTGAGTGAGGGATATTATTGCTGAAGTCAGATGGATCTTGCCTGAAAGCACAAAATACCAACAAGATATTTATTTGTGTTTTATTGACAATGCACAGTTGAATAACTGTGTGAATTATAACAAACTGGGTATAGCATTGGGAAGAATAGGAATTACAGAACACTTAATTGTTCTCATGGAAAACCTGTACATAGACTAAGAGGCAGTCGTTCAAGAAGACCAAGGGAATACTGCAAGGTTTAAAATCAGGAAAGGTGTGTGCCATGCTCGTATGTATCCATTTACCATACTTGTTCAGTTTGTATGCTTAGCAAATAATCCAAGAAGCTGGACTAAGTGAAGAGGAATGTGGCATCAGAATTAGAGAAAGGCTCAATAACAATTTGCAGTATGCAGAGGACACATATTTTCTTGCTGAAAGTGATAACTGACTGTAAGTGCTTGCAAATGAAGGTGTCCTTATGTGGCCCTGCAGGATAATTTACGAGACCTTAAAGTTAGTTTCAACTACAAGATCGGTTGTTCAAACCCACTAGTTGCTCCCTGGAAACCCTATACAGAGTCACTATGGGTCAAAACTGACTCAGCACTTAACAACAGCAACAATGGAGATCAAAGAATACAGCCTCCAGTATGGATTACAGCTCACTGTTAATAAAACAAATATCCATACAGCTGGGTCAATAAACACCACCATGATAAATGGAGAAAAGGTTTAAGTTGTCAAGGATTTAATTTTGCTTGAATCCACAATCTATGCTCATGAAAGCAGTAGTCAACTCATGCTCCTCTCCCTTGATGGTGCTAGGGTCCTCTGTTCCTGGACTGTAAAATTAACTATTCCCCCTTTTTGTTACACAACCTCTACCTTTACAGTTGTGACTATCATAATTAGCCATGATAACAATTATTCACTATTGAATCTTAAGAATTGTATCCCCATCTCCTTTAACCAGACCCATCTAGACAAGATGAAAACTCTCCAGTGGGGATTTTACCTTCCCCTGCGCACTCTGAAACTAAACTCCTTCTTGAAAACTTGTAAGCCAGATGCTTAATGACTTTATCTCCCCCACCCCCACCCCTAATTTTAGGCAGTCAATGTCTAAGTTACCCGTCCCAATCTTACGTTCCAGGAACAGAGGTCCCTAGGACCATCAAGAGAGAAGAGCATGAGCGAAACATGGGATTCTAACCAGAGAAATGGCAACACCAGAGATGGAGGCAGAGGTGATGGCATGGAGAGATGGAGCAGTTGAGGACTCTAGACTCATGGAAAGAGAAAGACTGTGTTCCGGTGGCCAGGAGACTGGTTTCCAAAACGTGCCCTTTGGTTGTTAAAATGATTATATTTTCCTGCATTTTTTTTTTTTTTTTTGTATATCAAAGGAAAAAGAAGTGGGTGGGGGTTCTTGGTAAAAGAAACAATATATGATGGTTTGGGGGAAGGAGGAAATGATTCATGCACTAGAGGGTGTACATATGTTGACATGGGTGATGGGGCGGGCAATATACAACTGGAGGGAGGTTGGCAGAAGAAAGATGGGAGTGGTAGAAGGCACATAGAGGAATGCAGTGGTTAAAATCAATAGAGGTAAATGGTATTAACTGTGGGTAAATGGGCATGATTGCAACCATGTAATGAAGCAAAGTATGTGATTCGTTGAGTGTAAAACTGATGATCCGCTCTGTAAATTAATTCACAATAAAAAGTTTAAAAAATATTATATATAAGAAAAGAAAGCAGCAGTAAAGAAATCAAATGATGTATTGCACTGGACAAATCTATTGCAAAGACCTCTTTGAAGTGTTAAAGAACAAATAAAACAGTTTGAGGGCTAAGGTCCACCTAACCCAGCCACCTCACATACATGTGAAATCTGGACAATGAATAAGGAAGATCATGGAGAAGAACAGATATATATGAATTGTATTGATGGAGAATATTGCCAGAAGAACAAACAAATCTTCTTGGAAGAAGTACAACTAAAATGCTCCTTAGAAGCGACGATGACAAGACTTAATCTCTCTTGCTTTGGCTATGAGGGACCTGTTCCTGAAAAGGTTCATTATGCTTGGTAAAGTATGTTGTTGTTGTTGAGTGCCATCGAGTTGGCTCTGACTCATAGAGACCTCATATAGGGTTTCCAAGGAGCAGCTGGTGAGTTTGAACCACCGACTTTGCAGTTCAAATGGCTGTGCAGTCTGGTGCATTAACGCCAGCGTCACACCAGGACTCCCTGGTAAAGTATTGCAGTCACAGTCAAACCATCTCATTGGGGATTTTCTTCTTTTTCATTTATCATACCAGTATATGATGCGGTGCTATGGGATCACACCAGTATATGATGCGGTGGTATAGGATCACACCAGTATATGATGTAGTGGTATAGAGTCACATCAGTATATGATGCGGTGGTATAGGATCACACCAGTATATGATGTGGTGCTATAGGGTCACATCAGTATATGATGCAGTGGTATAGGATCACACCAGTATATGATGCGGTGGTATAGGATCACACCAGTATATGATGCGGTGGTATAGGATCACACCAGTATATGATGCGGTGCTATAGGGTCACACCAGTATATGATGTGGTGCTATAGGGTCACACCAGTATATGATGCGGTGCTATAGGGGCACGTCAGTATATGATGCGGTGCTATAGGGTCACACCAGTATATGATGCGGTGCTATAGGGTCACATCAGTATATGATGTGGTGGTATAGGGTCACACCAGTATATGATGTGGTGGTATAGGGTCACATCAGTATATGATGTGGTGGTATAGGGTCACACCAGTATATGATGCGGTGCTATAGGGTCACACCAGTATATGATGCGGTGCTATAGGGTCACACCAGTATATGATATAGTGGTATAGGGTCACACCAGTATATGATGCGGTGCTATAGGATCACACCAGTATATGATGTAGTGGTATAGAGTCACACCAGTATATGATGCGGTGCTATAGGGTCACACCAGTATATGATGTAGTGGTATAGGGTCACACCAGTATATGAT
>NW_006408535.1:20255882-20269922 GCF_000296735.1 Chrysochloris asiatica
ATGAGATGGTTGGACTGTGACTGCAATAATGGCTCAAACATACCAAGGACTGTGAGGATAGTGCAGGATGTGGCCGTGTTTTCATCTATTGTGCAGAGAATCACTGAGTTGGAACTGACTCCAGGGCACCCCCAATGGTAAAGTTTCCAGTCTCAGAACATTTTATGTTAAAGGAGGAACCCTAGTCATGCAGTGGGCTAAGCGTTAGGCTGTTAACCAAAAAATCAGAGGTTTGAATCTACCAGCCGCCTTGTGGGAGCGAGATGAGATCATCTTTTGCTTCCATACTTTTCTCATAGTGACCTTGTATTGTGTGTCTGAGGAGCTGCTAGTGGGTTTGAACTGCCAACCTTGTGGTTAACAGCCCAGTGCTTGTCCTACAGTGCCATACCAGGACTTCTCAATGGAGGTAAAATCCAGTTTTCTTTATTTTCAGTTGTTGTATTTCAATTTCAGGACTTTTTCCATTATTCTTCAAAGGTCACATGAGTGCTTGTTAGTTGTCATGATTTATAATATCTATATTATGGAGTCCTGGTATGGTGCTATAGGATAAGCACTGGACTGCAAGTTCATTTGAATCTTCAATTTGGCGTTTCAAAATCACCAGCCACTTATCAGAAACCCTATATAGGGTTGTTATGAGTCAGAACTGACTCAAAGGCACTTACCAACAACAAAATGTATAACTATAGGTTTTAATTTTATATTAAAAATTTTAGGAACAATACTATTTCCAAATTCATGAAGGAATAAATTCATTTTCATTCAGATATCAAAATTATTTTGCCAATTCCACTCTGTAAAACTGCATTTGTCTCAGGAGTATTCAAGAATGTATCAGAAAACAAATATTACAAATGTTGACATTTGTATAGTAACAGCAGTTCCAAAGATATTTTATATGATCTAGAAATCAAACCCATAAACAAGGAAAGATAACATTCGTGGTCTTTATCTTCAAATTTTATTGTCCTAATTGTATTATGAGTCTTATTTCAGATTTCCCCATTTAACAGTAACAAATCAATATCCATGTGATTATTCTTCTGTATACAATTAAATAGGTGGCCACTTAACTATGGTCTTTAAATAGTATTTAGGAGTCCTGGTGGAAGAGTGGTTAAGTGCTCACTCAGTTGCTGACTGATGGGTCAGCAATTTGAACCCAACAACCTCTCCACAGGAGAAAGGTGTGGCAGTCAGCTTTCTTAAAGATTTACAGTCTTGGAACCCCTATTGGGCCATTCTACTCTGTTCTATAGGGTCTCCATGATTTGGAATCAACTCAATGTCAATGGATTTTAAATGGTGTTAATATAAAAATGTTGTCACTTCAAAACGTTGAAAATCTTTGGTTTAGTTGTTATAACACCATGTCCAGAAGATATAGCTATATGCCACTTTTATACTGTACTTATGTTAAAATTTAATGCCAACATCTCATTGCTAAGAAATATGTTAAGTGAGGATAGAGGCGCCATATTTATTGAAGGGCACATCTACATTGGCAGGTGTTTTCTGAATTAAACATTTGTTTCAGATAATATTTTATTCAGGAGCATCTTATCAGCCAAAATGTTTTCTCTTTTTTTTTTTTCAGTTTTGAAAATTCCAGTTTCCTCAGCACATATTTCTAAACTGGAAATGTTTGGGAGGAAATATTCTTGCCTTTGGTCCCAAATGCTTTAAAACTCTCATTTCCTCAGTGAATGTCTTCTGTTCAGGACTGGTATTCACAAAGAATATTTCAGATCTGGGCACTGAACTTTATTTTCAAATGTTTCCTCTTTAAAAATTGGCTTTTAGATTGATTGGAACTTATTTGGAAGTAGTCGAAAGGTTAATATGTAGTACACAGGTCAAAGTGGGGTGATTTGTAAAACACCAGTGTGACCTTAGTCTAAGACAATTGTAATAATACGCTCAGAAATTGAATGATGGAGGTTCATGAAGAAACTGACTGATGATAATGTCTGAAATCAACACACTTAATTTTAAATCTGTGCAATTTGACCTTATTGTTTTGTTTTTTTTTTAAACAAAAGTTACACTTTGCACTAATTTGCATTGCTGCTACTTTCATTTTAAATTGGAATTTTTTATCACCATCCATCTGTAAGATACCTCCTGTTACTAATTTCTGACGTGGATTTCCTCATTAATATGAGATTCACAAATGCATAGATTAAAAGTGATCTGATCATATCTGGCTCATCCCATGTTGTATCATTCTGTTCATATATTTGATGGATTGTGACTTAACTGTGACAATGTTAGTATATAAAGATAATGGATCAGATAGTAACTATTGGGAGGAAAAAAATTTCATGTTTTGATGACAGTTGCCTTTTACTGTACAGGATTTAAAATTATTTGATGCAATTCTCTGCTCTTTATTTAGCCATATTAATAGAGTATATAACCAATTTGGTATTTTGTAGTCTTATAAATATTGAATGTTTATTTCTTAATAATGTTAAAATGAGAATGAAAATGGTTTTCTAATGAACTATTATGCATGTATGACAAACGATTTTCATACTTTCTTCTTATGAGTAATCCCTTTGAAAGCTCTTTAAACAGAGGCATTTCTGTTTTTGATAGCAACTTTTGCAAGCGAAGTAAACAATATAGAGAACACAATGTTTTAAAAAATGTTTAAGAAGAAAAAAAGTTTGAGTTATTGAGATAGATATGAAACCTCTGGAATACATTTACCACAGAAACCCTTTGTACCTTAATTTGTTATTTAGATCAGTGACAAAGAAACAAAGCTTCTCTATAAAAATCTTATCAATGCAGTGGGCTGAGAATCACTTTCACAACTGGATTTGATACCTGTGCTAAAGTGCCTATTGAGACATCAAGAACTTTTTATTAATCTCAGATTTAACTCAGTAGCTGGATTGACCAATACTGAGAACTAAAGCTACTATTTGGAAGATATGAACATTTATTTCTTTGTTAGCTTAAAAGTTGTGTGGCATTATAGGGTCAGCACGGATCTGTGAATCACAAGGTTGGCAGTTCAAACCCACCAGCTGCTTCTTGGAAACCCTATATAGGGTCTCTGTGAGTCCAAACCTACAGGACAGTACTTAACACAACAGCCTGTTAAAATTCTGCCTTTAATACTTCGAGTCCCTGGGTTACAGATTAGGAGCATCTGAGTTTAGACAACTCCTACTTGTTTTTTAAGAGTCCTGGTATGGCATAGTGGGTTAATGCGCCAGACTGCAAAGCTGTTTGAACTGCAAGGTTGGCAGTTCAAACTTACCAGCTGCTCCTTGGAAAACCCATACAGGGTTGCTATGGGTCCGAATTGACTTGATGGCATTTCACAACAACAACTTGTCTTTAAGTGTTATGCAAATTTGTCCTCCCTTGGAAACAATTAAACCAACTTTAACTCCCAAAAAGTCTTCATCGTAATCATCTTTATTTGATGCTCATGCAGCTTTCATTTTATGGAAAGGCTTTGAGTTTTTCCTTTCGCTAAAGTAAGGCTTAAGTCCTAGTGTGGTGCTGTGGGTTAATGCTCTGGACTGCAAAATTGGTTTGAACTGAAAAGTTCAAGCTCCCCAGCCACTCCTCAGAAACCCTATACAGGGTTGCTATGGGTTGGAACTGACTTGATGGCACTTAACAACAAGAAGAAAGTAAGGCTGGAGTCTTGGTGTGGCATGGTGGGATAATGCACTGGACCACAAGATCAGTTTGAATTGCAAGATCGACAGTTCAAACTCACCAGCTGCTCCTTGGAAATCCTATACAGGTTTGCTGTGAGTCCGAATTGACTGGAAGGCATTTAACAACAAAGTAAGGCTAAAATAAATAAGAATGGTATATCCCTGTTCTGATTTATCTACAAATTCTTAAAGACACAGAGATGCATCTCAGTCTTAACCGGGGAATGGCTTGTATAAGTGATTATTTACTGAGGGTCTAAAAGAAGTCCTGGTGTGACCCTGTAGGTCAAGCACTGAACTGCTAAACACAAAATTGGTGGTTCAAACCCATCAGCCACTCCTAGTAAACTTTATACAGCACCCCTATCCTTCCCATCTCCTGGTCCTTTGGTACTGATAAGTTGACTGCTCCTTCCTGATCTGTACAATAGTCATAGTGTGTTAACTGAAAAACACACAAGCACTTTAACTGGTCTTCTCAGAAATAGTGCTTCTGTTTTTTTCTTAAAAAATAAGAATGTCACTACCCACATTTCATAGTGGTTGGCAGATTAAATGAAGTAATCTTTGTGAAAATGCTCAGCCCTGTGCTTGTACATATTACTGTTGCATTACATTGAATTGATTCTGACTCATAATGAACTGCCCCATAGGGTTTTATTGGCTACAGTCTTTATAGAAGCAGGTTACTATATCTTTCTTCAGAAGACTCATTGGATGGATTCAAAAGGTCACTTTTCAATTGCTGTTGTTTGTGAGTACCACTGAGTCAGTTCTGACTTGTAGCAACCCTGTATAGGGTTTCCAAGGAGTACCTGATGAGTTTGAGCTGCCAACATTGTGATCAGCAGTCAAGTGTTTATCTTGCTGCATCACACCAGCCAAATATTTAGCCATTGCACCAACTGGGCTCCTTGCATAGAAGGAGCATTATACATAGAAGGTGCTACTAAATTTTGCCTCTTTAAAATTTATTCTCTTTCCCCTTATTCCCTCGTCATGTGCTGAGAATTGCTGGTGTTCTGGGATCAAGATAGCTTTTGGAGTAATTGAGAGTTTAATGTGTGAAGAGACCTGCCTACTTTCGAGATTTTTCTCTGCTTCCTTAAACTAATCTCTTAAGCTTCATTTGTATATTTTCTGGGTTCTTTTTTTGTTTGTTTGTTTTTAATTTGGACCATAAACCAAAACTATTAGAAACTATAAACTGCTCATAACAACACCCCAAATTGAGAGGAAATGAAAACTGTGCTTGCAAGAATCTAATGGCCCCTGAGATTATCATATAAAATACAAACACAATGACATTGAGTCAATTCTGACTATTGTGACTCTATGTCCTAAAGTAAAACTACCTTTGGCCTGAGTGATCAGATCCCTGAGTTGTTCCTAGTTTTATCACTAACTAACTAGTAGGCTACTTTAACCAATTATAATATGAGAGTATTAAACAATATCAGATGCTAAGATTTTCCCAAGATACTTACATAATGAGCTACTGTAAGAAAATATGGTCAAATGCTATTGGAAACTGTGGAACACTCTGCCTGTCCCCCATGTTATGCTGTTGTTCTTAAGTTCCTCTCAAGTCAATTCCAACTCTTAGCAACTCTGTATAGAGTCTCCAAGGATTGGTCTATGGACTTGAACGTCAGACCTTGTGGTTAGCAGTCCAGTGCTTATCCTATAGTGCCATATACTCTATGGAGTCATCCTATAGAGTCATAAAATGACATCAACAGAATTCCTTGCGAATGCCTCAAAAATGACTTTTGTTTGTTAAGTTTCTAAGTGCCTTGGAGTCAGTTCCAACTCATAGTGACTCTGTATAGGGTTTTCAAGGAGCAGTTGGTGGGTTTGAACCACTTATCTTGTGGTTAGCAGTCTGGTGCTTATTCTACAGCGCCACACCAGTACTGTTAACTAATTCAGTTACTATCCCAAATTGTTATTTTTCTCAAACTCATAAAAATAATGTCTTGAAGAGCCTGGGAGGTAAATTCATGTTCTGTTACAGGCAAATTGATGAAGGGGATTGTTGATCTTTTTCTGCCAAACTTAGAACAGGCACATTGCCTTCTCAGACTTCTTTTTCCTTGTGTGACAAATGAGGTATAACTAAATCCCAGCAAGCCTATGGGCCTTTCACATTCTAATCATCCAGAGAACTCTTCAGCTAGTTAATAATTCCCTTTCATCATAATAGAGCCTTAGAGCATAATTTTGATCACTGTTAAGTATAGTCAAGTCAAGCATAGTAAATTAATAGGTATTTTATATTTCTTAGGTCAAGTAGTTTATAGATAAGGATGAATCTTGAAATAGATGTATTAGACATACATACCCTTAAGGGTATGTATGTTTTCCCAGACTAGGAAAGAACCAACAAGGAAAGAACAAAAACATAACAAAAAAATGGTAAGAATGTGAAGACAGGTGAGTGAGACCTTAGCAGGAGAGATTCTCCTCTGGAAGGGGAACTATAATTTATATCTGTGACTCACAGAGGTTATGTAAAGTGCCGAACGGGAGGAATGTGCCGAGTGTGCATAGTGATGAAAGGTAGGAGTTTGGTTTTGAAAGTATCTGGTGAAAATGGAGTCATGGCTGGGACATGTTTACAGTCTAAGTGACAGATAGGCAGGTAAGTGTAGTTTTTGCTCTTTTAGACCTACAAGGATGAATAGTGTAGATGTGCCAACTAATGGAAAAGTGAATTTGTGTCCAATATCAAATTACAGAGGGGTTATCAAAATAAAGCCTGCATTATTCCACGAGAAAGTCTCAGTCAAGAAATAAGGTACTTTATTCCTTTTTTAAAAAAATGACTATTTAGGCTTGATTGTTAAATATTAAACTTGACATTTGGATTATCATAGCTGTCAAAATGTTCTTTTGGGGATAAGTAAACATTATGCGATAGCGTATCCCCCCTTTCAGGGTAGCTTTTTGATCAATATTACAGAAATATCACGTATAGGAAAAAACATATATAATTTGTTGATATACAAGTCAGAAAATTACACTAATGGTTTTAATTTACATTCAACTCTAGCCTTCTATTTTACAGACAGAAAATTTGCGCTTCCTTTAATTGCACACGCAATTAGGCATTTATACTCTCAAAATTAAGAGAAAATGGCTAATTGTGTATGCAGTATCTGTGCCCACCACTAACAGTGGCTACAAACATTCCGACTATGTGAAAGCCAGGGATAAAAAGCCGGCCCTGAGTCATTGCCCTTTTTGAAGTTTGGAGCATGCTTTGCTCATAACTTCAGTGGCTTTGAAAGTTCTGTTTCTGACAGACGTAAGCTTTAGCCTGTAGTGCTCCTTATAGTCTGAAGTACAAATTATTATCATTTAAATAAAGTGGAAATGGTGACAAATTCTGAGCAATTTTATTATAAGATATATTATTTGAACATTTTCTCTGGAGTATTGTAGACTAATCATGGTGGAAATTTATGTTAATATGAGCGCCTGATTTTTAAAGTTACATTTGGTTCTCTTAAAGCCCACCCAGAATTTGTCTCTAGTCATTTTACACCTCTTCAAATGATACCCAAATATTTACAGCCCCCAAAGTACCACAGGAATTCCTCTAAATATATTACATTCACAGAAATGATTCTTGGAATGAATGGAGGATGAGTCTGTACCTTTTCATGGAAAGTATGTCTACTTCACTTGTGTACAACTGAGTTTATGCTGCATTTTTCTCACTATAATACACAAAATATTTTTGCGCTCAATGTCTATGTTTCTAAGTAAGAGTTTAGAAGAAAACAATGTCCATTTGCTGCTCAAATTTTCCACTCAAAGATTCCATGGAAGAAATTAAGACTTTTAAGACCCAAGTTAAACTCCCTCCCATGTAATAACCAAATTCAGTGATTTCCTGAATCTCTAATAACAGCTGCTAAACATAAAAATCCATGCAATTAAATTTTGCTATAACCACACACTGAAAATCTCCCATTTTGCTAGACCTGTTTACAAGCCCACAAGAGTACTCAAGTACAGCCAACTAACTCTCAATTCGACTTTACTTCCTCAATCTGATATTCTAGCCATTATTTTTGTTGTTTTTCAAAAATCTAACTACCCTTGCACTTATGTCATAAAAAATTCTGCCTTTTTTCCCTTTTTTAATATTTGTATTCAAGACAAACAACAGGAGGTTGAAATCAGGCCATTTAAAAGAAACATCTGCTGACATTTATTCATATGCTACATGTTCCACTTTCATCATTGAATGTAATGATAAACACACATTCCAGTCAATAATGGCAATTCCCAGCCAAGCTTTACAAATGGTCTCTTTAACACCTAAATTGACAGCTCGGGAGATTTTGAGATAGAAGCTAAATATGGTACATTTGGACACTGTTTGCCTAAGTCTAGGATGTCTTGAACACTTTAATAAGCAGACATACATTATAAAATAGAAGAAAGTCTTGACTGTGCAGGTATTGGAGCAATTGAATTTGACACTTTTTAAGGAGATTGAATACAGGAAAAAAATAAAAATATTCAAAAACAAATGCCCCCTTCAAAGAGTAAAATAAAATAAAGCTGTGACTCATTCTATATGAAGATTAGTTTACAGAGAGAAAACTAACTGCATCTCATTTAAATTAGACAACTTAATTGTGAAATTCTAAGTAATTTCAATACTTACTTTGCTTTCCAAGCTAACCGAAAAAAAAATTCCTGCTTCAACTTTCAATTAGCATAAGATCATTTTAATAAAATAGTCAATGTATTTCATATACCACTTACAACAAACAATCATTTCCATTTTTAATATGCTAAAGATTTCATTCAAGGATAAGCAATGGGTTATGATACATATGTCAAATTTTTCCTTGGAAAGGGGTGTTTCATAGCTAAGTGAATTAGCAAAACTCAACATAGCCATCACGGATTGTATGATAAGATGCAAATTAGCTTGAGTCACCACTCTGAGGACATATAAATATATGCTCCTCTGAGACATGAAGGATCCCATTTTATGTGTATTTTTTATGCATATCCCTTTACATTTTAGTTCAGATTGATTAACCTTATAACCAAATCATAGACTGTGTTCCAGCCAAGCAGAAAATCACAGCTTTACCCAACTCTGTCATGTGTGAAGACTTTTTCCTTTTAAAACTCTGCTGTTACTGTGGTTTAAAACAGGTCACTCGTTACTTAACTAAAAAGAATCTAGACATTTAACAAACTATCTCTGAAACATAATGAGAGGTTTGTAAAGTTATGTCATACAAAGTCATACAAAGAACAAGTCATACCAATCTGTAGCACTCTGATTAATGATATTTTCCTCTAAAATCAGCTCAGTTTAGGAGACAGCTTGAAAATTGTTTTTTGTTTTTGTTTCTCTATGCAGGACAAAAGGAGCTAAATTTGGAATATTACGGTATTTTCATCTGCTCCCAAGGCATGTTGAGTGAAAGTAGGCAGACAAATCCTAACATATTATTGCTCTATGTAAGGAAAAAAAAAAATGATCAGGACATGAATTTATGGCCTTGTGGGATACGTGCCATAACCAGTGGAAAGCAGTTTTGGTTGTGGTGGTTGGAGAACAGGTCAGGAACGTTTCTCAGAAAATATGATTGAGGTCAGAATTGAAAACATGGTTTTTAACATCATCATTTTGAATAACAGTGAGTGCATCATAGAATAATTTTAATATGATGTTCTTTTTCATAATGTCACTTCTATACATCTATTGACTCTAATTCAATAGTATTTTCCTCCAATGTCCTACTTTGGCATATTCATATCTTTACTGTATAGAAATAAAATTATGGTGGTTAAAATGGTTTGTTAAAGCTCTTGGGCAGAACGTAGGTGGATCAATTGATTTCTACTGGCATTCTGTCCTAAAAGCTTTTTAAACTTGACGGTTTGGCAGGAGTGTAGCCCAGATCTGCATCAGCCACACTTAAGAAGAGTGTACTTCATAGTAAAAGGGAAAGGAAGAAGTATGTGCTCTCTTCCAGGCCCCCAAAGCCGGAGCAGAGCGAAGAAGACGGGACGCCAAATAAATCTGCTAGTGATTACGCTAAAGGAAATTATGATCTTGTTATAGAAACCATTAAAGGAAAACCAGAGTTGGTATGTAAATATTGTTGCATCATTATACCACTGAAAAAAACAACCTAGTGCAACATTAGTATGTTATGCAATTAACAAAATGAAAAATGAGCTGCTTGAATTTAAACCTTTTAATGTTTTTCAAACAGATAATAAGCATTTTCGACACCAGCGTAAAACATAATGGAAAAGGTCTTCCCCAAAGAGCAAGTGATGTATTTCATCAATAGTTACTTTGCATGAAGAAACTTGTTTACATTCATATAACTTTGTTATGGTTTATTTTCTGATCCATTAAACACCAACAGGATCAAGATAAAGAATTTAACACTAAGATTAGAAATGTTGTTTTTCTGATGTTTTAAGTACTATTATTCTGCATGTGCTTTTCTGATTTGGGGAAAAATAGCTTAGAATGTAACTCTATTTAGGCAAAAGCCCCATTATTAAGTGCTATATGAGATATCTTAAATCTGAAAGTATTTTTTGAAATATTAACATCATTCTTCAGAGTCACTGAATCATAAAATACAACTATTATACAACATTCAAATTGCTTCATAAGAACCCAATTAGCTTAAATATTCTATTATTTGAGTAGAATAAAAAAATGGCTTATCAGAGTTATTTCAGTGTAAAATTGGAAAACAGAAGTTTTCAAAACATGACATAAAATATTCTCATGCAATATAATGTATAGATAGCATATAAATAATGAAGAATATATGATTTATAATTGTGTCATTCATCTTTCTAGGCTAATATTTACATTTAATCAAAACAATTACAATTATGTATTTGAAAGCCAAAGAATTTCTCAAGACGGTTTTGTAAAAATGAAGTTATATTACCAACCATGAAGGTTTTAACTTTACAGTTGATGGATTTTCGGTATGAAATTCATAACAGTAAGGAAAAATTTATATGGGAACAATGCAACTTTAATAATTTCTAAATAGATACAATTTACTGTAGCCACTAGAAAGTTAATATGTTCTCTAAAGATTTCTTTAATTTAGTTGCTGCTAATTTATTCACACTAATACAGAAAAAAATACTGCAAAATTTTTCATAACAAAAAAACTGTGCATATCTCTGTGTTTTAGCTGGCATGTGGTTCTACACAGATGGTTTGGGGCTTTCTTTGCTGCAAAACAGATGGGCCTGCACTGTCCCTTACCAATCAAAAGAGAACTTGAAAATATAGGAATATCTTTACCTACATTGCGTCCTTTAATTCAAGAAATTAAAATGCCTAAAAGTATAAATAACTGCCTATGGAAAATAATTTTTGAAATGGGATGTCATATGTTGAAATTATACAGTAGCCCAGCTCATGTTTAATGCAAAAAATAGAAAAACTTTGGCTTGTACTTGGTAATGTTTGTAACATGTAACTATTAACTTAAGAAATTTACAACTATGGAATGACTGTTATCATGCGTTCACCTTGCCTAAAAAACACTGCTGTTTTTAAACTTCAAGTTTAGTTAAGCATATTTCAATTCAAAGTGATCATTCTAGGCAGTATCATCCATTGCATCAAGTTAGCAAACACATATGAGTCTGGTACATTTACAACTGACACACTTTTACAACCCAAATAAAGACTCAAACAAAGCTCTGATTTAACCTGAATGCTTTAAGGTTTAAATTAGTTACAACTGAAATTATAAATGACGCATTCTGTAAATTGCCTGCCTTCAGTTTTAAAATTTCTGTTGAAATGGGATAAATAGAACTAGTAAAAGATCTCCCTTTGTTTTTTATATATCAGTAAATTTACAAAGTCATGTTTCAGTACAACTTCATAGCATCACCATGTGAGAGACATTGTGGACTCATAGCTCAGAATATGATGTTACTCACATGGACAGCTTTTACTGCTTTGATCTCTAATATACAAATAAAGGTTTTCAACATGTGATGCTACAATCAATTTTTGAAATTTTGTAAATATACATTCTAACAGTAAATAACGTTCATGAACAGAGTAACTTTTATGAGCCAGTATTCTTCTCAGTCACTGTTACCAAAGGCCAGTGTAGCTCTTTAGTCTACTTTTATTTACACAGGATAAATGGTTTTTAATAAAATAATGCATTCTGTTTTTTTGCTTCTTGCCTAAGGCATACATTCGTTTGTTGTATCACCTTTTCAGAAAATGAAAAGGGTTGAGTATATATATATATATGTGTGTGTGTGTGTGTGTGTGTGTGTGTGGTGCTGTTATTTGTTGTTACGTGCTGTAGAGTTGGTTCTGACCCATATCAACCCTGCATAGGGGATTTGATGAGCAGCTAGTGAGCTTGAACCACTAAACTTGTGGTTCAAACTGACTTTGTAGTTCAGTGCATTAACCCACAGTGCCACACCCATAGTAACCCTGTATAGGGTTTCCAGGGAGCAGCTGGTGAGCATGAACTGCCGACCTTCCAGTTCAAATGGCTTTACAGTCTGGTGCAGTAACCCATAGCAATACACCAGTACTCTATCTATCTATCTATCTATCTATCTATCTATCTATCTATCTATCTACATACATGCACACACACACACACACACACACACACACATATATATAGCTATTGTTAAGTACCACTGAGTCCGTTTTGACTCACAGCGACCAAGTAAGAGGTTTCAGAGGAGCAGCTGCTGGGTTTGTACTGTGGACCTTGTGCCTTGTGGTTCTCAGTCCAGTTCTGATCCTATAGCACCACACCAGTTTGTTATTGCTGTTAGGTGCTATCGAGTCAGTATCAACTCATAGTGAGTACAATAGAATAAAACACTGCCCAGTCCTGGACCAATCTCACAATGCTTGCTACATTTGAGCCATTGATACTGCCACTATGCCAATCCATCTCACTGGGGGGAGGGGGGGTCTTCCTATTTTGCTCTGATCCTCCACTTTACCAAACATGATATCCTTTTCCAGTGACTGGTCCTTCCTGACAATATATCCAAAGTATGAGAGATGAAGTCTGGCTTCCAAGGAGCATTCTGGGTGTACGTCTTTTAACACAGATCTAGTTGTTCTTTCGTCAGTCCATGGTACTTTCACTACTCTGCTCCAACACCATAATTCAAAGGCATCAATTCTTCTACAGTTTTCCTTATTCATGGAATACACTTGTTATACAATGGTTTGGGTCAGGTGCACCTTAGTCCTTAACTGACATCTTTGCTCTTCAACACTTTAAAGAGGTCTTGTGCAGCAGATTTGCCCAGTGCAATACATTGTTTGATTTTTTTAACTGCTGCTTCCATAATATTGATTGTTGATCCAAGCAAAATGAAGTCTTTGATAACTTCAATCTATTCACCATTAATACGGATGTTGTTCATTGGTCCAGTGGTGAGGATTTTAGTTTTCTTTACATTGAGGTTCAATCCATACTGAATACTGTAGTCTTTAATCTTCATCAATATTTTCAGTATTTTAAATCCTTTTTGCTTTCAGCAAGCAAGATTGTATCATCTGCATATGACAGGATTTTAATGAGTCTTCCCCAAATCCTGATGCCATGTTTTTCTTCATATAATCCAGCTTCTTGTATTATCTGTTCAGCATACAGATTGAATAAATATGGTGAAAGAATACTTTAAAAAGTATGGCACTCACTGTTTCTAATTTTAAACCATTCAGTATTCACTTGATCTGTTTGCACAACTACCCCTTGGTGTATGTACAGGTTCCTCATGAGCATAATTAAGTGTCCTGGAATACTTATACTTTGTAGTGTTGCCCCTATCTTGTCATGATCCCCACAACTGAAGGCCTTTGCATAATCAGTAAAGCACAGGTAAACATCTTTCTGGCGTTATCTGCTTTCACCATTTTTCTGTTTGTCATACTGTGGAGGCTTGTGAGTTGCTATAATCCTTGTAGCTATGCCACTGGTATTTTAAATACCATCAGGGTCACCCACGGTAGACATATTTCAGCTACACTTCCAGATGAAGACAGATTAGGAAGAAGGAGAGACAAACTACTTCTGAAAATTTAGTCACTGAAAACCTTATGAATAGCAGTAGAATACCTTCAGTACCACACCATGTAAGAGTATAAATATATATGTAGGAGTCCTGGTACGGCACTATGGATTAATGTGCTGGATTGCAAAATTGGTTAAACAGCAAAGTTGGTGATTCAAACTGACTTTGCAGTCCAGTTCATTAAACCACAGCACCACACCAGGATTCCATATGTGTGTGTGTGTTTGTGTGTGTGTGT
>NW_006408535.1:20270032-20270843 GCF_000296735.1 Chrysochloris asiatica
TATATATATAAAATGATGTGGCACTGTAGAATCAGCACTGGACTGTAAACCACAAGGTCAGCATTTCAAACCCATCAGCTGTTCCTGAGAAACCTTAATACAAGGTCGCTATGAGTCAGAACTGGTATTTAACAAACAAAAACAACAACAATATATATATGTGTGTGTGTGTCCTGGTGTGGCACTCTAGGATAAGCAGTAGACCATAATGTTAGTTTGAACCATAAGGCCAGTGGTTCAAATTAACCAGTTTCTCCTCGGAAACCCTATAGAGGGTCACTATGAATTGGAACTAATTGATGGCACTTAATAACAATAGCAACAATACATATATTTACGTGGCATCCTGATGTGGTACTCCAGGATAATATGCTGGACCTTATCAGCTGCTCCTCAGAACTCAGAAACCGTATTTGGGTCACTATGAATCAGAACAGATTTGACAGCACTTAACAACAATAAATGTATATATATATGATTTATGAAATCCTGGTATGGCACTGTAGAATAAGAATTGGTATTCTAACTTCAAGGTCAGCAGTTCTATATATACATATTGTTGTTCTGACTCAATTTCCAAGAAGTGCTGGTGGATTTGAAACACCAATTTTGTGGTTAGCAGTCCACTGCTTATCCTATAGTGCCATATAAGAACTCCTTTTAGGCCCTCAGTAAATAATCATTGAAACAGGAAGTCCCAGGTTAAGAATAAGATTCATCTCTGTGTCTTTAAGAATGTGTTGGTATATCAGAAAAGATAAAATACCATTCTTTTTTATTTTAGCCTTACTTTAGCACAAGAATAATTAAA
>NW_006408535.1:20272698-20273853 GCF_000296735.1 Chrysochloris asiatica
TGGAAGCCCATGGCACTTTCAATATTCTCCTCCAACACCATAACTCAAAAACATCAATTCTTCTACGGTCTTCCTTATTCACTGTCCAGCTTTCGCATGTATATGAGGTTATTGAAAATACCATGGCTTGGGTCAGGCGCATCTTAGTCCTCAAGCTGACATCTTTGCTCTTCAACACTTTAAAAAGCTCTTGTGCATTAGATTTGCCTAATGCAATATGTCATTTGATTTCTTGACTGATGCTTCCATGAGTATTGATAGTTGATCCAAGAAGAATGAAGTCCTTGAAACATTCAATCTTTTTTCCGTTGATAAGAATGTTATTTATTGGTCCAGTGGTGAGGATTTTTGTTTTCTTTACATTGAGATGTAATCCGTACTAAAGGCTGTGCTCTTTGATCTTCATCAGTAAATGTGTTAAGTCCTCTTCACTTTCAACAAGCAAGGTTGTATCATCTGTATATTGCAGGTTTTTAATTAGTCCAATCCTGATGCCACGTTTTTCTTCATAGAACCCAGCTTCTCAAATTATTTGCTCAGCATGAATACAGGTTGAATAAGTATGGTGAAAGAATATAACCCTGTCGCACACCTTTCTTAATTTTAAACCAATGAGTGTTCCCGTGATCTGTTACAACAACTGCTTCTTGGTCCAGGTACATATTCCTCATAAGCACAATTAAGTGTTCCAGAATACTCATACTTCCCAGTGTTGTCCATAGCTTGTCATGATCCACACAATAGAAAGCCGTTGCGTAGTCAATAAAGCACAGGTAAACATCTTTGTGATATTCTCTACTTTCAGCCAAAATCCATTGGACATCAACAATGATATCCCTCGTTCCACGGCCTCTTCTGAATCTAGCTTGAACCTCTAGAAGTTCTCTGTCAATATATGATTGTAGCCATTTCTGTATTACCTTTAGCAAAAATTTACTCGCATGGGATATCAAAGAGATTGTCCAATGATTTCTGTATTCCATTAGGTCACCTTTCTTTGGTATTGGCACAAATATGGATCTCTTCCAATCAATCAGCCAAATAGTTGTCTTCCAAATTTCTTGGCAGAGATGAGTAAGTGCCTCTTGTGCTGCCTCACTTTCTTGAAAGATTTCAATTTTTATTCCATCAATTCCTGGAGCCTTGTTATTTGCC
>NW_006408535.1:20275360-20277226 GCF_000296735.1 Chrysochloris asiatica
GGTAAGGTAGGTGGTGTTGGTGGCATGCCGTAGAGTCATTTCCGACTCAGAACAAGCCTGCATAGGATTTCTGAGGCTGTAAATCTTTATGGTAGCAGAAAGTGTCTTCTTTCTCTTGTGGAACAACTGGTAGTTTCGAACTAGTGACCTTGATGTTAGCAGCTCAACTTGTAACAACTAGGCTGCCAGAGGCCCTTTTGGTAGAGAGTGAGCAAAAAAGAGAAAGATCCCATGGGAGGTGGATTGACAAAGTTCCTGAAACATTGGGTGCAAACATAGCAATAATTGTGAGAATGGTGCAGGACTCGACAGAGTCACTATGATTTGGAATTGATGGGATGACATTGTGTGCTATTGAGTCAGTTTCAACTCATAATGACTCAATATAGGGTTTCCAAGAATAGCTAGTGTGTTGGAACTGCTCACCTTGTAGTTAGTGCTGTCAGCAGTCTAGTGCTTATCTGACAGCACCACACCACAGCTCATATATATACATATGTGTGTGTGTTTGTATATGCATATATATGCATATTATTGTTGTTAAGTGCCATCAAGTTGTTTCTAACTAATATGCACGTAAATAAATAATACATATTTTAAAATGTATATATATGTATAACCCATTCTTTCGAGTCTATATGTGTGGATATACAGATCCTATAAGAATTTCCTTGAGAAACCTTATTTCAGCCACCCTATAGCCTTGATCTGGTCCCTTCAGACTTCTTTTTCTTCCTAAAACATAAAGGATATTTCAAAGGAATGCAATTTGAATCCTTATCAGATGCCAAAATTGCTAATTTGACATAGTGAAAATCAAAGAGCACAGAATTCTTCAGGAAACTGTTATTGTTGTTGTTAAGCGCCATCCAGTTGATTCTGACCCACAGCAAACCTTTATAGGATTTCCAATGACCTCCTGGTGAGCTTGAACCTCTGACCTGGCAGTTCAAACTGGCTTTGCAGTCCAGCACATGTACCCACAGTACTACACCAGGAAAGGGTTGTTGTTGTTGCTGTGAAGTGTTGTTGAATTGGTTCTGACCCATAGTGACCCTCTATAGGGTTTCCATGGAGTGGCTAGTGAGCTTGAACCACTGACATTTGCAATTCAAATGGCTTTGCAGTCTGGTGCATTAACCCACAGTGCCGCACCAGAACTTTAGGAAAGGATTATTGTGTTGATAACTGTCGTTGAGTCAACTCTGACCCACAGTGACCCTGTATAGAGTTTCAAAGGAGCAGCTGGTGCACTTGAACCAGTGACCTTGCAGTTCAAATCACTTTGCAAACAAAGACAAGTTAAGTAATTACATTTGTCTTGGACTAGTTAGGATGTCTTAAAAAAAAATCCAATCAAAACCATGACTTCGAAGGGGATCTACAGGACCTGTTAAATTCAAGTCAGAGAAGTCAGCTCAGAAGGTTATGGTGACTGTTTTCTGGAATTCTCACAAGGCAATCTCAAGATTTGTTGTTGTTGTCAGGTGCCATCGAGTCATAACCAAGTCATAGCGATCCCATGCACAGCAGAATGAAACAATGTCTGATCCTGGGCCAACCTCACTATCGCTGCCACACCTGAGTCCATTGATTCTGCCACCTGGCCAATCCATCTCATTGGGAGTCTTCCTCTTTTTCTCCGACCCTCCATCTTACCAAGCATGATATCCTTCTCCAGCGACTGTTCCCTCCTGACAATATGTCCAAAGATAGTTAATATTTAATCTGTTGGACACACACGCACAAATTAAAACTTGAATTAAAGCATCAACATGTAAAAATACTGGTATAATAGGCCTAGCAACCACCATTCATCCATCAGGTTGTCATACTGTGTTACTGTGATGCTGGAAGCTACACCAG
>NW_006408535.1:20279226-20279805 GCF_000296735.1 Chrysochloris asiatica
AATTGTGGGCTCGTACATAATGAAGTCTTTTGACAACTTCAATCTTGTTGCCATTTAACATGATGCTATTTATTGGTCCAATTGTAAGGATTTTTGTTTTCTTTACATTCCCTAAAGGAAGGCTGTGTTCTATGATCTTCATCAGTAAATATTTTAAGTTATCCTCACTTTCAGCAAGCAAGGTTGTATCATCTGCATATGGCAGGTTGTTAATGAGTCTTCTTCCAATCCAGATGCCACATTCTTTTTTATATAATTCAGCTTCTTGGATTATTTGCTTAATATACAGATTAATAAATATGGTGAAAGAGTACAACCTTCGTGCACACCTTTCCTGATTTTAATCCTCTCAGTATCCCCATGTACTGTTCAAACACCTACTTCTTGGTCTATGTACAGATTCCTTATGAGCACAATTAAATGCTCTGGAATACCCATTTTTCACCATGATATCCATGGCTTGTCATAATTCACAGAGCTGAAAGCCTTTGCATAATCAGTAAGTACAAGTAGACATCATTCTAGTATTCTCTCTTTCAAGTAGAGTTGGCCAAAATTATGTAAATGGAGCAAAGTTTT
>NW_006408535.1:20282320-20284387 GCF_000296735.1 Chrysochloris asiatica
ACTGGCTTTAGTGGTTGGTGTAAATTTGAATAACAGTGGTCTTCCCTGTGGTGGTGGTGGCTGTGTGCCGTGGAATCGGTTCCGACTCATAATGACCCTGTACAGGGTTTCCGAGGCTGTAAATCTTTACAGGAGCAGAACGCCTCATCTTTCTCCTGTGGAACAGCTGGTAGTTTCAAACTTCTGACTTTGTGGTTCGCAGCCCAATTCGTAACCACTACATCATTCCCGGTATAATAAACTGTGTGGTTGTCAGATTCAAAATGGACAATACCAGTCCATTTCAGCTCACTGATGCCTAAGATATCAATGTTTATGGTTCCATTTCATTTTTGAGAATTTCAACTTTTCCTAGATTCATATTTCATGCATTCCATGTCCTGATTATTAATGGATGTTTACAGTTGTTCCTCTTCATTTTGGGTTGTGCTTCATCAGCAAATGAATGTTCTGTGGGCTTTATTCCTACAAGTTTTACTCCATTCGCATCATCAGAGTCAACACTACTTTGAGGAAGCAGCTCTTCCCCAGTTGCATTTTGAGTGCCTTCCAACCTGAGGGGCTCATTTTTTGGCACTATATCTGACTGTGTTTCTCTGCTATTCATAAGGTTTTCAATGACTAGATATTTGGAAGTAGTTAGTCTCTCCTTCTTCCTAGTTTCTTTGTCTGGAATCTCATCTGAAACCTGTTCACTGGGGGTGACCCTGCTGGTATTTAAAATACTGGTGGCATAGCTTCCAGAATCCCAGCAACTCACAAGCCACCACAGTATGACAAACTGACAGACAGTGGTGGTTTATACATTAGTGAAGATTTATACTGAAACATGAATTCTGAAGTTCCATGGTTTAAAATTCAGCCAGTAGGCATTAGAAGGAAGATAATCAACAAATTTTAAGCAGTATAGTATTTTAATCAACAGTATCTGAATTGTTGGGAATATTATGTCTATTGAAGGAATATCAATGTAACCCAAGTTTAAAACACCTAAGGAAGCCTTCCTGTGGAGACTCTGCATTACATAAGACCATAGGTGGAATCCTGAACCCCATCCAGAATCTTCTGAGGAGGGAAATTTCCACTTGAAAGGACAAGAAGGCCAACCTGGAGTGGCTAGAATAATAGAAGATACTTCTTGAAAGTAAGACTGACAGGAAAAATGCAAAACAATAATGGCTGTCTGTCTGATTACTACAAGAACAAGCAAGTTGCTCACCCAGAAGATATAAAGGCAAGTGGCCGGTTCCCCTCAGGGCAAACCCCCTTCCAAGACTAAGACTCAATAAGAATACACAAACAGACATTTGCTCTGATTGGTGACCACCTATATCACCAAAATGGGAAGTGAGGGAAAAACAACAATGAAGATGCCAGCTAAGCCCTACAACATTCAATAGACTCCTGTAAACCCGGGTGGAGACCTGGTTGGCCAACAGTGTGGCAAGACCTGGGGGACCCTTGGGCCCAGAATCAGCAACACAGCAACAGAGGACTAGAGTGGAGAGTGAAGTGTTCAGCTGATAAGCAGAGAGAGCATATGCATAAGAACACCCACACTTGCAGATAATACCCACTTGACCTGGTTTCAATGCCTGATGGTCAGAGTGCAACTAGAAGAAAAAAGAAGAGGAAAAAAAGAGTAATCCAATACAAATTGATGAACTTGACCTACACCTATGGATGCAGTAGCTCAATAGAGGGAACAAATCTTTACAGCGAGGATCATTCTCACTCCCTCCATACACAGAGTAGACAGGGATGGGCAACTTGGAAATTGGCTATCCAAAATGGGAGGCTACAAAGGCAAGAAATGACTGGCTTACAAGTTTTCAAGAGGGAAGCTTGATCTCCACTAATCTCCACTAAGTAGTATCCAATCTGTCTGGGCGGGGCTGATGAAAGGAGATGGGGATAGGTCTCTTGTGGTGCAATAGTGAACAATTGTTATCAGGGACTGACTGTGAGGGTTGGAAATATAAAGGTAGATATTTTGTTTCAAAAGGAGGGGAGTGATTGTCTTTGTAGTCCAGAAACAGAGGTCCCTGGAACCATCAAGGGAAAAGA
>NW_006408535.1:20284567-20320307 GCF_000296735.1 Chrysochloris asiatica
TAAACTATCACATAATTCACAATAAAACATTTTTAAAAAACACACAAAAAACCACCAACAACAACAACTAAGAAACCAGGCAAATTATTTTACACATTATTCCTGGATTTTGGTAAGATAATGGACACATCTATACTATTTCATGATCTTCAAAAAGCTGGCTCTTCCATGTCTACCTAGCAATGGACCTAATATATGCAAATCAAAACTAACATTTGTGTAGATTTTCTGGAGATTTAGAGTGTTCCAGAACTTCTTTATACATTTTTGACATATTTTCCAACTAAAAATGTGACCCAAGTTCAATTTGGCTAAGCCATTTTTATCTTTACAAAATCTTAAGATTTCTTAGCTGACTTTTGTCAAAGCTACACTGTAAAATTTATTCCATTTCTACAAATATTTATTATATTCGGAAGTAAAAGATACCAATTCCTCATCTCATTTTTTATATCTTTTAAGAACATATGAAAATGAAAATAAAAGTCATGATTGTTATTTGTTTGGTTATTATTTACAATCCTTCACTATGATGGAATTAGATTACTTACTGCTCTACTGGAACCAGGATTGGCCACAGAATTTCCTTTTTCAAGGCTGTGAGTTGAAGTGAAGCACATCACATACTAGCAGAAGCTGTAAGAATTATGTAATTCTGCCATTGTTTCTTCTTAACATAATAGATAAGGGTCACCCTTAGTGTATGGATCCTGGAATTAAAAAAAACATAAGGAAGAGAATTATAGTTAATCCCCAGTTGACATTTAGTGTTGTTGTTGCTGTTGTTTGGTGCAATTAATTCGGCTGTAACTCATATTGACCCTATGTACAACAGAACAAAACACTGCCCGGTCATGCACCATCCTCACATTTTTAATGCTTGAGTCCACTGTTGCTGCCACTGTACCAATCCATCTTGTTGGGGGTCTTTCTCTCTCTCTCTCTCTTTTTTTTTTTTTTTGACCCTCTACTTATCAAGCATGATGTCCTTCTCCAGGGACTTGTCTCTCCTGATAACATGTCCGACGTATGAGAGACAAAGCCTCTCCATTCTGGCTTCTAAGAAGCATTCTGCCTGCACTTCTTCCAATGCTGATTTGTTTGTTTTTCTGGCAGTCTGTGATACTTTCAATGATCTTTTCCAACATAATACGAATGTGTCAATTCTTCTATAGTCTCCCTTCTTGTAGCACAAGGAAGAAATAAACATCTGTTTTTGTAATTCCCTGCCTGAGATTTAGTTGTTATTTGTTACTACAGCAAAACCTAGAATAAGCTGACTAATAAGGAAATAAACAATTTTCAAAACATACTACTATATCATTTCAATTTCAATTTTATAATGAAACTCTGTTGCAATGTGGAGTATAGTTAGGTGTGGGGAAGTCTCGAGAGTCAAAAATACAGGTTAGAGAATACTAAGAAGGGTAAGATTCTATTCCTGCAACCAACTAACTGATAGTTTAGTGAGAGAGAATAAGTAATTTCCAAACCAATGTGGAACCCTAAATAGTGGGAATTAAAGGACCACCAAAAAGAAAATAAAATGTGATTATAAGATTGAATGGAACGTATTATGTGAGTTTAAAAACAGAGGAAGAAGATTATTTTCTAAAACTGTATTAATTTATTAAAATATTTCCTTTCTCTTTTCCAATCTATCTAGTATGCATTCATTTTTGTTTCCCTTCTGTTAATTGTGTTTTTTCAAAAGTTCACAATATACTTTCAGAGACTTACTTCCACAGAAATTGAGTCTGATTTAAATACAGAATATTCAACATGTAATTTGCGAAAGACATATACAAAAGTGGTCAATACTCATAAAATGTAAGAAATTGATATAAGCTACAGTCTAGCTTCTGTCTTATAATACTAAACCATAGGATTCTATTTTCATGACCTTAAACATTAGGATGAACAATGGGAAAAAAATCTAGTTTAATAGCTGAATGCTTGCAAAACTCAGATGTATGTTTTTTTATAAAAGTAGTATATGAAAAAAAAATTCCATTTTAATCATATTCATAAAACAGCACTTTTATTGTCATTTTTAATAGAAGGGTTCCAGGGAAATCAGGAGAAACACTGAAGGTATTCCATAGCAATTAAGTAAGTAGAAGTTTCCAAACATGATGATTTTATTGGCCTGCTAACTACCAGTCTTCTTAAAATGACCCATAGCTTTTCAAGCAAGCATGGGATATTTTGTCAGAATGTCTTCATATTGTGGACCAACACTGCAGTCGGTTCTCAAAGTAGACCAGCAAATATTTACTTCCCTAAGTTACTAGCAGGTGAAAGGTGAAAAAGAAAAGTGCATGCAGAAGATTTCCTGGTTTTAAGATGACAAGGTGCCACCAAGATAAAAAGGAATTATTTTTTCTTCTTAGTTTTTTTTTTTTTTTAGCAGAAATCTCATATTCCAAATTCTTGTAAAAAAAAATTCAATTTCTGTACATGTGGCAATAAGGTAGTCTTCAGCTTTAAATTATTGTTGGTAAGTGTCATTGAGCAGATTCTGACCCATTGCAACCCTGTATAGGGTTTCCAAGGAGCAGCTGGGGAGCTTAAACCATTGACCTTGCAGTTCAAATGACTTTGCAGTCCAGCACATAACCCACAGCGCCATGCCAGGACTCAGTCTTAAATTAAGGTATCATTATTATTATTTATATACATAAAATTTAAAGGATGAATAAGGTGAGAAAACACCATAATTCTATGAAAGCCCCCAGAGCATGATGATGTATACATGAGAACTTGCTAATAATGCAATTGTGGAGGTAGGGGGCTCTGAATGTGAATCAAGACAATTACCACAGGAAAGTCATGGTTGTTGATTTAGAGAAAGGTAGTGGAGAGCTTTGAACATCAAATCAAAGAACCTGGATTCTGTTCTGGAAACCATGAAAAGCCACAGATAATTTTTGAGTACAGACAGACACTGAGCACAGACAGACATATCAGAACAATGCTGTGGGAAGAATGATAACCGAGGAGCAAAGTGAAAAAGACAGATACATGCAGGTTTCCTGGTTTTAAGAGTGATAAGGTGCTACCTAGAATTTTTTTTTCTTCTAGTTTTTTTAGCAGAAATATCATATTCCAAGTTATTCTTTAATTTAAAGAATTTTCTAAATCTTTATATGTGTTAAAAATATAGTCTTTAGCTGTCATCTAAAGAATTATTAATATTATCATTGCATATTATATTATATATTATAGTGAAATATCCCTCATGAACGCAAGGAGCTCTGGTAGCGTAGTGGTTACGAAACGGGCCGCGAACCGCAATGTCAGCAGTTTGAAACTAACAGCTGTTCTGCGGGAGAAAGATGAGGCTTTCTGCTCCCGTAAAGATTTACAGCCTCAAAAACCCTGTACGGGGTCGCTATGAGTCGGAAGCGACTCCACGGCACATAACAACGACAACAACAATTATGTAACATAAATTGAAAGAGTCCCTGGGTGGCCCAAATGGTTAAACACATAACTATTAGCCAAAGGTTGGTGGTTCTAACCCACCCAGAGGCATCTTAGAACAGACACCTGATGATCACCTTCCCCCAGGTCACGACTTTGAAAACCGTGTGGAGAAATTCTACTCTTCACACATGATGTTGCCATTAGTTAGAAACAATCAATGGCAACTGCCCACAACAACAAAAATTGGGGTCCCATTGCAAATATTTCCCTTTATTATGCAAAAATGTATCCCTGTGGTTAGAAACATTTAACAAAAGCGGTGGTACTGTAGGATAAACGCTGGACTGTGAACCACAAGGTCTAGCTGTTCAAATTCACCAGCTACTCCTTGGAAAGCCTATTCAGGGTCACTGTGCGTAGGGATAAGAAAGACTGTGAAAGAATTGATGTCTTTCGGTTATGGTGTTGGAGGAGAATATTAAAAGTACCATGGACTGCCAAAAGATCAAACAAATCTGTGCTGGAAGAAGTACAGACAGAATGCTTTTTAGAAACTAGGATAGCCAGACTTCGTCTCTCATATTTCTTACATATTATCAGGAGGTACAAGTCCCTGGAGAAGGATATTATGCTCGGTAAACTAGAGAGTCCAAAAAAACCTGGAAGACCCCTAATGAGATGGATTGGCATAGTGGCAGCAGCAATGGGCGCTAGTGTAGCAAAGAATGTGAAATTGGAGCAGGACCAGGCAGTGTTTCATTATATTGTATATGGAACACTAGAAGAATTGATGTATTTGAGTTGTGGTGTTGGAGGAGAACATTGAAAGTGCCATGGGCTGCCAAAAGAACAAACAGATCTGTGTTTGTAGAAGTGCAGCCAGAGTGCTCCTTGGAGGCCAGGATGGCCAAACTTCATCTCTCATATGTTGGACATATTGTCAGGAGGGACCAGTCGCTGGAGAGGGATATCATGTTTGATAAGGTGGAGGGTCAGAGAAAAAGAGGAAGACCCCCAGCGCAATGGATTGGCAAAGTGGCAGCATCAAGCATGGCAATAATAGTGAGGTTGGCCCAGGATCAGGCAGTGTTTCATTCTGCTGTGCATGAGGTTGCTATAAATTAGGACCAACTCCATGGCACCTAACAACAACAACAACAGCACAAGTCCATACTGACTTGATGACACCTAACAACAACAAGAACAAATGAGTCAGAGTCCACTTCATGGCACTTCACATAACAATAGTTGTGGAATGCTGTGAAGATCAAAAGTTGAGAAGGTGCTGGTGCTTTGAAAATCTTAATCTCTGCCCAACTACTTGAACTAACAAATTCAGCAGAAATACTTTGTTATGCAATCTAAGTGCAGTTTTACTAGTAATTAAGAGTAGTTAAGCACTAGCTTCTTACCAAAAGGTCAGCAGTCTGAACCCACCAGCTGCTTAGGAGAAAGATGTGGCAGTCTGCTTCCATAAAAATTATAGCCTTGGAAACCCTATGGGGCAGGTCTATGTCTGTAGCCTTGGAAACCCTATGGAGAAGGTCTACTCTATCCTGTAGTCTTGCTGGGAGATGGAATTGACTCGACAGCAGTTGAGTTTGAAATTAAACAACCAGAGAAGCAATATATTTCTATAGCTATTCCTTACTTTATGAAGAAAAATTATATTGGTGTTTTTCTTTAAAACGTGATGAGACTATTCATTCATATTTGCATGTGGTGTATAGATAGCATTGTTAACTATAAACAAATAAGTGGAATTCAAATCAATCACTGACATATTTTCCAGGACTGCCCTTGACATAATTTTGACATTCTTAAACTTAACAACTGTTGGCTGAGTTCAGTAGATCTGTAATATAAGTTTCAACCCTTCTTAAGAGCACCAAGAAAGGCAGAAACATCTGAATCTTTAAGCAGATGACTACAATTACAATAATTTCTTTTTAAATCAAGCTCTTAGAACATATTTAAATTATAAATGCCATAGAGGGATTTCAAAGATACAAAATTTTAAATACAATTAAGGCAAATGTCACACATTTTTCCTATTTGTAATTTGCCTACCTTTTACAAAACTCCACAAAGAAACATTTTGTCAACTAATAATTTACTAAATTTGACTTGTGATTTGAAGTATTAAAACAAAAGATTTTTTTTCAATACAAGTAATATAAGAGGGTTTTTGCTGTACTGTTTCAGAACTCTTTCTCAGTAAAGAAACCTTATCTAATCCTGTTTCATCCTTTAAAACTGCCTACACACTAATCTCAAGGGACAAATTTAATACTTTGCAACAAAGAGAATATATCCCTTTTCAGTTTGAATAGAGTAATTGTTAGGACACCAGTGAGGTATGAATAACATTATAATGCTGCCATTTACTTGGCAAAAGAAAAAGAAAGTCTCTTGTTGCAACCTAAAAAGAAGGCCTCCTTCTTTGGGTTGAATTTTTTGACCTCTGGTATATCCCCAGACACCTATGTTACTGTGCTATTTGGGCCTTCTACCTCTTGTGAAGTAAACACTGAACAAATCTAAGTAAACAGTTTGTTTTAGTTGAAGATAGAAAGACTCCATTTAATTGAGTTTTGATGATAGATGCGCTCCAAATGGTGCAAACAACTTTGACATGGTAAAATAATATTGTCTTATGGCATGTGTAACACTACATAAAGAATCTGATCTTAGCACTTTCTGAGTTTACAACATTGAAGTGAGAAAATGACAAAAGAAAGCCAAACTGTCAGAAACAGAAAAACCTTTAACAATCCTAAAATACAGACTATAATTCTCTTCTTTATTCATTTGATTTTGGTAGCAATCCTTGCAACAGAAGGAAAAAAATAAGAAAGCAACCGAACTTTGTACTTGAGAAACTTAATTTTTCTGTGGTCCACTGCATGTAGTTGAAAAATGACAACTCCCATAACACTTGAACATTGATTATGTGATGCAGTTGTGGGGTGAGTGGTTGAGGCAAATTAACATGCGAAGGAAAGTAAACTATCATTGAAACAAGATCTTTTTTATTTTGTTTACTAACTATCATTTATGGATTATATTACATGCAGAGAAATTGATATTTAAAATCTTATATCATCAGTTTCTATATAAAATATATTACTAATTTGAAGTGTTTGTTAGAAAGCAACTGATTTTAAATGGTGAAAACAGGTGTTAGATTAGCATTAAACTAAAATATTAGCATTTTTCTTGTCCTAGCTTTTGCAGTATGGATAATTTTTTCCCCCAGATTTTGATAATTATCTTATTTTAGATCATTTTATTAAGCATCACTCATATTTTCCTTCTTATTCTCTTCAAAAACAAATTCTTTTGACATTTAGGAAAGACATTTGATTTTATTTTAGCCAAATAATGTAACTAGTTTATTTTACACCATGTTTCCATGTGGCCATGGTGGCCCCTGATAAATACATGACAGTAGTATCCTATGGGAAAAGGTAAAAAATCTCATGCAATTTCAAAATAAGCAGAGGTTAATACTAGACTGAAAAGTCGGCTTGAACTGCAAAGTTGGTGGTTCAACCTCACCAGTTGCTCCTTGGAAATCCTCCAGAGGGTCACTATGGGTCGGAACCAACTCGACGACACTTAATAACAACAATATGCAGTAGAAAACATTACTTTGGATTATAAACCATTATCCAAGATTTTCTTTCTCTTCTTGAAGCTAAAATGGTTAAGTACTAAAGAGTGAGAACATTTATGAGCCCGTGGTGTTATGGGTTAATGCCCCAGACTGCAAAGCCGTTTGAACTGCAAGGTCAGCAGTTCAAGCTCACCAGCTGCTCCTTGGAAACCATATACAGGGTTGGTATGGGTCGGAATCGACTTGACAGCATTTGACAACAACAACAACAACAACAACAACATCCAACAAAATTAGAAAATATGTTACTGCTCCAGTATTTGTAATGTAAGTTGTATACATTGACACAACATTTATTTCTCACCAAGAATGTATTCTCTTAATTCCTTTTTGCTTCATTATTTTCAACTTCTCCATTATAGTTAACTCTTGGCTTTTTATATCTTAAGATGTTTACCTATTCTTCTTATAAACTCAAACTCTTAAAGTGATACTTCATAAAATATGATGTATAAATAATCAATAAACCCATAAAACGCTTGCATTCATTAGTCATCAGTGAATTTTTTATTAAAATGCAAACTACAGTCTAGAATTACTAATAAAAAGACTGAAAACATCAACTGTTAGAGAGAATAGGAAGAAACTAGAATTCTCATAAACTGCTGAACTTAATGTAAAGCGAAGCAATCATTTTGGAAGCTTTTTTGCCATATCTTATGAACTTAAACATATGCCTAGCCTATGAATCAGCAGTCTTAGAAAATAGAAAAAAAAAAAAAAAAAGTCACAAAGCCTTGTTAAAGAATACATTCTTCAGACAAGTAACTACTATCACTAAGCAATAATGGGCAACAAACTAATACACATAACAACAACAACAAAAAAAATCTCAAAGAAGATTATATTGAGTTAAGGATGCCAGACAGAGAAGAGCAATACTAAGCCATGCTGATAGAAATTAGAACAGTAGTGTCCTGTGTGGTGTGATAGGTTTTGTGTCAAGCTGATTTGGCCAGGATTTAAGCAGTTAAGATGTAGTTATCATTTCCATGATGAGATCTAATATAATGAAATCACCTCATGATGTGATTTGATATGATCAGCTCTGATCTGATGCGATTTCTTATGTGCAATTTCTTATGCGATTTCTTATGTGTAGATTGCATCATTTCTATGATGCAATCTACAAAGCAAGGTTGTATCATAAATCAGTCTGTTTTGAGATATAAAAAGAGAGCGAAGTGAGCACTGCTCAGAAAGACCTACTTAACACCAAGATACTACTACACCAAGAGCTGGGAATGGCGTGTGTCCTTTGGATTCCTAGGTTCAGGAGCTTATTGATGCCAAGATGTATGGAAATCTCCAAGGAATATTGGACCTACAGATGCTGAAAGGAGACAGGATTTTCCCCAGAACCAATAAAGAGAAGCCTTCCCCAAGTGTCGGCACACTGAATTCAGACTTCTAGCCTCCTAAACGGTGAGAGGACGCATTTCTGGTTGTCAAAGCCATCCACTTGTGATCCTGCTCTTACAGCAGCATTAGACAACTAAGTCTGCAGTGATAGAAATGTTTTATACTTTGAATGAAGTGATCACATGGAAATACTGATTTTTTTTGTGGGGGGGAAACCCTTTGACACTTCGAGCTGTGCACTTAAAATCTTTTTTTTTTTTTTTTTGGTATGAAAATCACAACTCAATAAAAAAATAGAAAACAAAATCCTGGTTTGATTCCATATCGATTGCCTGTTAAAATCCATCTCTTTCACAGCCAAACTTCCTTAATGTGTTACTTCTTTTTCTTTTCTCCATTTTCTTATATTTTGGTCAGTTTTTTCATATGATAAGTTCCTCACCCACATGCTGTTCCTTCTATCCAAAATTCTTTTTCCCTAGTGAATTTACCTTATATTTCTACAATAACACTTTAATTCTAGCTAAAGATTTCCCCCCTACTTTTCACATTCGTTTTGCCTTGTTAAGACTATGGATCAGTGAGGGTAAGGAAAAATTATTTTATTTTTATCTCCTATATTTTGTACAATGTGTGGGACATAGAGGTGATCAATAAATATCTGCCAAATGAATTCATTAATGAATGTTGAATTCATACAGTTTCTGAAAGCACTCAGTCTCTTCCCATGCTGTGATTTTGCTTCCATGATTTGCTCAACCTAGATGTCTCTCCTTCCAATTCTGCCATTAGTGAAAACTATCACCTCTTAAAGGTCTGGTGTGGCTGATTCCTTTTAAGTCAGTTTCCCTGTTCTCTTACTGTAAGTCTTAATTATGCCATCCTGTAGGTTCCCATGGTAGTGGTTACCTATTTATACATTATTTAACTTAATCAACATAATATCGTGAAACAGTTACGCGGCAGGCACTGTCTGTGTATGTAATGAAGCTTACAGTAAGGAATGCGATCTGGTGACTACCATTGTGAAGTTCTCAGTCTAATGGAGAAATAAATGTATCTATAAAAATATAGATACAACTCTATCCGATAAATGCTATAATCAAGATGAGCATAAAGTGCTGTAAGATCAGAGAGCTTGGATGAATTCATTTGACATGATTCATAGGCAATGATTCATAGAGGGGTTATAAAGATATTCCAGGCAGAAGAAATGGCTTTTGCTGCAAATGTACAGATTCATGGGAAAGGACACTGACAACAGATTCACCCTCTTATCTTCCACAATCAATTCCTAAACTCCTTGCCTGTGTACATAATACTTTTGAACTTTAACTTAACACCTTTCCTTATTTTAAACCATTAAATGTACCCTTATTCTGTTCTAACAACTGCCTATTGGTCTACATACAGGTTCCTACATTCTTCACAATGTTGTCCAAAGATTGTGTTAATCCACATAGTTGAAAGTCTTTGCATAGTCAATAAAGCACAGGAAAACATCTTTCTGGTACTCTCTGCTTTCAGTCAAGATCCATCTGATGTCAGCAATAATATCTCTTGTTCCATGTCCTTGTCTAAATCTGACTTGAACCGCTGGCAGTTCCCTGTCAATGTACCATTGCAGCCATTTTTGAATTATCTTAAGCAAAATGTTTCATGTGATATGAACATTATCCAATGATTCCTGTCTTCTGTTGGGTCACCTCTTTTTTGGAATGGGTACAATATGAGTTTCTTCCAGTTAGCCAGGTAGTTGTCTTCCAAATTTTTGGCACAGAGGACTGGTTGCCTTCAGTGCTGCATCAGTTTGTTGACAGATTTCAATTAGTATTCCAGCTATTTTCAGGGACTTGTTCTTTTACAATGCCTTTAATGCACCTTAGACTTCTTTTTTCAGTATCATTGGCTCTTGATCATATGCTACCTCTTGAAATGGTGAACCTCAACACTTTTTGTTTTGGTACAATGATTCTGTGTATTCCTTCCACCTTCTTTTGATGCTTTCTGCAACATTCAATATTTTGCCCACTATTGTTGTTATTAAAGAGTCTACCTTCAATTCTAATGCTATGTTCTTCTTCATATAACCCAATAACGTTGGCCATTTGCTCAGCATACATTTTGAGTAAATATTATGAAAGGATACAACACTTTACTGATTTTAACCATTCAATATACCCATGTTCTGTTCTAACAACTGCCTCCTTGGTCTCTGTACAGTTACTGCATGGGCATATTATGTGTTCTGGAATACCCATTATTCATAATATTAGCCATCAGAAAGTTGTCAATCAAAGCAATGAGATAACATCTCACCCCAGCATTAATAGCAAAGTTCAAAAAAGCAGAAGACAACAAATGCTGGTGAGGGTGTGGAGAGACTGGGACCCTCCTAATTGCTTGTGGGATTGTAAAATTATGCACTCACTGTTGAAATGGTATGGTGGTTCCTTAAAACATTGGAAATAGCAATACCATATGATCCAACAACATTCCTTTTATTTGTTATATATCCCCAAGAAATAAGAGCCATGGCATGAGTAGATATATGCATACTCATGTTTATGGAAGCCCTATACACAATAGCAAAAAGATGAAAACAGCCAAAATGCCCATCAATATAAGAATAGATAAGCACACTTTGACACATGCACACAATGGAATGCTATGCAACACTGAAGAATAACGATGAATTTGTGGAACATCTCATAACATGAATGAACTTGAAAGACATTATGCTTTCAGTCACAGAAGGAAAGATATGGTATAATACCACTATTGTAAAACCTCAAGAAGAGATTTTCACACTAAACAAAACATTCTTTGACGGTTACTACGGGTGGGGAGGAAGAGAAAGTAATTCACTGCCTAGAGGGTAGACACATGTTAAATTGGGTGATGGGGAAGGCAAAATACAAGAAGAGGGAGGTTGGTAGAAGAATGATGGACACAGGTGAAGACACAGGAAGGAATGCAAGGGTCAAAGGTATTAAAGGTAAATACAGGTAGATACATGGACAGATACACAGGCTAAACAGATATGGGTGGGAGAGTGGGAGTATTCCCACAAATATATAAGGATTTGACAGAGGATATTTCTACCTTTGCTGCAGACACACCTGTGAATGTGGTGGAGCAACAGGATTCAAAATAATGAAAACTTCTCAAATATTACCAAACACTTTGAGGCAATGAATTTCTGGGCCTGAAGGCCCAAGACCATAGTCTCAGAGGACACCATTGTTAATTGGCATAACATAAATCACAAAGAAAATATTGTACATCCTACTTTGGTGAGTAGCAATTGGGATCTTCAAAGTTCACGAGCAGCCATCTAAGGTGCAACTATTGGTAGCTCCATAAACAGAACAAAGAAGAGAGATAAAAATGGAAGATGCTTGAAATCAGTGAATGCAATGTGCTGATGGAACACGTGAACATCAGTCTTCATAATTCTGACAACAGAAGATCTTGATGATGCCCAGCTACAACTACCAACTATTTTGAAAGGTTTTACATTAGTAGGTCCTGGATACAGTGTGGAACAAAATTCAAAATTACTTATTAAAAAGACTAAATTTACTGGTCAGAAAGAGAATCAAGGAACCTAAGACTATGGCCCTTGGTCACTCTTCAGGTCTGGAATGGAACCAATCTTTGTGGTCCAATTTTCAACCAAAGAGTAAATAGGTATCTGGGGGTTGGTTAACAACATTAGTAAGGTACGCTTACCATGGAACTGCCAACCATTCAAGATCAAAAGGGTAGCATTTACCTAAGGACAAAGTTAAGAAGGGTTTTAGAAGGAGGGTGCAATGGAAATAAGAAAGATGACAAGAAGGGATAACTGTTACATGAGGGGATTCAAATCATTGAGCTGGAACAAAGTGTATGATTGGTTGAAAGGAAAACTGATGATCTTGTCTATAATCCTTCACTCAATTCACAATAAAATCTTCCAAAGAATAAAAGGAGTCCTGATGTGGCTCTGTAGACCTCATAAGCAATAGATTGCTAACCATAATGTTGGTGATTGAAACCCACCAACCACTCCTTAGAAATCCTATACATTGTCACTATGAGTTGGAACTGACTTGACAGCACTTTTTTTCTTTCTTTTCTGTTTTTTGAATTATAGGTTGTAAGCAACTCCACAGCACTTGACAACAGGAGCAACAATGGGTTTCAGAGTAGTGACTGGTGGGTTTGAACCACTGACCTTATGATTAGCAGTCTGGTGCTTAACTGACAGTGACACACCAGAACTTTAATAGGAACCCAGGTGGTACAATGTAATAGGAACTCAGCTGGTACAACCTTTATGCACTGTTACTAAGCAATATGTTGACAGATCAAACCCACTCTACTTCACTATGGTAAAAACACCTGGCAATCTGTTCCTGTAAAGACTATAGGCGACAAAACCATATATGGAAGATCTATTCTGCCACATGGTATTGCTTTGAGTAGCAATCAACTCAGTGGTTCTTAACATGTATTTCTTCTATTAGCTAGAAATTTTGTAACTGTCTATGAAATTTGGAAAATAATGCAAAGCATATATTAAACGAAAAAAAGGTTATCTCAAATTGTAAATAGCACATTATCTTAACGTAGATGGTATTTAAAATGTACTATTAGCATTGTTGTTGTTATTAAGTGCCATTGAGTTGGTTCTAATACATGGCAACCCTACATTGGGTTTCTGAGGAGCTGGTTGGTTTGAACTGCTGACTTTGCTGTAAGCAGTCCAATGCTTATCCTATGGCACCACACCAGGACTTCTTTTATTTTTTGAAAATTAGAATGGGAAGCACCAATCACTGGAGAAGGAAATCATACTTGGTAAGCAGAGGGTAAACTAAAAAGAGGAAGATCCTCAATAAAATGAATGGATTGACAGTGCTTGCAGAAATGGGCTTAAACACAGCAATGATTGTGAGGATGGCAAAGGAGCAAGCAGTGTTTCATTCTGTTGTATATGGGGTCATTATGAACTGGAACCTACCCGATGGCACCTAACAACAATAGCAACGACAATTAGTACTTGACTGAGTGTTTGGCAGAAATTATATTTTTCTGTGAGTGAGAGTCCAAAAGGAGGTGATCTAATTTCAGAGCCTGGGATTATGACCAACAGATTGAAGGAAAATAGACACTGGTTACTGTTTTGCCTTTCCTGCATATGATGCTTCTGCCAAAACAACCATCTTTGAACTCACAGAATGCCTTATTCACCATCATAGTTCTCCACACAGCATTTCAGTTCAGGGGACTCATTTCACAGTAAACAAAATGTGGCAATAGGCACATGCTCATGGAATTCACTGGTTTTATTATGCGGCCCATCACCCTGGAGAAGTTGACTTGATAGAATGATAGTTTTATCTCCTAAAGACACAATTACAGTACCAACTAGGTGGTAATACTTTGCAGAGTTGAGGGGCAATGTTCTCCAGGAGGTTGCACCAGCATATAATACATGGTGCTGTTTCTCCCATAGCCAGGGTTCACAGGTCCAAGAATCAAGGGGTGGAGATGGGAGTTGTACCACTCACTATTACCCCTAGTGACTATGACAACACTTTTGCTTCTTTTCTCTGAAACCCTATGCTGTATGGGAGGAATGATTCCACCTAGAGACATAAAAATGATTCCATTGAACTAGAAGGGAAGAAAGCCACCTGGCCATTTTGGACTCCTCAAATGTCTGGATCAACAAACAGAGAAAGAAGTTAGTACATTGGCTGGTGTGTTTAGTTCTGATTTCCAAGAGGAAATTGCACTGATATTGCATACTAGAGGTTAAAAAAAAAAAAAGTATGCCTGGAATACAGGAGACCCTTTAAAGCATCTCTAAGTACTATCATGCCCTGTGATTAAAGTCAAAGGTAAATACAGCAACTCAATTCTGACATGACAGAAATGAAGGATTGGGTCACTTCACCAAGAGAAGAATCACAACCAGCTGTGGTGCTTGCTGAAGATAAAGGGAATACAGAATGGGTGGTGGAAGATGGTAGTTTTAAATACCACTTAGTACCATATGACTAGGGTACTACTGTGGCTCTGTGGGTTAATGTGCTGAAGAGCAAGATTGGTTTGAACCACAAGGTTGGCAGTTCAAGCTCACCATTCGCGCCTCATAAACCCTATACAGGATCACTATGAGACGGAACCAACTTGATGGCACTTAACCATGTGACCAGGAGTCTGGTGCATTGCTGTATGATAAGCACTGGACTGCAAGGTTGGTTTGAACCATAAGGTCAGTGGTTCAAATCCAGCAGATGCTTCTTGGAAACTCTATACAAGGTTGCTATGAGTCGAAACCAGCTTGAGGACACTTAACAACAACAACAACCATGTGAGCTGGGTGACACTGTAGTATAAGCACTAGACAGTAAGGTGGATTTGAACCAAAAGGTGGCAGTTCAAACCCACTAGTCACTCCTCAGAAACCCTATACAGGGTTGCTATGAGTTGGAACAGACCTATTGACACTTAACAATAACCACACGACCAGTTGCAGAAAAAAGAACTATCGTTCTATATTTATTCCTTTTTTTATGTTATGAGTATTTATTCCATGTCTGACCTACTCCAAATTCACAAGGGTAGAGGAGAAGAACTACCATCATCAGCCCAAAGCCTATTCTTATGAGACAGAGGTCAGACATGACTCCATCTTCCAACCATCTTGACCCTATTCTGAGATCAACCATCCCTCCCATGGCACTCTACTTTGCTGCTAGGTTTGATAATCTTTTGCAATGACCACATACAATTCACAGACAACATTCCTGATTATGGGGTATATTAGGGAAGTTAAGAGGGTATAATCCAGGATTAGAAACAACAGGATACAAGCAGTTTTCTTGTCAGGAGTGCCTCCTCTCAGTTATACTGCAGGCATGCCTTGTTCTTGTCTGTGCTCTCCCAGTCCTTTGGCCTCTGATAGACTCTTGCTTGAGGGCACTAAGCGCTACTTGATCCAGTTTGTGGGCTAGGAAGTCTGACACTCTGTTTTTCTGTGTTGCTGCTTTTACTGCTGCTACTTTCTGCTCAGGGATCTCACTGCTTGTGGCTCTTCTTCCTTGAGGGTTCTGAGATAGTCTGTTTCTCCTTCTGATTTGGCTCCTTTGAAAGCTAGTAGGATAGCAAAACTAACCAGTCCTTGCATTAGCGTCCCATACTATTTATAATGTCTCACTCAATCATTTATTTGGTGGGAGATACAAAGACAATGTGTGTGTGTGTGTGTGTGTGTGTGTCTGTCTGTCTGTCTGTCTCTGTATCTACATCTATAAATGGCGTCCTGGTGTGTAACTGTTGGATAAGCATTAGACTGCTAGCCACAAGATTGGCAGTTCAAATCTCCTAGCCATTCCTCAGAAACCCTATGTTATGAGTTGGAACTGACTCCGTGGCACTTAACAACAACAACAACAACACATCTACAGATAGATACATGAGGGGGCTTCAAAAAATTTGTGGAAAGTGGAATAGAAAGATAATGGAATTATTAAACAAATGTTTGGAAGCCCCCACTTGACAACATTTTTTGTTTTCTGTCCTCCCTAATTCCATCATTTATAAAATACAAGACATAATGGGGCTAGTGTGTTTTCAACTGTATGCATGCTATTTGTATCAAGTGATGTACAAATATGAATTTATCATTGGCTCCATTATGTATGCTTTAAGGACATGTGTACAGATGCCAAGTTGACAAGGAATGAACTGTGATCATTAATGTTTTGTGTCAACTTGGCTACAGTCATGAGTCCCATTATTATGAATATATCCTACATTTTGAGATCTGATGTAATTATACTTTATTTTGTGATAGTATGTGATATTCACTTTGTTGCTGTGGTTGTTAAGTGCCGATGAGTCGGTTCTGACCCATAGCGACCCTGTATAGGGTTTCCTAATTCACTTTAGATATTATAAATTCTAGCCTCAGTTTGTGGATATAAATCCACTTAGGAATGGGTTGTCTTTTTTATGTTAACTAGCTAGGATTACTGTTGGGTGTATTCTGAATTAAACTTTTTTGAGATATAAAAGAGGTTAAACTAGTGAGCAAAGTAGAGATAAAGTGAGATCATTACCAAGATATATGGAAAGCAGAAGAACTGAAAATAAGAAACTTTCTCCAGAACTGAGAGAGAAAGGTTGCCCCTAGATAGGGCCAAACAATCTGAATTTGTGCATCCATCCCATTGAACTCCAAGAAAATAAAATCATGTTTGCTAAGGTTATCCACTTGTGATATTTCTGTTACAGCAGCACTAGAAAAGTAAGACAGAGATCATGGTTGCTAAAGTAGAGGGTCAGAGAAAAAGAGCAAGATTCTTAATGAGATGGACTGACACAGTGCCTGAAACAGGGGGCTCAAATATAGCAATGAATATGAGTATTGCAGGGGGCTGGGCAGCATTTCAGTCAGCTGTACATGGGGCCCCTATGAGTTGGAACTGACTTGATATTACCTAACAATAACAGCAACAACATTTAGGACTATGCTAAGTGTTTGTCAGAAATGTTTTGTAATCTACAGTTCATATTGAGACTATCTTCAGAGTCTAGGAATATTACCAACCCATATTTTACCCAAGCTTTGACTCTTAGCAATTATGTGATCTTGAGTATGTTATCCAATCTTTGTGAACCTCAGATTCTGAAAATAAAATAGAAGTGATACAGCATTTACCTCAAAGGGCCATTAAAATTATTAAATAAGATTATGTATATGAAATGTATAACACTTAAAACATTGTTCCTAATATAGTAGGAGGAAAAGCTCCATATCATGAGCCAAACAGTACCAGATGTAGACTGTAGAATAGACCATCAATTGCTTATATGAAAGTTCATGTTGAAGTAGAAGAAAATGAAAACAAGTCCACAAGAGCCAAAATATGATCTTGAACATATCCCACCTGAATTTAGAGATCATCTGATGAACAGATTTGATGCATTAGACACGGATGACAGAAGACCAAAGGAGTTGTGGGATGATATCAAGAACATTCTATAGGAGGAAAGCAAAAGGTCATTAAGATGTAAAGAAAAAAGGAAAAGACCAAAATGAGTGTCAGAAGAATCTCTGAAACTTGTTCTCCAACGAAAAGATTCCAAAGCAAAAGGAAGAAATGAGGAGGTAAAAGAGCTGAACAAAAAATTTCAAAGATCAGCTTAAGAAGACAAAGTCAAACATTACAATGAGATATGTAAATACCTAGAGTTAGAAAACCAAAACAGAAGAACATGCTCAGCATTTCTTAAGCTGAAAGAACTGAAAAATCCAAGCCTCGGCTTGCAATATTGAAGAATTCTATGGGTAACATATTAAGTGATGCAGAAAGCAACAAAAGGAGATGGATAGAATACTCAGAGATACTGTACCAAAAGAAAAATGGCTGTGGTTCAACCATCTCAAGAGGAACCATATGATTAAGAGTCATTGAAAAAAGAAGTCCAAGGTACACTGAAGGCATTGACAAAGAAAAAGTCTCCAGGAATTGATAAAATACAAATTGAAATCTTTCAACAAAATGAGGCAGCACTGGAGGCACTCACTCATCTATGCCAAGAAATTTGGAAGACACCTACTTGGCCAACAGATTGGAAGAGATTCATATTTGTGCCCATTCCTAAAAGAGGTGATCCAATGGAAAACCGAAATCATGGGACAATATCATTATTATAGCATGCAAGTAAAATTTTGCTAACAATAATTAAAAGGCAGCTGTAGCAGTACCATTTATGCGAGGCTGCCAAAGGTTCAGGCCAGATTAATTTGGGCACATAGAACTAGGAATATCATTGCTGACTTCAGATGGATCTTGACTGAAAGCAGAGAATACCAGTTTTATTGACTATGCAAAGGCTTTCAATTGTGTGGATCATGACAAACTATGGACAGCATTGCAAAGAATGAGTATTCCAGAACATTCAATTGCGCTCATGAGGAACCTGTACATAGACAATGAGGCTGTCATTACAACAGAGCAAAAAGCCACTAAATGGTTGAAAATCAGGAAAGGTGTGCTGAGCAAATAATATGAAAAAGGATGTGGCATCAGAATTGGAAGCAGATTCATTAACAACCTGTGATATGCAGATTATACAACCTTGCTTGCTGAAAGTGAAGAAGTCTTAAAATACTTACTAATGAAGATCAAAGACCACTGCCTTCAGTATGGGTTGCATCTCAAGGTAAAGAAAGCAAAATTCCTCACCACTGGACTAATAAACAACATCAACACCAATGGAGAAAAGACTGAAGTTGTCAAAGACTTCATTTTGCTCAGATCAGCCATCAATACTCATGGAAGCAGCAGTCAAGAAATCAAATGATGTACTGCATTAAGCAAATCTGCTATACAAGACCTCAATAAAAGTGTTAAACAATGTCAGTTTGAGAAATAAGGTGTGCCTGACCCAAATCTTGGTATTTTCAATAGCCTCATATGCATGTGAAAGTTGGACAATGAATAAGGAACACTGAAGAATTAACACATCCTACAACTCATCTAGTCTTCAGTCATTGGTGCTCAGTGTATCAAAACTATTCTTGAAATTCCTTCTACATGCAGGTGTGATATACTCAAAGTAATTAAAAAAAAATTGGCCCTCATCATGCATAATACTTCACAGGATTTCTGTGAAAATGAAACTAACTTATGAACATGAAAGAAATTTGTAAACTCGAAATCATTATGTATACATACAATTTCCTTTCCATGCTTCTTTTTATTTCAATGACCATAGTCAAGAATAAACCCAACTCTAACATCAATTTCAAAAGATTAAATATTTTCAAGTGTTTGCAAATCCTCTAAGCAATCCTTCATATTATCTAGTATCTTCCATAGATTTGATTTAAATCATCATGCTTAAAATATAATTTAAAAAAATAAACTCTAAAAACTTTATTTTAAATAGTGAATATTTATATCAAGTTAAGACAAGTTTTAACTGAATGATGCCAGGTCATAAAATAAACATACTAGAGTTCACTGGGATGTCATCTGATCTATTCCACACAGGCTCATTTAAAACACAATTTATTGCTCCTCTTTGCTTACTTTTTCTCTCTATTTTGAACACTTACTATGTACTATTACGTGAAAACTTGACACTATGATAGCAAATGAATATATCATGGCAGAATACAGATCAGTCCATGTGGAAGGAGGTTATAATCTACTGGGGTTTGCAGATATTCAAGTAATTTTAAAGCAAGCCATCATTTTGTATGTTCTTGATTATGGAGTGCAATGACTCCATAGATAAGCAATGGACTGCCAACCATAAGGTTGGCAGTGTGAGCCCACCAGCCACTCTGCAGGAGAAGGATGAGGCTTTCCGCTCCTGTGAAGATATGCAGTTTAGGAAACCCTTATACAGGGTTGATATGAGTCAGAACCTGTGTAACTGTGCACAACATAAAGATGATTGTGGTATGAACCTAGTCCAACAGGAATTCAGAGGAAGAAGACATTTTAAGCAAAAATCAGTCTAGAAATGTGTGCTGAAGCAGATCATCCTTATAATGCTTGGCTAACCAAAATATGCCACTTATTTGGTATTTATTATGGAACCAAGGTTTAGGAGAAAAGTACCATAATTAGAATTTTACTTGGAGGTGAATAAATCTCATAGAGGTAGGTGAGGAAAGAAGATATAAAATTATTGCTATAATAATCTTACGATTAGATCTATGAAATGGAAAAGAAGATGGCATCAATGTGAACAGAAATGGAATACATAAGGGAAGAGATAAAAGGGACAAATTCAATTTTGAAGCTGAGGGTATAGTATAAAAAATGGCTCAAATTATTAAGAGAATGAGCAGAAGCAGAAAAATCAGGATAAGGCAGTGATTTTTGGTGGGTGGGTGGAACAAAGGGAGCTCCAATAAATTTGAAATGTTAGTAAAGCAATGTGGTAGGTGTGTTGAGTTGGCAGGAGTCTTTTAAGATAACTTTCCTCTGTTCTGCTTGGCATTAGCAGGTCCCACTAAAAGGCTGGGCCTGGAATATTCTGAAGGATTACTCATTCATTTGTCTGGATGTTGATGCTGGCTGTTGGCTGAGATCTTAGCTGGGGTTCTTGGCCAGAGTATCTATATGTGTCCTCTTCATGTGGCATTGGCTTATCACAACATGGTGGCTGGATTCCAAGGCAAGAGTCCAGAGAACCAGGCAGAAACCATATCACTTTTTATGATCTATCCCTGGAATCCATACAAAGTCACTTCAGCTACACTATTCATCAAGGCAGTTAAAAATTCCACCCTGATTCAAGGGGAGGAATGATATACTCTGCCTCTTGATGGGGAGTGGAAAGGTTCTCGAAAAGCATATAAGAACTGGAAATATTGCTATGGCCATTTTTGGAAGAAACAATCTGCCATACTCAGAAATATTGCCAAGAAATTTCAGCTGCAAAGAATACAATCCCCCTTCCTATTTAGCTAAGGCTGCTGTGTTGAGAAAGTTGCATTAACCTTTTATTTTTGCACTTAATTTTCAATATATTAAAATAAATGTAATCTATAACATCAAATTTCAACAACTAGTTATTTAAGATTTCTATATCAAATGGAACAATTCAAAACTTTTTTTTTTTTAATCCGTATTCAATACGTTGCCTCTGAGGATATATAAGAAAATTGTATTACTCTAAATTTATTTTCTTCCATATCCAACTTAGGATACTTAATCCATCTTTAACCAATTCTTAGAGTATGGTGTGGCACTGTAAGATAAGCACTGGACTTGTAACCACAAAGTTGACAGTTCAAATCTACCAGCCACTCCTTGGAAGCCCTATATAGGATCACCATGAGTTGGAATTGACTTGACAGCACTTAACAACAGTTTTCGGTGGTATGTTATTTGTTGTTAACTGCAGTTGAATTGTTTCCAACCCATAGTGAACCTGTATAGGGTTTCCAAGGAGCGGCTGGTGAGCTTGAACTGCTGACCTTGCAGTTCAAATGGCTTTGCAGTCTCATGCATTGACCCACTATAAATGTCCCTTATTCATCATCCTTCCATCCAATCCACTCAATCAATCTACAAACCTACACTAACCTTATGTATTAACTTTTTTCCTACATGTTTTTGAAGGCAATCTTATAGCCAGGCATACTGCTGTTACCATGTTGTTGTTGTTAAGTGCCATTGGGTTGGTTCCGACCCATAGCACCCTCTAGAGGGTTTCCAAGGAGCAACTAGTGAGCTTGAACAACCAACCTTGCAGTTCAAACGGACTGTGCAGTCTAGTGCATTAACCCACAGCACCACACCAGGACTCCACAGTGAAAAATCCTTCCAGTTAGTAGCAGCCCCCATTTTTCATGTGTTAGCCATCATTCTTCTCAAGATCATTATTTTACTCAGTTTTGTTGTTGTTGTTGTTAAGTGTTGTCGGTTCCAATGCATAGTGACCCTATATAGGGTTTCCAAGGAGTGAGTGGTGAATTTGAACTGCCAACCTTGTAGTTCAAACTAACCATGGATCTAGTGGTTATCCTACAGCATCATACCAGGACTCAGTTTTAGGATATACCTTTATCTTCTATATAGAAAATTGACATTACCAGAACGTAAACCTCTCATCTTCCAGTCTATGTACCATGTTTTTCACATACAACATGCAAAGCTTGTATGGTGGTGGTGGTGGTGGTGTGCCGTGGAGTCGATTCAGACTCATAATGACCCTGCATAAGGTTTCTGAGGCTGTAAATCTTTATGGGAGCAGATAGCTTGCATTGGAAACTAAAACATGAGGGGGCGCCAATTTTCTAAAACCCCATTAACACACATTATTTGTATGAAAATGCAGTATTCTACAAACAATCTCCATCAGCATCCAGTTTTAGTCACTTTTGTTTCTTTTTATTTTTGCTACTTTCAACTTCCCAATAACAATATTTAGCTTTCACAATCCCTCTTATCTATTCTATCTGATAGGTAATTTTGGTTGCAAGTATTAAAATATCCAATGCAAACCAGTTTTTGCAATAAAAGGCATTCATATGACATTTGTAATTAGATATAGAGATAATATAGTCTTCATGCATGGTGTTATTCAGTAGTCCAGTGAGCCATCAAAGACCTGATTTCTTTTCTGTCTCTCAGTTTCTCTTTCTTTCTGGTTTCAGCTTTGTACCAAAGCTCTTTCTGCATGGCTGCAAGATGGCTACCAAGCAACTGTGTTGTTGTTAAGTGCAGTTGAGTTGGTTCCAACTCATAGTGACCATGTATGAGGTTTCTGAAGAGTTGCTAGTGGGTTTAAACAGCCAACCTTGTGGTTAGCAGTCCAGTTCTTATTTGACAGTGCTATACCAGGACTCCCCAAGCGACTGTAGGAATACAATACTATTACATGCAGGGAAAGTGAGTTGGGTGAGGACAGAAGAGAAAGCCTTTGAATGTTGTCTCCAAATATATAGAAACTTCTTCCCCAGAAATGTCAAACATCTACTCACATCATATTGGCTCAAACTGAGTAACTATTGACTAGAAATGAAAATAAACTGATTAGCTTAGCCTTGAGATGTATATTTCACATCCAGAGCACTACAGGAAAGTGGAGGGTATCCACAAAGTCACTGTACCAAAAAGAAATGGTCGATGTTCAACCATTTCAAGAGGTAGCATAAGATCAAGAACTGATAGTAGTGAAGGAAGAAGCAAACTGCACTGAAGATATTGGTGAAAAATGAGGCTTCAGGAAATGATGGAATACAAATTGAAATCTTTCAACAAGATGATGCAGCACTAGAGGTGCTCATCTATATCTATATCAAGAAACTTGAAAAACTTGTCCATCGATTTGAACAGATTCATGCATTACCCCAACGGATTGTGGGAATCATCAAACAATATCATTAAGATCACATGCAAGTAACATTTTGCTGAAGATACTTTAAAAATGGGTGCAACAGTACATCCACAGGGAATAGCCAGAAACTCAAGCTGAGAAGGTGAACCAGGGATATCATTGCTAACATCAGAGAATACCAGAAAAACATTTACCTGTGTTTTATTGACTATGCAAAGGCTTTTGACTTATAGATCACAACAAACTATAGTTAATATTATGGAGAATGGGTATTCAAGAACACTAAATAGTGCTCATGAAGAAACTGTACATAGACCAAGAGGCAGTTGTTAGAACAGAACAAGGGGATACTGAAAGGTTTAAAATCAGAAAAGGTCTTTGTCAATGTTGTACTCATTAACCCTGTTTATACAATCTGTATACAGAGAAAATAATCAGAGAAACTGGATTATATGAAGAAGAATGTGGCACCTGAATTGGAGAGAGACTCATTAAAAACCTGCAATATGCAGATGGCATAACATTGCTAGCTGAAAGTAAAGAGGAGTTAAAACACTTACTGATGAGGATCAAAGAATATAGGCTTCAGCATGATTTTCACCTCAATGTAAAGAAAACAAAAATTCTTACAATTGGGCTCAAAACAACATCATAATAAATAGAAAAAAATGGAAGTTGCCAAATACTTCACTTTGCTTGGATCTACAATCAACATTCATGGAAGCAGCAGTCAAGAAATCAAATGATGTATTGAATTAGGCAAATCTGCTGCATAAAACCTGTTTAAAGTGTTCAAGAGCAAAGGATATCAGTCTTAGGACTAAGGTGTACCAGCGTCATGCCATGGTATTTTCTGTACTCTCATATGCATGTGAAAGTTGGACAGTGAATAAGAAAGACTGTAGAACAATCAATGTATTATGAATTATGGTACTGGAGAAGAATTTTGAAAGTACTGTGAACTGACAAAAGAACAAACAGATCTGTGTTGGAAGAAGTGCAGCTAAAATGCTTCTTAGAAGCCATTATGGAGAGACTTTGTCTCTCATATTTTGGACATATTATCAGGAAGAATCAAACCCTGGGCAAGGACAGCATGCTTGGTAAAGTGGAGGGTCAACATCAAAGAAGAACACCCTCAACGAGATGGACTAGCACAGTGGCAGCGTTAATGGGCTCAAACATAGCAACAATTTAAGGATGATGCGGGGCTGGCCTGTGTTTCGTTCTGTTGTGCCTGAGGTTGCTATGAGTCTCAACTACACCTAACAACAAGAACAGAATCACACATGGATACAGTTTCCACTAAGGCACATGACCTGTCTGGGGTTATATAAAGCAAAGAAGATAATTGCAGTGTCCACCAGTATTCAGGACCCTTATTCAGCGAACTCTCTTTTCTCCTCTGAAACCTACAAACTTGCTGAAATCTCAGCACACCTTAGGTCATCAATAAATTTTTTTCTCTGTTTCAAAACCATGGGTCTTGGATTGAGTAGACTGTATTTCTTCCCCTTCCATTCATTACCCATTCCATAATTACCTGGTGTGTTCTGTCATTATTTTTTTAAATTTCCTCTTTTTAAAAAGAGTTCTAGATGGCTGATTTAAAAATTCAATGGACATCGCAATCACTGTATCCACTCTATGGTATGATGACCATAGTCCCCTTCTGGAAACGACATTGTCTATTTTTCTTGCTGCTGTGCTTTTCAATTCTCCCTGCAGGATCCTCTTTGCAGTCTGTCACATTAGTGATGGTGTTATCCAGGCATTTATTCTCTCTCAGATAGTTTCTTGTTTCACTCTGTATGTTCATTCTTACCCATTAACTCTTGTTAATATGCTAATCATGCCCACATATTTATTGTTTTATCTCTTTAAAGCTCTTGCACCCATGTGTCCAGATTGACTATATATCTTCTGCATGGAGACGACAACTTAACCTCGACATGGTCAAAGTTAGCACATTCTTCCCTACACCTAAACTATCCCTTTTACATCTCTGCCACTCCATTTCCCCTTATCCTAATCCATAAATTCTGGATTGCTTTCTCTCTAACATACCTTCAACATTCTGTCACTCACCATGTCCAATTGACTCCACTTTTTAAATAGCTTTTACTGTAGTATACAATAAAAAAAAAAAACTATTTAAAAAAAAAAAGCTATTTAAAAAAAGTAGAGTCAGTTGGTCATGGTATTGTCAATTGGTCAAGTAGAGTCAGTAGCTTTTACTATAGTATACAATGGAGCTCTGGTAGTTTAGTGGTTACGAATTGGGCTGTGAACTGCAAGGTCAGCAGTTCAAAACTACCAGCTGTTCTGCGGGAGAAAGATGAGGCTTTCTGCTCCCATAACAGCCTCGGAAACCCTGTACAGGGTTGCTAGGAGTCGGAACTATCTCCACGGCACATAACAACAACATAGTATACAATATTTTGCCCCAGTTTGATTTCTCATAATCTGTCAAATGAACTTTTTCACTCGAGTACATTTTTCCACTTTTCACATAAGTTTATTGGTGGTGGTAGTGTTAAGTGCCATCAAGTCGGTTCTGACCTATAACGACCCTCTACAAGGTTTCCATGGAGCAGCTGGTGAGCTTGAACCACTGACTTTGTGGTTCAAACTGACTTTGCATTCCAGTGCATAGTGCCACACCAGGACTTCTTCACATAAGTAATTTTTATAAAATGTACATTTTATCATGTCACTTCACTTTAAAAACAATTATAATCAATTCTCATTATCTTTTACTAAAGTCTGAAATCTTAATCATTTCTGAAAAGACTAATTTTCTAGGTTACATACTATTGCCAGTGAGTCTATTGTGACTCAAAGCAACCCTCTAAGGCCGACGAGAACTGTACTGTAGAGTTTCTAGGGCTGTAAGCTTTACAACAGCTGACTTCCATAGCTTTCTCCCACGGAGCTGCTGGTGGATTAATCCTGCTGACCATTAGGTTAGAAGTGGAGCACTTTAACCAGGACATCTGTGTCTTAACAAGGAGCCTGGTGTCACTTGGATGCTGAATGAAAGTTTGGGGTTTTGAACCCATGAAGTGGCTCCCCTGGAGAAAGATCTATTGATTTTCTTCAACAAATATTACAGCCTACAAACTTTATTGGGTAGTTCTACTTTATCACATAAGGAGCTCTGGTAGCGTAGTGGTTACGAATCGGGCTGCAAACCTTAAGGTCAGCGGTTCGAAACTACCAGCCGCTCCGCTGGAGAAAGATGAGGCTTTCTACTCCCGTAAAGATTTACACCCTCGGAAACCCTGTACAGGGTCGCTATGGGTCGGAACCGACTCGACGGCACTTAACAACAACAACAACTTTATCACATGGGATTAGTATGAATCAAATTAAACGCCACACCACATAACAACAACATATCTACATGTACATTTGTATCTATAACTATCTGCATTATTTCCATCTACCTTGTGTTGCAGGAATGTTCAAAGATTTTTCTCACCTTCAATATATGCTGACCCAGAACTCTAGACATTCGCTTAGGCAGGCAGATCACCTTTGCTTAATATGAACAAAAAGTAGTTCTTCCAAGAAAAGTTACCTAATGCTGAGTTATTTTCCCCTTTCTGGCTCCCTCAGAGACCTGCAGAAGCATTTACCAATCAAAACATACTCTATTCATATTGTTGGTTTACTGGGTTGTCACCCTTACTAAACTGAGTTTTCTTAAGAGCGAGAATTGTTTTTCATTATTTTTCTTTCTTTAGTGCCAATTGTAGTTTCTCTCACATTGTAGAAACTTGATGAAAGGGTGTTTTTCAATGAATGAATGATTAAATAAATTCTTACCTCACATATTCTATTCTTTGTAACATTAATTAAAGCAAATCTCTAGCAAATTTGATAACAACACTTTTTGTAGTTGTGTCTTTATAAATTCTATTAAAATATTTTTGTTAGTGTCTGCATAAGTATTTATCACATGGCAGTAATATATAATAAATAACTATAAAATCCCAGTGGCATAAAATAACATTGGTTATTGTCATGGGTTGAGTTCCGTTCCCCAAAACAACTAGGCCAGGCCAAGATTCTCAATGGTTTGGCAGTTATGTAATGATAGAATGTGAAAGTTATGTAATGGTCCCGCTAATGTGATGTGATGTGATGGACAAATAAAATGGTGGATGTTGTTGTTGGGTACCATTGACTCATTTCCTACTCATACAGACTCTATGCACAGCAGAACAAACACTGCTCAGTCCTGCATCATGCTCACAATTGTTATGCCTAAGCCCAGAGTTCCATTGTGTTGATGTCAATTCATTTTGTTGTGGTGGGTCTTCCTCTTTTTCATTGACCCTCCACTTTTACCAAGCATAATTTCCTTCTCCAGTGACTGATTTCTCCTGACATCATGTCCAAAGAATGAGGGACAAAGTTTCTCCATCCTCACTTTTAAGGACTTTCTGCCTGTACTTCTTCCAAGACAGATTTGTTTGTTCTTCTAAGTCTAGGATACTTTCAATATTCTTTCCAACACTATAATTCAAATGCATCAATTCTTCTATGATCTTCCTTATTCATTGATCAACTTTAATGTGCATATGAAGCAATAGCATATTGGTTATGAGTTGGGGCTTCTAACATCGAGGTCAGCAGTTCACAACTATAAGCCTCTCCACAGGAGAAAGATGAGGCTTTCTGCCCCTGTAAAAATTTACAGCCTTGGAAACCCTATACAAGGTCGCTATAAATTGGAACTGACTGCATGGCACACAGCCACCACCACCACCACTATGAGACAATTGAAAATAACATGGTTAAGGTATACTTTAGGCCTCAAAGTGACATCTTTGCTCTTGATTATTTTAAGGAGGTCTTTTGCAAAAGAATTGCTTAATGTAATATGGCATTTGATTTCTTGACTGTTGCTTCCATGAATGTAGATTGTGGATCCAAGCAAAATGAAGTCTTAGACAACTTTTATCTTTTCTCCATTTATCATGATGTTGTTTATTTGTCCAGTTGAGAGGATTTCTGTTTTCTTTTCATTGAGGTGTAATCCATACTGGAGGTTGTATTCTTTGATCTTCACCAGTAAGTATCACAAGTCATTCTTCCTTCCAAGGCTGTGTCATATGCATAATCCTCATATCTTTATACTGACAAAATGACTAAGGGTGGGGTTTGTTGTTGTTTTCAGGTGCAATGGAGTTATTTCCTACTCATAGCAACCTTGTGCACTACAGAAGGAAACATTGCCCAGTCCTGTACCATCCTTACGACTGTTAACTTTGAGCCCCTTGTTGCTGCCACTGTGTCAAGACATCTTTTGGGAGGTCTTCTTCTGTTTTGATGATCCTCCATGTTAACAAGCATAATGTACTTCTCCAAGGATTGTTCCTTCCTGACAATAAGAGTGGGATGCTTTGGTTGTTGTGTGCCCACGAGTTGGTTTCAACTCATAGTGACTCTGAGGCTACAACTCCTTACAGGAATATAAAGTCTCATCTTTATCCTGGAGGGTGGTATGCAACACTCTTAGTCCAGTTACATCCCTGATCTAATATAAAGGGGAGTTTCCCTGGGATGGGACCTGCAACCCCTTTAATCTTACAAGCGACAAAAGGATAGAGAAGTGAGAAGGGATCAGAGGAATTGCTACTACCAAGAAAGAAGAGAGGGAAGTGGAGTCCCTGCAGTGTCCTTTAGATGTAGTCCCTGCAGTGAGAAACTTCTAGAACATGGGAAGAGAGATGTCAAGACACATGGGGATATCCCAAAACAACAAGTCTACAGATCCTGAAAGGAGACAAGTATCTTCCTCCTAAACTGTGAGCTTGCAGAGAGAGAAAGCCTTTCTCTAGAGCTGGCACCCCAAGTTAGGACTTCTAGCCTCCTAAACCATGAGAGAATAAATTTCTGCTTATTAAAGCAGCATGAGATAAATAAGACAGTTATGTTTCCAGGAAGGTTACTTAGATGACTCCTATGACCATGGTTTGAATTGTTTACATGTCTAGGAATTGGCTGATGTTTGGCTGATCTAGGGTGGTCTCAGTTATCTGGATTGGTTAGGGCTTCTCAGCTTTGTTTCAAATACTTCTAATCCTTCTCCTGCACTAACCTGGAAATGTCCTCCTCACGGAATTTGCAGACAGTAAGCCCATTTTATGCTTCTGAAATTGGTCAATGCAAATTATGCCTTGGTGGCACAGTGATTAAAGAAAGCACTTCACTAGTATCCATATGCTTCTCAGGAGAAAGATGTGACAGTCTGCTTCTGTGAACATTTATAGCCTTGAGAATCCTATGGAGCAGTTCTACTCTGTCTTAAAGGGTCAAAATTTACTTGATGGCAATGAGGTTTTGGTCCCCTACCATGAGGAGTAATTATAATAACTATATTGGAGTCCTGGAGTCATGTTGTAGGATAAGCACTGGACTGAAAGGCCGGTTTGAACTGTAAGGTTGGTGGTTCAATCTCACCAGCTACTCCTAGGAAACCCTATAAAGGGTTGCTATAAGTTGGAACTGACTCGATGGCACTTAAAAACAACAACAGGAGGAAATCTTGTGATACAGTGGTTAAGTACTCAACTTTTACCTGAAAGACTGATGGTTAGAACCACTTAGCCCCTCATTGGATATGGCAGACTGCTTCCAGAAAGATTTACAATCTTAGAAACTCTATGGAGCAGCTCTATCTGCCATATTGGATCACTCTGAGTCAGAAACAACTAGATAGCAATGTGGTTTGGGTTCCCCTGTAGGACAAGCACTGGACTGCTAACCACAAGATTGATGGTTCAAACCCACTCCCTTGGAAATCCTTTACAGAGTTGCTATGTGTTGGAACTGTAATAGTCATAAGAGGACTCTTCAAAATTGTATAGCAAAGGGCATAGATAGATGGAATGGTTAGGAATTGGGGCCAATATTACAATTTACAACCTACAGAGTATTCAATAAATCAATCAACTAATAATTTTTGGCACCTGTAATCATAAAAAGCAATCTAAGAAAATGAGATGGAAGTTATTGGAGAAAAACTGATTAATCATCTTTCTCCTCCAGAAATTTATACCCCCATTTGGAGTTTAAATAAAGAAAAATATATGGAAGGGAGTCAAATATGGAGGATAAGAGATGTTTCAGTATCAAAGAAGGAGAATATCAGAAACAGTAAGAATCATTATAAGCTTTGTGAAAGAGAATGAAGAACTGGATTTTGAAATTTTGCTAGGCTTTCGAGAGAAGATGAAAAAGGAATCCCACATAGAACATTTCCCCTTCTTTCTTGATATTATTAGTTTATCAAATAAATTGCTTAGTATTCTTTATCTGGAAATTTGCAGACATCATTCCTAAATTGGTCTCGATATGGTGATTGGTGCATTACAAGTGAATAACAACAGTAAATAATTCATAATCAAATCTCCCTTGAAGGCATAAGTAAACATATAAATAACTATAATAAATTAGAAGGGAACATGATGACTTTGATTTGATTGACAAAACTACCTGATGCTTTGTCTCCAGGGAGACATCATCAGGCATGGTGCAGATCCCCACTGCAAATTAGAATTCTGTGCACGACTTTGCTCTGAAGCTCAATTAACTTTAAAATTTTAAAATGCTTTCGAGAACCAAGCTTGAGTGGATGAAAAGGAGCATTGTTAATTTTTGCAACAAAATAGAATATTTACAAACTATTGTAAGACCAAGATAAACCAGAATGAAATGAATCTTTCAAGTGGTAACTAGTATAAAAGAATATTTGAAAAACGATCTCAAATGTTCTGTTAATAAGTTTATTTACTTATTTTTCCTATTTTTTTGTGTTTAGTGTTCTTTAACATTTATTTATCTAGCTATCTGACTCCTAACACTTGGTTCACATATGATTTTCAGAGTCTTGCATTACATGGCTGTTAGACCTACATTTTGTAAACATGTTGTTATTCTAGGTTGGCATCAAGTTGATTCCAGCTCCTGAAAACCTCATGCGTGCAGGATAGAACTGCTCTATAAGGTTTTCATTGCTGTGGCCTGTCAGAAGCAAATAACCAGACCTTTCATCTAAGATATCCATGGACGGACTTGAAATACCAACCTTCCAGCTAGTAGTAGAGCACTTAACCATTATACAACTTAGGGAATCCTTATGTAAACATCCAAACCCCAAACCAAACCATTGCCACTGAGTCAGTTTTGACTGCCAACAACCCTGTGTAGGATATCCCAGGCTGTACATCTTTAGGTCCATCGCTGTCTGCCAATTTGTCATACTGTGGTGGCTTGTGTGTTGCTGTGATTTTGGGAGCTCTGCCATAGGTATTTTTAAATACCAGAAGGCTCAGCCACAGTGGATAGGTTTCAGCTGTTTCCAGATGAAGACAAACTAGGAAGAAGGAGAGACAGACTTCTTACAAATATTTAGTTACTGAAAACCTTATGAATAATAGTGGAAGAATGTCAGCACTAGAATATTGACTATTGAAACATAATGTGGAACACCAGAATATTGTCAGATATCATGCCAGTAGAAGAGTTCCTCAGACTGAAAAACAAAATACACCTGGGGAAGAGCAGCTTCTCAAAGTAGAGTTGACCACGATGACAAGAATAGAGTAAAGCCTTCAGGACCTTCATTTGCTGATGGCACGCAATTCAAAATGAAGAGAAACAGCTGAAAGCATCCATTACTAATTGGAACATGGAATGTATGAAGTATGAACCTACAAAAATTGTAAATAGTCAAAAGTGAAATGGAACTCATAAATATGGCTATTTTAGGCATTAGTGAGCTGAAAAGGATACGCATTGGCCATTTTTAATTTGACAATCACATGGCTTACTCTGCTAAAAATGATAAATTGAAGAGGAATGGTGTCACATTCATTATCAAAAAGAACGTATTAAGATCTCTTGAACTACAATGCTGTCTGTGATAGGATAAATCCATATGTCTACAGGGAAGACCAGTTAATATCAAATTGATGCGCCAATCACTAAAGCCAGTGATGGTGAAATTGAAGAATTCTACTAACTTCTTCAGTCTAAAATTGATTAAAAATACATTTACATGTACTGACAATTACTGGTGATTGGAATGCAAAGGTTGGAAACAAAAAGGAAAGATCAATAGTTGTAAAATATGACTTTGGTAATAGAAATGACTATGTGAAGACTTTCAATTGTGTAGATCATGATGAGATATGGACAAAATTGCAGGAATGAGTATTCCGGAACACTTAATTGTGCTCTTGAGGAACCCGTGCATAGACTAAGAGGCAGTTAGTTGTTCAAATAGAACAAGAGAACACTGAATAGTTTAAAATTAGGAAAGGTGTGTGTCAGGTTTGTGTCCTTTCACCATATTTATTCAGTTTGTATGCTGAGCAAATAATCCAAGAAGCTGAATTATATGAAGAAAAATGTGACATCAGGATTGGAGGAAAACTTATTAATAACCTGCAATATGTGGATGATACCTTGCTTGCTGAAAGTGAAGAGGACTTAAAATACTTACTGACAAAGATCACAGACAACAGCATTTGATATGGGTTGCACCTCAATGTAAAGCAAACAAAAATCCTCACCATTAGACCAATAAATAGCAGCCAGGTAAATGAATAAAAGATTGAAGTTATCAAAGACTTCATTTTGCTTGGATCAACCATCAACACTCCTCGAAGCAGTAGTCAAGAAATCAAATGATATATTGCAATAGGCAAATCTATTACACAAGACCTCTTTAAAGTGTTGAAAAGCAACAATGTCAGCTTGAGGACTAAGGTGCACTTGACCCAAGCCATATTTTCAATAACCTCATATGCCTATGAAATTTGGACAGTGAATAAGAAAGACCACAGAAGAATTGATGCATTTGAGCTATGGTTGTTCTTGTTGCTGTTGTTAAGTGCCATCAGATCAATTCTGACTCATAGCAACCCTGGTTTCCGAGGAATGACTGGTTAGCTTGGACCACCAACCTTGCAGTTTAAAAAAAACCTTGTAGTCTTCACATTAAACTGCAGCATCATATCAGGACTATGTGTTGGAAGAGAATATTAAAAGTCCCATGGGCTGCCAAAAGAACAAACCAATCTTTGTTGGAAGGTACACAGTCAGAATGCTCCCTGGAAGTCAGGATGGCCAGACTTATCTGTCTCTCATACTTCAGACACACTGTCAGGATGGTCCCTGGAGGATATTGTGTTTTGTAAATTGGAGGGTCAGAGAAAAAGAGGAAGACCCCAATGAGATGAATTAGCACAGCGGCAGCCGTGATGGGCTCAAATGTAGCCATGATTATGAGGCTGGCACAGGACAGGGCAGTGTTTTGTTCTATTGTGCACAGTGTTGCAGAATGAACAACACAACAACAAATCTTTATGGGAGCATAAAATCTTCTCTGTCTCCTGCAAAATAGTGGTGGATTTTGTACCACTTGATGTGGTGCTGTGGGTTAATGTGCTGGACTGCAAGGTCAGTTTGAACTGTAAGGCCAATGGTTAAAGTTCACCAGCCACTCCTTTGAAACCCTATACAGAGTTGCTATGAGTTGGAACTGAAATGACAGCACTTAACAAAAACAACAGCAACCTTGTGGTTACTAGCCCAATGCTTATTATACAGCTCTAATTTTTATGCCAAAAAGAGAAATAAAGAAATACATATTTTGCACCAAACTATCTTTATATTTTGTAAAACAAGCTTCATGGAGTCATTTAAAACTGAAAATTTGCTTCCCATCTCTCTGTTTCACCACTTCCATCAAATTCTGTGACATAGTCTAGTCTCCTTTTCCCTTCCTCTTTTCTCCCCTAGGACATGAGCCTTTTTATAGCTGTGGTTTAAAACACATAGAATCCAATGTTTACTTTTTTGTCTGTTCCCTTGGCACCTGAAGATGGTGCCAAAACTGCTACATTAATTTAAATGGCACACTACTTTTAGAAATAGTAACTTTTATTTATTTATTCCAAGAAGTTATTAATGAAGCAACAATGAAGTTCATTCAATTTTTGACAAGTGTTTCTCCTGGGGGGAAGGTGATGAAAAAAACTCCAAGGGCTGTTCATTTTTAGACATTGTTTACAAGGTTGCCACACACTTCTATTTCTCTCCCTAAGAAAGCATTGGCTACACAGTCATTCCAGGAGTGCTCATTTCATTTATGAATAAAGATCTGTAACATCACCTAGTGGAAGCAAAAAATGCTGTGGATTCAAAAATGGTGGAAAGATACTGAATAAAAACCTGTTATCTCTTGTGGTTCCAGTGCTGCCTCAGCATAAACTTTGAAATGTATCCCTTCCATTCATTGAATCTCAGTTTTCTTCTAATAACAACAACAACAAAACAAGGCTAGCACCCGGCTTTCTTAAATAAATGGAATAGATAGCACATATGGATAAAGAAAAACTTCCAGCATATTTTAATCTTTCGTATCATGTTACAATGGAAAATTTCAAAGATATCCCTATTTAGAGAAAACAGTTCAGAGAATCTTCATGTACCCTACCCAAACCTCAAAGGATATCCATGAATTGTTTGCTCCTTTCCCTACAATTGTTTATAAGCAATTCTTCACTGTTTTATTTCTTCCATATATGTTAGCATTTATCTCAAAATACTAAGGTTTCATTAAACAAAAATCACAATAACATTATTAAAATTAATGATACCTACAAAATAATATTTTGATACATCAAATAACTAGTTGGTATTCAGATTTCTTCTGTTTGAAAAAGTTTCAAAACACTTTGTTTAAATCAAGACCTAAATAAGGATCATGTTATTTTAAGCTACAGGTTTCCCAAATATTGTTTTGTTTTGTCCTATGCATTTTGTTTGTTGAAGGCTGAGTTGTTTTACTAAAATTTTATGATGTTTCATGTATTTCTTATAAATTTGCAGCTATATCTGGAGGATTCATATAATTAATATTTTACTTTTTACATGTTCCACACTTGTACTTTATTACTACCTTTCAAATAATGTTTTATATGTCTATACAATTGTTCCTTCAATTGATTCAGGGAAGATCAAAAGAAGATAGAACAAAGACACAGAGTCACGATAAAAAAACAATTGGTTTATGTTCAACCATTTTAAGAGGTAGCATATGATCAAGAACCTGTGTTACTGAAGGAAGAAGTCTAAGCTGCAGTGATGGCATTGGCAAAAAGATAAACAGAACTCCAGGCATTTACAGAGTACAAATTAAAACATTTTAACAACTGATGCAAAGCTAGAGGCACTCAATTGTCTATGCCATGAAATTTGGAAAACAGCAGATTGGGAGAGATGCAAATCTGAGGCCATCCCAAAGAAAAGTGCAGAAATATCAACAAAATGCTGAAATCATTAAACATCGCTAATATCATATGCAAGCAAAATTTT
>NW_006408535.1:20320888-20322024 GCF_000296735.1 Chrysochloris asiatica
AATGGAGAAAAGACTGAAGGTGTCAAAGACTTCCATTTGTTTGGTTATACAATAAACACTTCTGGAAGCAGTAGTCAAGAGCTTATAGGTCATATTGCATTAAGCAGCAAATCTGCTGCAAAAGACTCTTTAAAATGTTTAAAAGCAAAGATGTCATTTTGAATACTAAGGTGCACCTGATGCAAATCATGGTATTTTCAATCATCTAACATGCATGTGAATCAAGACCTGTCTGTCAGTTTGCTATACTGTAGTGGATTGTGTGTTGCTGCGATCCTGGAAGCTATGCCACAGGTATTTCATATATCAGCAGGGGCACTCATGGTGAATAGGTTTTAGTGGAGCTTCCATACTAAGATAAAGAAGAAGAAAAGGTAGACCACTTCTGAATGGTTAATTACTGAAAACCTTATGAATAGCATTGGAATATTGTCTGATATAGTGCTAGACCATGAGCCCCTCAGGTTGGAAGTCACTCAAGTTATTGCTAAGTGCCATTGAGTCAGTTCTGAGTCACAGAGATCCTGTGTAGGGTTTCCAAGGAGCAGCTGGTGAGTTTGAACTGCTGGTCTTGCAGTTCAAACCAATCTTGAAGTCCAGAGCATTATCTCTCAGTGTCACACCAGGATTATAGTTGACATTAAACATATGTAAGAAGCAAAGTTTTCAGGAGCTTTATTTTCTGATAAAGCACAGCTTAAAATGAGAAGAAACAGTTGTAAAGACCCGTGAATATTCAGAACATGGAACTACAAATCTAGGAAATTTGGAAGTTGACAGAAATGAAATGAAACACAGAAATATCAGTACAATAAGAATTAGTGAGCTGAAATGGAAAGGTACTGACCATTTTTAATTGGTTTAATATAATTTACCCTGCCAGGAATGGGAAATTGAAGAGGAATGACATCATACTCATTATTAAAAAGAGCACTTCAAGATCTATCTTGAAGCATAATGTTATCTGTGATAAGAATATATCCATATACCAACAAGGAAGACCAAGTAATACCACTATTATTCAAATTTATGAAACAACCACAAAAGCCAATGGTGATAATAATACTGAGGAATTCTATTAACTTCTTCAGGTTGAAATTGATCAAATATGCAATTAAGATCCATTGATAATTATT
>NW_006408535.1:20324258-20325375 GCF_000296735.1 Chrysochloris asiatica
ACAATGCTGTCTGTAGCTTGTCATGATCCACCCAATCAAAAGCCTTTGTGTAGTCAATAAAACACAGGTAAATAGCTTTCTTGCATTCTCTGCTTTCAGCCAAGATCCATCGGACATCAGCAATTATATCTCTCTTTCCACACCCATTTCTGAATCTGGCTTAAACCTCTGGAAGTTCTCTATAAATGTGTGGTTGCAGCTGTTTTTAAATAATTTTAGCAAAATGTTTCTTACATGGGATATTAATGATATTGGTCCAATGAGATCCACATTCCGTTGGGTCACCTCTATTTGGAATGGGCCCAAATACGGATTTTTTTCCACTAAGTTGGCCAAGTAGTTGTCTCCTAAAATTCATGACATAGATGAATGAGTGCCTCCAGTGCTGCATCAGTCTGTTGAAATATTTCAATTTGTATTCCATAAATTCCCAGTGCCTTGTTTTTTACTAGTGCCTTGGAATTAGGCCATGGAATTAGGTATATCATTGCTGATGTCAGATGGATCTTGACTGAAAACAGAGAATACCAAAAAGGTGTTTACTTGTTCTTTATTGATTATGCAAAGACATGTGACTGTGTTGATCATAACAAACTATGAACAGTATCTCAAACAATGGGCATTACAGAATACATAATTGTGTTCAAGAGGAATCTGTTCATTAACCAAGAAGCAGTCATGAGAACAGAACAAGTAGAAGCTGAATGGACTAAACTAGGAATGGTGTACATCATGGTTATATACTTTCACCATAGTTATTTAATAGGTATGCTGAACAAATCATCTGGGAAACTGAATAATATGAAGACAACATGGCATCAGGATTGGAGGAAGATCTATGCAGAATATACAACTTTGCTTGCTAAAAGTGAAGAGGACTTGAAATTCTTACTGATAGATATCAAATATTAATTGTCCCTTAATATAAATAAAATATAAATCCTCACAATTGGACCAATAAATTATACATGATAAGTAGAGAAAATATTTAATTTGTCAGAGACTTTATTTTGCTTGGATCCACAATGAACACTCATGGAAGCAGCAGTCAAGAAATTATAGGACATATTGCATTTGACAAATCTGCTACAAAAGACCTGTCTAATGTGTTGAAGAG
>NW_006408535.1:20325688-20327054 GCF_000296735.1 Chrysochloris asiatica
ATCCAGAATGCTCCTTAGAAGTGGAGATGTTAAGACTTCATCTCTCATACTTTTGACATGTTTTCATGAGGTATTAGTTCCCAGAGAAGGCCATCATACTTAATAAAGTGGAAGGTCAGCATGAAAAGGAAAACCCTCAAAGAGATGGATTTAACTAAGTAGCAGCAACAACGGGCTCAAACCTAACAATTGTGAAAATGGAGCTCAATGCTTTCTTCTGTTGTGCACAGGTCACTATGAATCAGAACTGTTGGCACCTAACAACAATATCTTGTAAAGCACTTGCTCTAGCAGTTACATCCATCACTTGATGTAATTGCTAGAACATTATGAATATAGCTTATGAATTTCTAGCCTAATCTGTCTCCATGTTCCCTCCTTCTTCTCACATAAACACTATTCTCTTAATTTTTATAAAAATTAGTTTTATTAAACATGTATATATATATTAACATTATTGTTTAATCTACTTGTTGAACTTTATTAAAATATTACACTAACAGTTTTCTGGAATTGAGTGTGCCATTTAAATTGATGTTTTCAAATTTCATGCATATTTTCAAATTTCATCCATGTCTAATTTATATATTTTCTCTGTGGTCTGAAACTGCATTACCCATTTATTTGTTTATTCTCCTGTCATTGGACATTTGAGTTATTTCTAGTCTTATTATTTTATTATTCTTTTTATCATTTTTCACATTGCAAATAGCCTTATACCTGTCTTTTAGTGATCATGTCCCAAATTGCCTCTAGAGATTATATTTAGGATTGAAATTACTGTATCATGCATACATTTAAAATTTTTAACCTTTTATAAAATTGTTTTCAAAGTATTTTATCATTTTATTGTACAATTAGTAGCATATAAGAATATATGATTTCCATAATAATGGGTAATTTTTATCATGATTAATTGTGATTGTTACAACTGTAAAGGTACAAGTTTTGTAACATGTAGTGGGGAGTAATTAATCTTACACTCCAGGAACACAGGACCATAGGATCATCCAGGAAGAAGAGGATGAGCAGAATGTGGGACCCTATCCAGATAAGCAGGAACACCAGAGATGGAGGCAGAGATGATGACATGGAGAGATATAGCAGCTGAGGACTCTAGACTCATGGATAGAGAAAGACTGTGGGCTGGTGCCCAGGAGGCAGACTTGCACAATGTGCCCTTTGGTGGTTTAAATGATTATATATTTCTCAGTGTGTTTGTGTACATAAAAACAAAAACAAAACAAAGGGAATAGAAAAAAAAAAAAAACCTGTTGAAGATGATGCATGGAGGGGATTGTAATCATTGCAGTGGAACAAAATACAATAGCATGAGTGTAAAACTGATGTTATCCCATGTAAAGCA
>NW_006408535.1:20327919-20329174 GCF_000296735.1 Chrysochloris asiatica
GTTCCATGGAATAAAAATGAGGTGTTCTGCTCCCATAAAGATTTACAGCCTCGGAAACCCTGTGCAGGGTCACTATGAGTCGGAACCGACTCCACGGTACTTAACAACAACAACAACATGAGTCAGAACTAACTCCATGGCACACAACTGTACCATTCCATATCAGTGTCTTAAGAGTACATTATAGTGAGCAGTTTTGGCAGTGGCAGAGACAGCCAGGTAGGAACGTCCCTGTGGGGGAGGGATTGAAAACCCAGAAAAAATGCATTCACAGAACAACACAAGAGCTCTGGATGTAGCATAAGGTGCAGGGTGTCAGTTTCCTGCACGTGCAAGTGGAAAAATTATGATATAAAGGAAAATAATATGATTTATTAATCGCTCAAGACAGGACTCCCTTTGGGGCCACCCCACCCAGGCAGAGTCCAGAGTCAGGGGCTACAACTCCACCATCACAGGGAACCAGTGCCAGAAGTGCAGTGATATGTGCAAAAGGAAGTGCAGGGGATTCTATACATTTTTTCCTCCTCTTCTCTGTTGTGCCTTCTTTCCCCAGCCTGGACGCCTTCAGGCGGGTGGGTGTACACCCCCAAAAAAAGTTCAGCACTGATCCAACAGTTTTCCCAAGGCACAGAGAGAAAGAGGTTAGCAGCTGCTTATGATGTCAGCCTCGGGGTCGCAGCCCTAAAATTAACTTGTTCAGTACCCTTTACTCGAGCCTATCTAGCAAGAAAAAAGCAGGCCATTCAGGCCTGACAGACAAACCATATGAACAATCTGTAAAACCCTAACATAAAAGGATGCAACTATCTCGAGAATTACACTGTGCACACACAGATATCTAACTGACCTTCAGAGATAAAAATAGTAGACAATCATTCTCCCATTAACTTCTCAATATCTATCTGCACACCTCTACGATGGTGACTAGAGGAGGGGCCCACCCACTGCTGGAGGCTTCTATGGTGTACACACACTGCTTGTGTAGCAAGGCGACAGGACAGTCAGCCACAGTTTTATTTTTGTTTCAAAGTGGTGGTTTTTGTCTTTGCTTTTATATTGCTTCAGCTTTTGGTACTTCTGATCACACATCTTTTCTGGAGGTGGTAGCTTTTTCTCCCTATATTATCCAAGAAGAGACAGCAAACATGGCCATATAGCCAAGCTACAAGCATATCTCATAGTATCCCACCAATGAGACAAGAGCCAATAACAGCTGCTAAGCATTACATGTGAAAAGGGAAGCCTATCTCTT
>NW_006408535.1:20330689-20331366 GCF_000296735.1 Chrysochloris asiatica
AACATAGATGCAAAATTTCTCAACAAAATCCTAGGCAACAGAATCCAGCAGCACATCAAAAAAATAATACAGCATGATCAAGTGGGTTTCATCAAAGGGATGCAAGGGTGGTTCAACATTAGAAGAACAATCAATGTAATCCACCACATTAATAAGAAAAAGGAAAAGAGCCACATGATCATATTGATTGATGCAGAAAAGGCATTTGACAAAATCCAACATCCATTCCTGATAAAAACATTCAACAAAGTAAGAATTAAAAAGAAATTCCTCAACATAATCAAGAGCATATATACAAAACCATCAGCCTACTTCACTCATTGGAGAGAAACTGAAAGCCTTCCTTCTGTGAACAGGAGCCAGACAAGGGTTCCCTTTGTCACTAGTCCTATTCAATATTGCTTTAGAAGTCTTAGCCAGAGCTATAAGGCAAGATAGGGAAATTAAAGGCATTCAAATTGACAAAGAGGAAATAAAACTCTCTCTATTTGCAGACAATATTATCCTATACATAGAAACCCCAAAGACTCAGTAAAAAAAAGCTACTAGACATCATTGGACAATTCAGCAAAGTGGTAGGGTATAAGATCAGCCTACAAAAATCAGTTGGATTCCTCTATAGTAACAATGACAGTGCTGAAAATGACATTAGGAAAGCAATACCATTTACAATAGCC
>NW_006408535.1:20332951-20335159 GCF_000296735.1 Chrysochloris asiatica
TCACAATAAAAACTTGAAAAAACAAAAAAAGAGTACATTGTAGACTTAATTGGCATTACACTGATTATGAATGAGGTTGTACTTTCCTTCTTATTTTTGCACGTTACTGGACGTAGATGTTTTAAGTTCTCTGAAATTCCTCATCATATATTTTATTTATTATTTAATTCTATTTGTTTTTAAAAATGAGGAATTTGTCATATTTTAAAGAATTCTTGGTGGTACAGGGGATTATGTGTTGAAATGCTAACCAAAATATCATCAATTCAACCTCACAAGCTGTTCAAGAGAAACAAGAAATGGTCTGCTTTTATAAAGACTTACCACCTTGGAAACCCTATAGTGCAGTTCTCTGATGTAGAGGGTAGATATGAGTTGGAATCTACTCAATGGCAGTGGGTTTGGTTTTGGTCATATATTTTAAGCACTTTTGTTTGTCAATTATATGTGTTCAAATTACTTTGTTTTATATTGTGTATAGTCTTAACTTTGTTAAGTAAGGTTTTTCTATGATAACGCTTTCAAATTTTCAATGTAGGTGTAGTTATCAGTATTGTCCTTGATGGTTAGAGGTTTTTTTTTTTAATTTATTTATTTTAAACACACTATTCAAACAGCAAGCAAGAAAGAAAATACCAAAATGGATGACTGAAGACAATGAAAGTTTCTCTAGGAAATAAAGAAGCTAAAGGAACTGCAATAAATGATTAATTAAATAGATGAACAGAAAATTTTGAAGGGCAGGTTGAGAAGACCAAATAGAGTATTATAATGAAAATGTGCAAAGAATTGGAGTCAGAAAACCAAAAGGGAAGAATGCACTCTGCATTTCTCAAGCTAGAAGAACTGAAGAAAAAATTCAAGTCTTGGGGTGAAATACTCATGATTGATTAAGTATGATGGGCAAAGAATGGAATGACACAGGAAGTATAAAAAGAAGATGAAAAGAATACATAGTGTCACTGTACCAAAAACAACTGGTAGATGTTCATTAATTTCAAGAGGCATCATATGATCAATAACCAATGATACTGAAGGAAGAAGTCCAAGCTGCACTGAAGGCATTGGCAAAGAACAAGACTCCAATAATTGATACAACACAAATTGAAATAGTTCAACAAATTGATGCAACGCTGGTGGCACTCACTGTCTATGCCAAGAAATTGGAAGATGGATATCTGTCCAGTCAATTGGAAAAGATCCATTGTTTGTGCCACTCTCAAAGAAAGGTGACCTCATATAATGCAGAAATAATTGAACAATATTATTAGCATCACCTGAAAGTAAAATTTTGCTGAAGATAATTCAAAGCTGATTGTTTTTGTGCATTGACAGGGCGCTGTCATAAATCCAATCCAGATTCAGAAAATGATGTGGAATAAAGGATATTATTGCTGACATCAAGTGGATCTTGGCTAAAAGCAGAGAACAAGGAAAAAAGCTTGATTTTGCTTTATTGACTACACAAACACATTTGACTGTGTGGCACATAACAAGCTAATATTGAGAATGGGTATTTCAAAACATTCAATTATGCTCATTAAGGACCTGTACATATACCAAGGGTCAACTACACATACAGAACAAGGGGGTACTAAATGGTTTAATGTCAGGAAAGGTGTACATCAGAGTTGTATCCTTTCACCATACTTATTCAATTCATATGCTGAACAAATAATCCAAGAAGCTAGATTATATGAAGAAGAATGTGGCATCATGATTGGAAGACGAGTCATTAACAACCTGAAAATTCATTAACAATACATATATGACATAACCTTGTTTGTTGGAAGTGAAGGGGACTTGAAGTGCTTACTGATGAAGATCAAAGATGATAGCTTTCTGTTTGGACTGTATCTCTCTCCATCAAGAAAACGAAAATCCTCACAACTGGACCAATGAATAACACCATGATAAATGGAGAAAAGATTGAAGTTGTTAAAGATTTCATTTTGCTTGGCCCCACAATCAACATTCATGAAAGCAACAGTCAAGAAATCATATGTTGTATTTCATTTGGCAAATCTGATACAAAAGTGTTAAAGAGCAAAGGCGTTACTTTGAGGACTATGGTGAGACAGATGCAAGCCATGATATTTTAAATTTCTTCATATGCCTGTAAGGAGCTCTGGTAGCATAGTGGTTACAAGTTGGGCTGCTAACCTCAAAGTCAGCAGTTCAAAACTATCAGCCGTTCCATGGGAGAAA
>NW_006408535.1:20335904-20361490 GCF_000296735.1 Chrysochloris asiatica
GCTGTGCTCTTTGATCTTCATCAGTAAATGTTTTAAGTCCTTTTCACTTTCAGCAAGCAAGGTTGTATCATCTGCATATTGCAGGTTGTTATTGAGTCTTCTTCCAATCATGACACCACATTAATTAGTTCTTCCTTGAGTTCTTTCAATACATTTTATAATATTTTTTTCTATATAAGGTTTAGTATGTTTACTACTATTTAATGTATAGGAGTCCTGGTGTGGTACTGTAGAAGAAGTTAACCTCAAGGTTGGTGGTTCAAACCTTCCAGCTGCTCCTCAGAAACCATATACTGGGTCATTATAAGTCAGAACCAACTCAACAGCAATTAACAACAATTAATGTATAGTTTTATTGTTACTATAAATGATATCTTTTAAAATTGATGTTCAGTTTTTGTTAGTGATGGACAAAAGCAATTTATTATTTTTATTTACATTTTCTTCTGTTAATTGGCTAAATATTATTTAGAATAATTGTTCATAGTTTATTTATGGTTTTTAGTTATACCATCTGTAATAATGACAATTTTATTTCTCTTTCCAAGTATTAGCCATATAATTGTATATTTTTATCCTATTATTCTATTAATTTGGCAGTAACATACAGTATCAGCTTGTATCTGGTTTATAATAATTTGTTTCCAAAGTTTCCACATAATATTTGTTACATTTGAATTAAGGTGCTGGTGAAGAATATTGAATATGCCATGGACTGCTAGGAAAAGGAACAAACCTGGGAAGTACACATTAGAATGCTACTTAGAAGTGAGGATGTCAAGAATACATCTCATGTACTTTGAACATGTTTATCAGAAGGGATCAATCCCTGGAGAAGGACATCATGCTTTGAAAAATAGAGGGTTGGTGAAAAAGAAGCACTTTAATGAAACTAATTGTCACATTGGCTACAAGAATGGGCTCTGACCTGGTTGTGAGGATGGTACCAGATAAGGCAGAGTTTCCTTCATAGGGTTGCTATGAGTCGGAACTGATTAGATGGGACTTAACAACATCTTCAATACCTACTTTGCTAATAATTTTTAAAACATATATATGCATTTTGAATTTTATCAAAACTCTCCGCATATGTAAAGATGATAATGTGGGATTTCACCTAATAATGTCAAATGTTTTTAAATGCCATCAAGTTCATTTCAACTCATAGTAACACTGTATAAGGTTTTCCAAGGAGTGACAGGTAAGTTTGAACCACCTACCTTGTAGTTCAAATCGACCTTGTGGTCCAGTGTTTTATCAAACAGTGCTACACCAGGACTCCAATAATGTCAAATAACACTTGGATTATTGATATGAATCCTACCTGATGTATTGCTTTTTTTTATACACAGCTATTTCTAAGCAGAACTGGTAGTGCTATGTGTTAAACAAGGGACTGCTAAGCACAATTTCAGCAGTTCAAACTCACCAGTCACTCTGTAGGGGAAAAAAAAAAAAAAAAATGAAGCTCTCTGCTCCTGTAAAGATTTCATCTCAGAAATCCTAGGGAACAGTTCTATTTTGGTTCTATTTTGTCCTGTGTAGAGCTGCTGAGTTGAAATTGTCAGCCTTTGTCAGGTTTTGGTATTCAGGACATACTGATCTCATGGAATATGTTGGGACACTTTCCTTCTTGTATTTTCTGAACCCATTAGTTTAAGATTGTTGTTGTTGTTGTTATGTGCTGTGGAGTCGGTTCCGACTCGTAGCGACCCTGTACAGGGTTTCCGAGGCTGTAAATCTTTACGGGAGCAGAAAGCCTCATCTTTCTCCTGCTGAACAGCTGGTAGTTTCGAACTGCTGACCGCAAGGTTTGCAGCCCGACTCGTACCACTACACTATCAGAGCTCCTTTAGTTTAAGATTTAAGATTGGACTGGTTAATTTCTTGAAAGTTTGCTCTGAATTATTACTATTTCTTTTGGAGAAATTTTAGTGTTCAATTTAATTGATTATTAAACCACACTGTTTATTTTTAAGTCTACTTTCCTAACTTAAGGAGCTCTGGTAGTGTAGCATTTACGAGTTGGGCTGCTAACCTCAAGGTCAGCAGTTTGAAACTACTAGCTGTTCTGCAAGAGACTGATGAGGCTTTCTGGTCCCGCAAAATTTTATCGCCTCAGGAATCCTATGCAGGGTCGCTATGAGTCAGAACCGACACCATGGCACATAACCATCACCACCACTTACCTAACTTAAATGTTACTGAATTTTATTTTATTTTTTTTCATTTTGTTGTCAATTTTACTAGGGTCTTTTTTTTTTTTTTTTTGTATTAGTCTTTGCAGTTATGGCATATAACTGATCAAGAATGGTGGTGGAGTGATTTGCCTGAGGTACAGATAACAAGGAAGTACACTGTCTGCAGAAAATTGTTTAAAAATGAAAATCCAACTAAAAGTTAGTTGTTCTATCTTTTAGTATCATTGTTGGTAAGTGCTATCAAGTCGGTTTTGACACAGCAACCGAGTATAGGGTTTCTGAGCTTTTAAATCTTCATAGTGTTTCCCTCAGAGCAGCTGGTGGGCTCAAGCTGCCAATCTTATGATTCCCTGTCCAGTACTTATTCTATGGAGTGACCATGCCCCCTATATTATCATTGTTGTTGTTGTTGTAAAGTGCCATCGAGTTGGTTCCGACCCATAGAGACCCTGTATAGGGTTTCCGAGGAGCAGCAGGTGAGCTTGAACTGCCGACCTTGCAGTTCAAACAGCTTTGCAGTCTGGTGCATTAACCCACAGCGCCACACCAGGGCACCTTATTATCATTATGCACTAGTAATTCAAAACAATGTTATCAATATTTCTCTATGAGCAATATTTTATTGGCCTAAAATATCATAGTAGCTGTGGTTACTATTGAGCTATGAAATGTAAGCTTCAAAATTGCTATTTATTTATTATTTAACATTATAAAACATTTTAATCAGCATACTATGTCTAATAGATGAGCGAGCTATGGTCTCTCAACATATTCTCTTACAATGAGAAAGGCTGAACAATTTTCACAGCCACAGACCTTCAATAATTATTTTTCTAGCAACTTTTATACGGTTGTTGCTGTTTCTCTCCTTCATCATTAGAATTTCATTATGTATTAGGAATAGTAACCCTTTGTGCTTTGATATCAATTGAAAATGTTTTCCCCAATATGTAAATTATCTTTTTATTTTGGCAACACTGTTTTTCCTTGTAAAGTATTATTTTAATTTAAAAAAAAATCATTTTCCCCCTTGCTGCTTTTGGATTTTGAATTATAATTGGGAAATTTCCCCCTAGACACAAATAGAGAAATTAAACCATGTTTTCTTTTACTTCTGGTTTTATTTCAGGTTTAAATCATTTCTCTGATTCTTTTGTAGTTTATTTTGGTGTATGATGTAAAGAGTTGGTCTACTCTATTGTTTTCATATATATCCTGATTTTATAAGCCAGTGGTTATATGCTTCACTGCTAAGTGAAACATTGGTAGTTAGAACCCACCAGCATTGTCATGAAGAAAAGACCTGGCAATTTGCTGCCATAATGATTTTACCTTAGGAAATCCTTGAAGCAGTTCTACTGTGTTTGTCCAATTCATAGGGTTACTATAAATCCAAATAGACTCCATGGCACACAACAGGCAGGACAACAACAACATCCTCATTTAATAGTTCCACTAATTAGGGGCTTCATCTTCTCTCTTTTTATATGTTATGACAACTTTTTAATATACTAACTTTCCACATGAAATCTTGCTGTCTTTTTGGAATTAGAGACTGGTCCCTCATGTTAAGACTGAAGAGGTACCCACTGAGCATTCTCAGACCTATCAGGAAAACGAACAAAGATTTCCATGCAAATGTCCATCTCTTATGCTCAGTGTCTATAACACAGAGACACCATGACACAAAACTTATATTTAACTCAGTCAGTGCCATGTTGAGTGTTTCTACATATATCATTTCCTCAGAACTGAGTAAAAAATGCATGCCTTGAGCATTATGCTCTGGTAAGAACTATCTGTATGGGTTCACGTTAACAACAGCAGCTTAAAAGATTAGGTAAGAGTGTTATGGGCCAATGCATCTATATTAATGGCAAGGAGAACAACTCAGAAAAGGAGGCTAGAAATGGTTACAAATTGAAGAATGTAGTCAATTTCACTAAATGGCAGTGTAGAAAAACTTGAATTGGTATATGTTTTGATGTGTATATGCTCAATAAAACAATAAAATTTATAACATTTTATTTTGAAAAATAATATCTACAACATATGGAAACAGTCCTGGTGGTGCAGTCGGTTAGGCATTGGGCTGCTAACTGAAAAGTCAGCAGTTTGAATCCACCAGGAGAAGATGTAGCAATCTGTTTCCATAAGGAGTAGAACCTTGGCAAGATGATGTTTTCTGACCACAAAAACTATGGAGTAGTTCTCCTGTGCTCTACAGGACCACTATAAATCAGAACTGACTCAATGCCAAATAATTTTCAGGGTTTTAAAATATAACATATTGTGGAACTGTTTCTTTTGACAAGCTAACTCATTGGTCGGTATACAATTATTAATAGTGAACAATGTGCTATGACATTTTTGAGACTTGTTCTTTGATCAATCCTGTCTTGCACAAAAGATCAAACAAAACCTTAACATGCAAGATGCACTGGACATGCAATAACTTTTCCAAGCCACTCTTACAATTGAAAGAGCCCAATTAGCAAGTGGGTTTTCAGTACTATAGACATCTGCACATTTAGATTATTGTTGTGCTCTTTTCCTGCTTGCAACCGCATTTAAAAAAAATGGCAGAAGGAAGGAAATAAAAAGGAAAAAAAATAACCCTAATTTGCAATTGTAGGAAAATTGAAGTAGAAAACAGTTCTCTGGAGACTTCATTATAAATGGTTAGCACAATTATGCTAAATTGAATCGATATATTTACATTGTTTTATTCAAGGTTTATCATGTTCTATTATGAAACAATGAAATGCAATTAATAAATAGTCAGTTCATTTTTCTTGTTTTATTTGAAAATGCTTCGGCATATTTTAGCATATCATTTTTAGAGTAGCAAATAATTCTAATGTATAACATTAATAAACGGTGATAGACTTTACTATAAATATTGCATCTGTTGCCAAGAAAAGTTACATACAAAAACAGAAGCATTGAAAACAGCAGTTCAGTAATTCTTTTGGTAGCAGAGACATGGGCCTTCTGTATCATTGAAAGTATCTTTGAACTACTTGACCCATTGCACTTGGAGAATTTTTTTTTTTATACATCAACAGTTTGCTGGGTTTAAGGGATTAACACTATACATGTGATATTGTGAGAGACCAGAAAAGCAATTGAGCAGTGTGTGTGTGTTTTCCCTTGTGTTTTATTTGAGGGAAGAGTTGAGGACTGAGGAGAAGCTGTGACAAACTTTTTCAGTGTATAGTCATAGCCAGATACAGTCACAAAGAATAGCTTGGAAAAAAAAAAAATCAGAGAAGTGATATGAAATGTTTAGATTTAGCACCAGATAAAAAATAATGATCAAATAGCTTCTATGAACTAAATTAATTTGGATTTCAAAAATCTTAATTTTGCTATCTGAAAATAAAATATGTAAGAAATAGCATTGGAAAATTTAGGATAAATTTCTTTTCTGATACTCTTTAATATATCGAAACAATGCATTTACATTTTACTGGGACAATTACAGAGTAAGGAGTCCTGAGTAGCAGAAGTCATCACTAAGTGCTCAGCTGCTAGTTAAAAGGTTGTTTGTTCAAATTCACCAAACTGCTCATTGGAAGGCACGCCTGACAATCTGCTTCTGAAAGATTATAGCCTTGAAAACCCTATGGAATAGTTCTTCTTTGCATGTTTGGATTACAACATGTCGGCATCAGCTTGGCAATGAATAACAAATATTATTACAGAATTTGTTGTTGTTGCTATTAGCAGACTACATTCTGAATGACAATTCTAAACTAAAACTAAATTAACTTTACTTTCTTGGTTATTTACTCTGTATTATTTCAAAGAAAACTTTAGCCCTTGAAAAATCACAGATTATCCCACAAAAGCAGAATATTAGATTATAATTATTTTGTTTCTTCTTCATTTTTATACTATGAAAAATATGGCAAAATATCAAAATTTCCTTTTTATATAAGAGGAGAAATATAGTCTATATTTTGTCTAACATCAATAAAAAGAACAGAATTTGGAATTCTAAATGACACTTTGACAGATTTAGGAGCTATTTAGGTTGTCTTGTAAAAATATGCATTCTTTATTTTTTGGCTACCAAACCCTTGAATGCATAAGGAACTTCAAGGTGATAATAAAGAAAAAAATGAATGATGTAAAAGTAGGCTGGAGTTCTGGTGTGGCACTGTAGTTATACTGTACTGCTGACCACTAGGTTGGCAGTTCAAGCCCAGCAGCCACTCCTTGGAAATCCTATCCAGGGTCCCTGTGGGTAAGAGCAGACTGCATGGCACACATAAACAACAACATATGTGGATGTAGGAGCCCTGGTGTGGCACTGTATGATAAGCACTGGACTGGTACCTTCAAGGTTGACAGTTCTAAATCACCAGTTGCTCTTTGGAAACCCTATACATGGTTGCTATGAGTCAACAACATACTGTAAAGAAGTGAAATAGGTGAGAACTCAAAGTTTCATGGCTATTGTTGTTAAGTGCCAATGACTCAGTTCTGACCCATAGTGACCCCGTACAGGCTATCCAAGGAGTGGCTGGTGAGTTTGAACTTACTTCTATTGCTGTTGACTCATAGCAACCCCGCATAGGGTTTCCAAGGAGCAACTGGTGGTTTGGGACAAATTACTCACCTTATGTGTAATGAATCGTTTTGGGGACTCCTTTCTTCTAATGTAACATTTTTCTTACTTCTGCATCAGGGCCATTTTGGAATTTGACAAGTTAACTAAAAGTCAGTTTATGTTTTCAAATAAGAACAAATTAGTAGCTTTTAGTTCAGGTATCTTAAGCGTGATAGGTAAGTGTTGATAGGGAGATAAAGGCAATCTGAGCATAGGAATAGGATTCTGTCTATAGAAAGGTAACCTCAGTGAGCTGAGAGAGCCCTCATATAGAAGGTGCCCAAAACAAGGGGAAAGTCCAAGAAATATAACTGACAGCTATCGACTTCATGACATTCAGTCTCTTATTTCCTTAGATGATGTTTTCTGATCTCAAAAAGTAAAAACCAAACCCTTGTCACTGAGTCGAAGCTAACTCACAGAGCTACTATAAGACATGGTAGAACTGCCCCACAGGGTTTCCAAGGTTGTAGTCTTTTTAAAGATGGAATGAGGGATTGTCTTCTGTTGTCTGTACTGACTCATAGCAACCCTACACACAACACAACAAAACACTGCCCGGTCCTGCAGCAACCTCACAATTGTTGGTACATTTGAGTCCTTCACTGCCACCACTGTGCCAATCCATCTCGCTGGGGGAATCGTTTCTTTCTCTGACACTTCATTTTACCAAACATGATATCATTCTCCAGGGATGGGTCTCTCCTGAAAATATGTCCAAAGTAGGAGATATGAAGTCTGGCCATCCTGGCTTCCAGGGAGCATTCTGGCTGTACTTCTTCCAACACAGATTGTTTCTGTTGTTGTTGTTGTTTTGTGGGTTTTTTTTTTTTTTTTTTTGGCAATTCATGGCACTTTTAATATTCTCCTCCAATACCATAGCTCAAATGCATCAATTCTATGGTCTTCCATAGGAATATCATTGCTAAATTCAGAAAGATCTTAATTGAAAGCGGAAAGTATCTGAAAGATGTTTATTTATGCTTCATTGTCTATACAAAGGAATTCAATTGTGTGAATCATAGCACAATATGGATAACATTGAGAAGAATGGGTATTCCAGAACACATAATTGTGCTCATGAGTAAGCTGCACATAGACCAAAAAGTAGTTGTTTAAATAGAACAAAGGTATACTAAATGGTTTAAAATCAGGAAAGGAGTGCATCAGGGCTGTATCTGGTCACCATTCTTATTCAATCTCTATGATGACCAAATAATCTAAGATCTGGATTATATGAAGAAGGACGTGGCATAAAGATTGCAGGAAGGCTTATTAACAATCTTTGATATGCTAACGGCATCAAGAGGACTTGAAATACTTACTGATGAAAGTCAAAGATTACAGCCTTTGCTATGGATTTCACTTCAATGCAAAAAAGACAAAAATCATCACAACTTGACAGTAAGTAATATCATGATAAATGGAAACAGATTGAAGTTATCAAAGATTGCATTTTGCTTGGATCCACAATCAACAATCCTGAAAACAGCAGTCAAGAAATCAAAGGACTTATTGCATTAGGCAAAACTACTACAAAAGACCTCTTAAAGTGTTCTGAACTGAGTAAGGCTGTGTGCCTGCCAGCAGGAGGCTAGTTTAAAAAAATAAAAAAATGTGCCCTTTTGACATTCAAATGAACATTTGTTTTTTGTTTTGTTTTGCATGTGTGCATCAAATTTTTGCTTTATTCATTTGGGAAACATAGGATGTAAATGAGGAACCACAGAGAGGAAGTAAGATAATGGTTGTTGCAGGAGGTGATTATAATCATTGAGCTGAAACAAAATGTATGATTTGTTGAATGTAAAGCTGATGATCTTGTCTGTAAACCTTCACTCAAATCACAATTAAAAGTTAATAAAGAAATAAAAGTATTCAAGAACAAAGAAGTCACTTTAAGGACTAAGGTGCTCCTGACCCAAACCATGGTATTTTTGATTGCCTTATAAACATGTGAAAATTGGATAATGAATAAGGAAGACCATAGATGAATTGATGCCTTTGAATTATGGTGTTGGAGAAGAGTACTGAAAGTACAATGGACTGCCAGAAGAACTAACAAATCAGTCTTAGAAGAAGTACAGCCAGAATGCTCCTTGAAAGTAAGGATGTCAAAACTTCATCTCTTGTACTTTGGGGATGTTTTCAGAATGGACTAATCTCTGGATAAGGTCATCATGCTTGGTGAAGTGGAGGAAGAAAGAAAAAGATGGACTGATACAGTGATGAGGATGGAGCAGGACCCGGCAGTGTTTTGTTCTGTTGTGCATAGGGTTGCTATGAGTAAGGAGCTGACTCACTGGTACCTAGCTACAACACCATCTTTACAAAAAGCAGTCTGCCACATCTTTCTCTCATGGAGCAGCCGGTGGATTCAAACCACTAAACTTTCAGTTGGAGATGTGCTTAACTAATGTACCAACAGGACTCCATACACATTAAAAAAAGGAAACAGAAGAAATAAGGAAAAGAAAATATCTTCACTTGAAATATTTTCTTTTATTGATCATCTAAATGTCCCTTCCTTTTATCAGGGGTGGGGGAGAAGAGGTAGGGGGTGTCTAAAGAATTAGTCCCACCAAGTCACCGTTTCTCAGTCACACACAAAACAATAAGCATTCACTTAGAATTTCTTCATTGCAAAGCAAAAAGTACAGGGTTTCCGAGGCTGTAAATCTTTACGGGAGGCTTCGCGGAACAGCTGGTAGTTTCGAGCTGCTGATCTTACAGTTCACGGGCCGATTTGTAACCACTACACTACCAGAGAAGCAGTTCTTTATCCACAAGTAAACCTGGTAGCAGTAGGGAGCATAGATTAGATTAGGTCAAAGTGAAAGTACACTTCAAACAGAGAAGCAGGTCTGTCTCCACAAGAGGAGAAGACGTTTTGGGGTTGGGGTGCACTGGCTTAAAAGGTATGGGGTTCCTTTCTTGAGGGGCACAGTCTTCGTGGAAATGGGCACCTTCTGCAATTGTCAGCTTTAGGTCTGCTATTTCTGTCAGGATTTCAGGTTCTGATATCCCTACCTCTGTCTCCAGGTTATTCTTCTCAGTGTTATCCTTCTTGTTGGACTAGAGGTGTCCTCTCCCCTTTCAGAGGGAGCCAGGGTAAGAGAGGCCCAGGGGTCCTAACTTGTCTCTGACACTACTACTATTAATACTTCATGGGATATTAACTACATCTTTACTATCCATTCTCTGAGAGCGGGTAACTCGGGGCACTTTCAGTTCTCCACCATAACTAATAAAACTACAGATAACCTTCTTTGGCTTCGTGTGAGACTTCCTTGGGATATAAACTGAATAGTGAGATTACTGGGAGTCCTGGTGTGGCGCTGTGGGTTTATGCGTCAGACTGCAAAGCCGTTTGAACTGTAAGGTCGGTGGTTCAAGCTCACCAGCTGCACCTCAGGAACCCTATACAGGGTTGCTATGGGCCGGCACCGACTCGACAGCACTTAACAACAACAACAAAGAGCTCTGGTAACGAATTGGGCTGCGAACCTTAAGGGCAGCAGTTCGAAATTACCAGCTGCTCCTCTGGAGAAGATGAGGCCTTCTTCCCATAAAGATTTACAGCCTCGGAAACCCTGTACAGCGTCGCTATGGGTCAGAACCGACTCGAAGGTACTTACCAACAACAACAAGTAGGAGTCCTGGTGTGGCGCTGTGGGTTAATGTGCCAGATTGCAAAACCCGTTGAACTGCAAGGTTGGTGGTTCAAGCTCATCAACTGCTCCTCAGGAACCCTATACAGGGTCGCTATGGGTCAGAATCTACTCGACGGCACTGAACAACAACATACAGGCACTTTCTTGTCTATGTTGTGCCAATTAACATGTTCTGGTTTATTGTTAAGTGCCCTCCATTTAATTCAAGTTGTTTCTGACTCATAGCCACACTGTATTTTGTTTCCTGGGAGGGACTGGAGGACATGGTAACTCCATAGGATAAGCACTGGACTTCAAACCACAAAATCAGCGGGTTTGAGCCAACTAGCCATTCAGCAGGATAAAGATGAGGCTTTCTGCTCATACAAAAATACATAGCCTCTGGACCAATTAGAAGGCACCTAATAATAATAAAAATACATAGCCTCTGGACCAATTAGAAGGCACTTAATAATAATAAAAATACATAGCCTCTGGACCAATTCCCAGGCACTTAATAACAATGACAGGAAGGGTTGGTGAGTTTGAAACTCTGAGATTACCAATCCAGTGCTTTCTACAGCACCACACCAGGATCCCAGCCAATTACCATATTTTAATGCAAATAGCACACATTATCTGTTTGTCAACTTCTCCCTCCCTCAAGGAGGTATTTTTGTAAATGAGCTGTACTATTGTTTGTTTGCTTTTAAAACATGTTTTTAAAAAATGGCATGTTGTTGTTAAGTGCCCTGGAGTCAGTTCCTAAAAATAGCAACCCTATATAGGGGTTCTGAGGAGCAGCTGGTGAGTTTGAACCACCACCTTGTAGTTCAAATGGCTTTGCAGTCTGGCACATTAACCCACAGCACCACACCAGGACTCCTTAAAATGGCATTTGTTGTTGTTGTTGTTGGTAAGTGCCATTGAGTCAATTCTGACCCACAGCAACGACCCCATATAAGCGTTCCAAGAAGCAGTTGATGAGCTTGAACCACTGACCTTGCAGTTCAAATGACTTGGCAGCCTGATGCATTAGCCCACAGTGCCACACATAGTGCCACTTAAATTGACTTCAGTGGGAGGAGGGGTGATAGGTATACAAAAGTTGAAGTCACATATTATATTTGGGTTGGTGTTAAATGCCTTTGAGTCAGTTCCAACTCATAACGACCCTGTATAGGGTTTCCAAGGAGCAGCTAGTGAGTTTGAACTGCTGACCTTCTGGTCCGCAATCCAGTGCTGATCCTACAGTGCCATGAATTTGGGTAAAACTACTGAATTCATTACACTGACTGCAAGAGACTACACTACCACAAGTAGAGTAAGGTGGTTTCTACATCCCCACCTCACAAGCAGTAACTATCATGTTTGGCATTTGTGTTGTTATTGTTAAGTGTCATCGAGTTGGTAGCAACTTATGCACAGCAGAATGAAACACTGCCCGATCCTGGGCCAGCCTCACTATTGTTGCTATGCTCGAGTCCACCGATGCTGCCACCAGGCTAATCCATCTTGTTGGGGGTCTTCCTCTCTTTTTCTGTCCCTCCACCTTACCAAACATGATATCCTTCTCCAGCGACTGGTCCCTCCTGACAATACGTCTGAAGTATCAGCAACAAGTATGGGCATCTTGGCCTCCAAGGAGCACTCTTGCTGCACTTCTTCCAAAAGGTATCTATTGGTTCTTTTGGCAGCCCGTGGCACTTTCAATATTCTCCTCCAACACCATAACTCAAAAGCATCAATTCTTCTATGGTCTTCCTTATATATTTCATGAAATATCTACCGGAATCTGATCACCTCTTACTCACATACAAACCTAAAAATGTACAAGAGTAAATATCTAACAAGCCTCCCCTGTCCAACGAGGGAAAGGAGCCTCTGGACAAATGTTTCTCTTTTCTGTTCCCGAGTGGACAGTGCTGAGTCATGTGTTCCTTGGTTCCCTAGCCTGGATCCCTAAAGGATCTAGACAATGTTTAAGTAATAGTTGCCCAAAGCAGTACCAACAGGTTCAATAACATATTCTCAAATTGATTTTAACTTTTTCACTGTTCCACTTTTTCCAGACTCTACTCATTTTTTTGTTTTGCTTTTTTAAAAATCAGAATACAGGCTAAGACATATGATGCCATTTTGTTGTTAAGTGCCATCAAGTTCATTCTGACTCATAACGATCCTGGTTTCCGAGGAGCAGCTGGCGAGTTTGAACTGCTGACATTTTGGTTCGAGGTTCATTGCTTATCCTATTGCGTCACACCAGGATGCCATAGGGTCCTAAAAAACAACCCCTCAGAACTGAATCATGATATTGCATCCCTCATCCACAAGGCAGTGACAAAGTCATAATTGCTGGTGATAAAAATGGTGGTAATGACTATTAGATGCAGTATCATCACAATTACTTACACTGTCACTGGTGGTGAGTTTTGATGAAGTACAAAGAGAATGCCGTGTACCAGATTATGCATTAGTGCTTGTATTTGTAAAGTGTGGAATGGTCAATGGTAATGATAAAGATAGTGGAGTTAGCTAATTTTTATTTATTGCTCTAAGTACCTGAAAACAGAAAAGAACAAGCTCAGGTCAGACAGCTATGTACAAAGGAGTGACAGAGGTCTTCATGGCAATGTGTAGAGACGCTTTTATTTCATGCCTCTACAAGGCAGACTGTGGGGAAAGCCAAGCCTCTAATTGGATTGTAATAGTAGTGCACTTACCATGAGTGGAGCTGCCAGGTCTCCTATGTCAAAACTGGGACCCTAACAGAAATAGAGTGGGACCATACAAACTAGAATGAGAATGGACAAGAAAGTGGACAAGAAAATCCTGAAATTTCAGGTGTTCCTGAAGCTTCCAGATATCAGAAAATAAATAAATAAATAAATAAAAAACCCTTCTCAATAACGTATCCTTTATAGCTCACCTAGATACCTTTTAGGGGCCTCCCTGAGGCAGGTACCCCACAAGACTCTGCTTTTTTCTTTTCAAGATCTCATTTCATCTCCTTGTCTTTGCTTTTTGGCAAGAATCCACATGAACACAATCTATTAATTTTGTCGATTGTAACCTTTACTGAATAAAAATCACAATTGGAATCAATGGATTTTTCCTTATACATTGTACTTCTGAATTTTTGTTGAGGATAGCTATGACACAAATCATGTTTCTTATTACTTAAAAATTACCTTTACACTTTTACAATTTAATCTTTATCTAGAACCTGCCTTGCTCTTGGTCAATATGTAGAATTCTATATATTTATATAGAATTTATATAAGAATATAATAATATATTTTTCCAAACGGCGAAAATGTTCACATTACCATGTACTACATAGTCTATTCTTTCTCTATTGATTTGTGGCACCACCTAGATTACAGAGTAAGTTTCTAAAGCTATATAGGCCTGGCTCTGGAATCTCTTTGGTTGCTTTTATTTGTAATTTACTGTACTTCAAGAATACAGTAGTTTGTTTTTTTTAAATCTGTTTTTGTTTTGTTTTACTATACATAATAGTTTTTATCAGAAACATAATCATGTATTTTTCCTTTCTTACTTTTTTTTACCCCAAACAATGTCTTTTAAAACTATTAACTCATTCTTCCTATCTATAGAATTAAGTTTATCTTCATCATTACATAAAGAATGGGTAATGATAATGGATATATATAATGGATAATTATAAATAATTTGTGCCTTAGAAATTAGAAGTTACCCTCAACTCCTTTCAAGATATCAAATACTTGCATGTGCCATCTTCCTGACTTAATTTTTTTTTTCATACAGTCAAATACACATATGCACAAATAACCTTTTCTGAGAAGAAAATGTCTTTGTTTATGAGAATTGGTTGAAAAGTTCGTTGAGGGAAAGCTGAAATGCTGGGTCAATAGAAACTAAGTCAACTGAAGTTCACTCTGTTTCCAGCTTTATGAGTGAACAGAAATTTGGTGATTGAGGAGAAAGAAGAGTCAAGTGATCATGGTGGAGGGAGTGTGGTGAGAAAAAAATGGAGCTGGGGGAGCTGAAGAGAAGATGTGAAGACAGGGCTCTACATCAGGGTACTGCATATGGTTCAAGGGCAGAGATAAATTACTTCAAAAGAACTAAAGCTGGGTGTAAACATTGGGAAACTGAGGCAGAACTTTTCTTATTTTCAGTGCTACAGTACCTCTGCTTTGCCTTGTGTCTGTTCCATCTTCCTTCTTCCTCTCTTTTGAATGGCTTGTCATCCAGTCTTATCTTGGATGTCCCCTAGCTGGCATTTATACCTTCCTAAAATGGTGAGTCTGACTTTGGATTCCATTGCTAACTGGTATGCTTTCTTAGTAAGTTATTCCCAATATCTGAGGTGAGACTTTGGCCCAGTCCATCCTGTGTAGACAATTCCCAGCTTTGGGTCATTATTGCTTCCCATCTCACTCCATTCACCTAAAGGCAAAACAAGATCACACCATTAAAGCATGCCTACATTGATTGGTTCACTCCTTCAAAGGAATAGGCATGGAAGTTACTCCAGTTTATTGTATATAGGTTTCTTTCACTATGTTTAGCCATTTGTGTAGTAATTATTCATATAGGAGTTCTGTTTTTCCTGTTCTGCGAAGTGCCTAAAGGACTACTATGCAAATGCTACACCTAAAACAAATATTGGATTAATTGATTTGAAATGAAATTCTGATGGACATGTTTTTTAAATGTGGGAAAATGTTAGAATAAATGAGTCCAACTCAACCCAGAAATTGTATTATCTATGAAACTTTCTGCTCTATAGTTTTGCCAAAAACAATCCTGAAATCATTATCATCAGGTTATATTATAAAAATGTAGAAATTCAGGACTTTGATTCAAGAAATTAAGTAGTCAACCCTTGGGTGAGCAACCCCTTAATGCAACTGGGGTTTTTCTGTTTTGAATTATGTGCTGTGGGTTAATGAATCAGACTGCAAAGCCATTTGAACTGCAAGGTTGGTGGCTCAAGCTCACCATCTGCTCCTTGGAAACCCTATACAGGGTTGCTATGGGTCGGAACTGACTCGGTGGCAATTAACAACAACAACAAAAATGGAAAGAATATATTTTACAATATTTTGATGGTATAGAGAAAGTGGAATAGTTACATATTAATCAAAAATCTGTTTCAATTTAGAAGAAAGAAAACATGGAACTGTGTCACTAAAAATTATAAAAATGGTGGATGAGTTATAATGACTTTTTGATGCTTCAAAGAATACGTGTGGTCTGAGTCAGACAGAGTTGCCAGAAATGGAAGCCATGCAACAATAATGGCATTGAGGATTTGGAAGATTCAATTCTTGCAATGAATCAAGGTTTATAAGGATGATACCATATAAGTAATGTTATTATAAGTTTGTGGTTTGTATTAGCCATACAAGTTTTCCTCACTCATATTATACAAAATAATTATATGCTTTTTCTATAGTCCTTTGATGTGTTAGAGTATTTGGGGTTGTATATTATAATATAATAATATATGGATAACAAAATATTATATTTTTCTTTAACTTCTTGATTTTGTTTTACAAAGACAAAAAATATCATGACCAAATTTTCAAAATAATATATTATTGGGTAAATAAGGAATATATAAATTAATTTGAACCTTTCAAAATGAAGACAGCTATTCAAACAAATAAGAAAAAAATTAAATATGTCCTCTTTTTTCTCCCTGAATGAAGAACAATCACCATTTTTACTGCAGTATTTGACCTATTATTCATTGTCATTCCAGGCCATAAAAAAACAGATTTTAAATCTTGACTGCCCATCTGTTTTAGTTGGCACAATTAACAAATATCTGCCAGATGCTGTACTAAATCCATGTTTTAGCTTTTTATGACAGGTGAGGGTTTTTTTTTTTTTTTTTTGAAACAAATATACTGCATACTCTATTAAACGATCACTTAGTGGTGAGAGGTCAAGAGGGAGAGCATGACTATAATTGTAATCCCATCTATTAAAAAGAATTTCTTAATTAAGTTTGGCTATACGCATTATCAAGTCTCTATATTCAAATTTTAGTCTGTAGTAGATAATCTTTTTAAAATTAACTGCTTCTAGTATCTTCTAGTCACTTCTTGTCAAAAGTGACAGTTTCCACATAAAACCAAATGGCCACCACTAGACTGTCAGTTTGTTTCATACTGTGGTGGCCTGTGAGTTGCTGTGATTCTGAAAGTTATACCACCGGCATTTTAAATACCAGCAAGGTCACCCACGGTGGACAGGTTTCAGATGAGCTTCCAGACAAAGACAGACTAGGAAAAAAGAGTGACAAACTACTTCCAAATCTTTAGTCACTGAAAACCTTATGAATAGCAGAAAAACACTGTCAGATATAGTGCCAGAAAATGAGCCCCTCAGGTTGGAGGGCACTCAAAATGTGACTGGGGAGGAGCTGTCTGCTCAAAGTAGAGTTGACCGTGATAAAGCAAATGGAGTAAAGTTCCTGGGAGAAAAGTCCACGGGACCCTCATTTGCTGATGGGGCACAACTCAAAATGAAGAGAAACAGCTGTAAACATTCACTGAAAATTGGAACATAGAATGTACAAAGTATAAATCTGGGAAAATTGGAAGTTGTCAAAAATGAAATGTAACGCATAAACATAGATATTTTACGCATTAGTGATCTGAAATGGTATTGGTCATTTTGAATCTGGCAACCACATGGTTTACAATGCTGGGAATGACAAATTGAAGAGGAATGGTGTTGCCGTCATTGTCAAAAAGAACATATCCAGATCAGTCATGAGGTTCAATGCTTTCTGTGATAGGATAATATCCATGCATCTACAGGGAAGACCAGTTAATACTACCATTATCCAAATTTATGCACCAACCACTAAAGCCAGTGAGGATGAAATAGAATTCTACCAACTCCTTCAATCTGAAATCAATCAAACATGCAATCAAGATGTATTGATCATTACTGGTGACTGGAATGCAAAGGTTGGGAGCAAAGAGAAAGGGTCAGTAGTTGGAAAATATGGCCTTGGTGATAGAAATGATGCTGGACAATGCATGATAAAATTCTGAAAAATCAATGATTTGTTCATTTCAAATATCTTCTTTAGACAGCATAAAAGACAACTATACACATGGACCTCACCAGATGTTATACACAGAAATCAAGTTGACCACATCTGCGGAAAGAGACAATGGAAAAGCTCCATATTATCACTCAAACAAGGCCAGGGGCAGACTGTGGAACAGACCATCAATTGCTAATATGCAAATTCAAACTGAAGATGAAGAAAATGAAAACAAGTCAATCAAAGCCAAAATATAATATATCCCACTTGAATTCAGAGATCATCTGAAGAACAGATTTGATACATTAAACACTAAAGACCGAAGACCAGAAGAGTTGTGGGATGACATCAAGAACATCGTACATTAAGAAAGCAAAAAATTATTGAGAAGACAGGAAAGAAAGAAAAGGTCAAAATGGATGTCAGAAGAGACACTGAAACTTGCTTTCCAGCGTAGATATGCTAAAGCAAATGGAAGAAATGAGAAGGTACAAGAGCTGAACAGAAAATTTCAAAGATCAGCTTGAGAAGATAAAGCCAAATATTACAACAAAATGTGTAAAGAGCTAGAATCAGAAAACAAAAAAAGGAAGATCACGCTCAGCATTTCTCAAGCCGGAGACAAAAATCAAGTCTCAAATTTCATTATTTAAAAACTTACTGGGCAAATTATTGAATGATGTAGAAAGCATCAAGAGAAGATGGAAGGAATACACAGCGTCACTGTACCAAAAGGAAATGGTTAATGTTCAACCATATCAAGAGGTAGCATATGATCAAGAGCAAATGATACTGAAGGAGGAAATCCAAGGTGCATTGATGGAATTGGCAAAGAACAAGGTACCAGGAATTGATGGAATAAAAATCGAAATCTTTCAAGAAAGTGAGGCAGCACAGGAGGCACTCACTCATCACTGCCAAGAAATTTGGAAGACAACTATCTGGCTGACTGATTGGAAGAGATCCGTATTTGTGCCCTTTCCAAAGAGAGGTAACCCAACGGAATGTGGAAATAACCAAACAATCTCTTTGCTATCCCATGCGAGTAACGTTTTGCTAAAGGTAATACAGAAATGGCTATAATCATACATTGACAGAGAATTTGCAGAAGTTCAAGACAGATTCAGAAGAGGCCGTGGAACAAAAGATATCATTGCTGATGTCCAATGGATCTTGGCTGAAAGCAGAGAACATCAGAAAGATGTTTACCTGTGCTTTATTGACTATGCAAAGGCTTTTGTGTGGATCATGACAAGCTATGGACAACATTGTGAAATATGAGTATTCTGGAACACTTATTTGTGCTCATGAGAAATCTGTACTTGGACCAAGAGGCAGTTGTTCGAGCAAAACATGGGAACACTGAATGTTTTAAAATTAAGAAAGGTGTGCAACAAGGTTGTATTCTTTCACCATACTTATTTAACCTGTATGCTGAGCAAATAATACCAGAAGCTGGGTTCTATGAAGAAAAACATGGCATCAGGATTGGAGGAAGACTCATTAACAACCTGTAATATGCAGATGATACAACCTTTCTTGCTGAAAGTGAAGAGGACTTAAAACATTTACTGATGAAGATCAAAGAGCACAGCCCTTGGTATGGATTACATCTCAATGTAAAGAAAACAAAAATCCTCACCACTGCATCAATAAACAACATTCTTATCAATGGAGAAAATATTGAAGTTGTCAAGGACTTCATTCTTCTTGCATCAACTATCAACACCCAAGGAAGCAGCAGTCAAGAAATCAAAGGACATACTGCATTAGGCAAATCTGCTGCACAAGATCCCACAGTGTTGAAGAGCCAAGATGTCAGCTTGAGGACTAAGGTGCGCCTGACCCAAGCCATGGTGTTTTCAATAACCTCATATGCATGCAAAAGCTGGACAGTGAATAAGGAAGACCGTAGAAGAATTGATGATTTTGAGTTATGGTGTTGGAGGATAATATTGAAAGTGCCATGGGCTGCCAAAAGAACCAATAGATCCGTTTTGGAAGAAGGGCAGCCAGAGTTCTCCTTAGAGGCCAGGATGGCCAAACTTGGTCTCTCATACTTTGGACATATTGTCAGGAGGGAGCAGTCGCTGGAGAAGGATATTATGTTTGGTAAGGTGGAGGGTCAGAGAAAAAGAGGAAGACCTCAATAAAATGGATAGGCCAAGTGGCGGCATCGATGGACTCAAACGTGACAACAGTAGTAAGGTTGGCCCAGGATCGGGCAGTGTTTTGTTCTGCTGTGCCTAAGGTCACTATGGGTTGGTACCAACTCTATGGCACCTAACAACAACAACAAGTCTCTTCTTATACGTTTTGTGGGAATATTGGAATTATACAATAAAAAATCCTGATCTGAGAGGATTAACTCAGTATACTTCTCCCATGTGTATACTATGTGTCTGGAACATAGAGATTTTAAGTTCACAATGGCAAGGGAAGAAAAGGTGTTAGATTTGAGAGGTAATTTTTAAAAAAACTATATCTGAGAGTGACTTATTTCCCTTCTTCCCACATTCTATAGCTAAGTGTTGCTTACATGATACCAGTCAGTCGCTCGGTGGTGGCTGCTAGGAAATATCTAGAAGAAGGTGTTTTGTGATGTGAGTATTCTCTCTGTCACATTCATGATACAATCAGTCATTCTTCAGTCATCTAGTCTCCTTATTGATTGAGAAATATATGAAAGGGATGTCAAAAAATTCATGGAAAAAAATTCCATTGTCTTTTATGTAACCTTTCCATGAACTTTTTGAAGCCCCCTCATATTATTAGATTTAGATATCACTGCATTGAGTCAGCCACCAGAGTTACTCTTTCCATTTATTTTTGTTAAAAAGAAGATAGTTCTTTTAAGGGAGAGGCAAACATAAGTACAGAAGAATGGATAAAGAGATATGATTAAAGTCCAGAAAAGAAAAAGTAACACTACTGTTAGCACAGTGTACTACTATTTTATGTTTATACCTCCGTGAAGTTTATCATTAATTAATGGGTTTTTGTTTGTGAGGTGAGGATTATTTAACTTTCAGATCAGGACATCGCCATTAAGAAGCACTTTGAATTATATACAGAGTTTCACAGTTTTTACTGTAATTAAGTAGACTTCAGTTGTTGCTAAAGAGAGCAAACCTGAATGTCTCTGGTGTTGTTAAGTGCCTTCGAGTCAGTTCCAACTCATAGTGACCCTACATAGGGTTTCCGAGGAGGGGCTGATGAATTTGAACTGGCAACCTTTCAGTTAGCAGTCAAGTGCTTATCTTACAGTGCTACAAGAATACTCTAGTAAAACTTAAGCGTAGTGTCTTGGAGAACTTTTGGAAAATCCAGATGCCTAGTTCCCTATTGAATTTAACAAAACAGGATTCTAGAAACTCATTCAATGTTTCAGATCATCTGATGTATTTGGAAGCAAGCAATGGACAGAGGTGACTCACAAATCATTGTCAAAGAACTCTAAGAGTTTCATGGACATGAAGGGGCTGATGGCGCCATATGATTGGAGAAGAGAAACCCTTAGAAGAAGTCCACTTCTATTTCCTTTTTATATTTCTGGGCACATATGGCCTTTTACTGAGGCTAAGGAATTTGAAAATCACTGGTCTAAAGAACTAAGTCCTTCCCCCATTTATCTGGTATACAAATCCCAAATGAAAAATAGTTCTAGTAGATTCTGACTTACACTGGATCTGTAGGGAAGACTAGACGTGCCCCACAGGTTTTAAATCATTACTAAAACAGACTGCCAGGCCTTTCTTCTGCAGAATCTTTGGGTAGGTTCAAATTGCCAACCTTTAGATTAGTAGTTGATTGCAAACTGTTTATGCTTCCCAAGGCCCTTGATTGTTACACATCCTCCTTTAAAACGATCTCAGTCTCCACTACTACTTTCCACTGTGCCATAAAATATTCAGACCCTTTTGATGATGCACAGTACTAGATACTAAATTAACCATGCTAAGTAACAAAAACTACCCAATTGTTTAACACAACATGGTAAACATTGTGATAAGTGCCTTTGAGTTAATTCTGACCCATAGAGACCTAGAATAGGGTTTCTGAGAAATGGATGGTGAGCTTGAATTGCAAACCTTGAGGTTCAAACTACCTTGCAGTCCAGCACAACGTAAAGAGACAAAGTTAAATCACAGATGGGCATTTATATATGTAGATTTAGAGTTGAGATCTTGTTTACCAGGCTTTTATACCATTCTGAAATGTGATGCTGTAGGAGTAGCACTGGACTGACTAACCAAAGATTGCTAAGAATCAGATTTACTCAATGGCACTTAACAACAACAACTACACAACATAAAGAAAGCAAATAGTCATTAAGAAGACAAGAAAGAAGGAAAAGGTCAAAATGGATGTCAGAAGAGACACTAAAACTTGCTCACCAGCGTAGAGATGCTAAAGCAAATGGAAGAAATGAGGAGGTCCAAGCTGAACAGAAAATTTCAAAGATCAGCTGGAGAAGATAAAGCCAAATAATTATGACAAAATATGCAAAGATCTGTAATCAAGAACCCAAAAAGGAAGAACACACTCAGCATTTCTCAAACTGGAGGAACTGAAGAAAAAAATCAAGCCTCGACTTTCATTATTGAAAGACTCTGTGGGCAAATTATTGAATGATGCAGAAAGCATCAAAAGAAGATGGAAGGAATACACAGAGTCACTGTACCAAAATGAAATGGTTAATGTTCAACCATTTCAAGAGGTAGCATATTATCAAGAGCCAATGACATTGAAGGAGGAAATCTGAGGTACATTGAAGGGATTGGCAAAGAACAAGGTACCAGGAATTGATGGAATAAAAATTGAAATCTTTCAAGAAAGTGAGGCAGCACAGGGGCCACTCACTCATCTCTGCCAAGATATTTGGAACACAGCTATCTAGCTGACTGATTGGAAGAGATCCATATTTGTGCCCATTCCAAAGAGAGGTGACCCAACAGAATGCGGAAATCATAGGACATTCTCTTTGATAGCCCATGCGAGTGAAGTTTTACTAAAGGTAATACAGAAATGGCTGCAAGCATACATTGACAGAGAACTTCCAGAGGTTCAAACTGGATTCAAAAGAGGTTGTGGAACAAAAGATATCATTGTTATGTCTGATGGATATTGGCTGAAAGCAGAGAATATCAGAAAGATGTTTACCTGTGTTTTATTGACTATGAAAAAGCTTTTGATTGTGTGGATCATGACTAGATATGGACAACATTACAAAGTATGAGTATTACAGAACGCTTAATTGTGCTCATGAAGAATCTGTACATGGACCAAGAGGCAGTTGTTTGAACAGAACATGGGAACACTGGCTGGTTTCAAATTAAGAAATGTATGTGACAAGGTTGTATTCTTTCTCCATACTTATTCAACATGTATGCTGAGCAAATAATCTGAGAAGCTGAGTTCTATGAAGAAAAACGTGGCATCAGGATTGGAGGAAGACTCATTAACAACCTGCGATATGGAGATGATACATCCTTGCTTGTTGAAAGTGACGATGACTTAAAATATTTACTGATGAAGATCAAAGAGCACAGACTTCGGTATGGATTACATCTCAATGTAAAGAAAACAAAAATCCTCACTACTGCACCAGTAAACAACATTCTTATCAATGGAGAAAAGATTGATGTTGTCAAGGACTTCATTCTTCTTGGATCAACTATCAACACTCAAGGAAGCAGCAGTCAAGAAATCAAATGACGTATTGCATTAGGCAAATCTGCTGCACAGGAACTTTTTAAAATGTTGAAGAGTAAGGATGTCAGCTTGAGGACTAAGGTGCGCTTGACCCAAGCCATGGTATTTTCAATAACCTTATATGCATATGAAAGCTGGCCAGTGAATAAGGAAGACCATAGAAGAATTGATGCTTTTGAGTTATGGTGTTGGAGGAGAATACTGAATTTGCCATGGGCTGCCAAAAGAACAAATAGATCCATTTTGGAGGAAGTGCAGACAGAGGCTCCTTGGAAGCCAAGATGGCCAAACTTCATCTCTCCTACTTTGGACATATTGTCAGGAGGGACCAGTCACTGGAGAAGGATATCATGTTTGGTAAGATGGAGGGTCAGAGAAAAAGAGGAAGACCCCTAACAAGATGGATTGGCCAAGTGGCAGTATCGATGGACTCAAGCCTGGCAACAGTAGTGAGGTTGGTCTAGGATTAGGTAATGTTTCGTTCTGCTTAATGTTCGTGCATAATGTCACGATGAGTCGGTGCCAACTCAATGGCACCTAACAACAACAACAACCAGACTTTGGTTGGAGAGTCAACGCACAGTATTATCAAGATTTGATAATTCTCAATGGAAAACAAAATTTATTTTTGTATGGTTTGTTGCATTGAGGTCATGCGTCTGAATTATAAAAAGTTTATATTTATATAAAATGCATCAAGTTAGTAATGCATCTACTACACTTCAACAAATGGTCAAATGTGGACCAATGTAACTTTCAAAACAATGTAGATTCCTGGACCTCTCCACAAAGAGTCTGATTCAGTAGATCTAAAGTGGAACCCAGAATATATTCTTTCAATAACATCCAGTGCACTGAAATTTGAGAACTACTATTATAGAGGATATTTTAACACCCTAAAGATTTTAGACTTTAATATTGTTTCACCTTTCTGTTTCCATTTGGTTCAAAGTTTTATGTTAGATTTCAACTTCACCATGGTTATTGTTGTTAAGTGCCATTACGTCAGTTGACTCAAAGCAACTCAGTATAGAGTTTCCATGGAGAGGCTGGTGAACTAGAACTGCCAATCTTGGGGTTAGCAGTCCAATGCTTATCCTGCAGTGCCACATCAGAATTTCCACTTCCTGATATTCCTTCATAATTTTATAGGTGGGTGATTTTTGCTCTGGAGGCCCTGTAGAAATGGAACAAGCAAAAAATAAAAATCCTGTTAATTTGCATTTGAAGTTACTTAAATTATTTATCTTTAGAAATAAAGCATTTATAAAGACAAATACTGGTCCTGTTACAGATTATGTATAGATACATTTCAGCTAAAGTCTGGCAATCTACTATACCTATATTTAGACTGAGCAAAGACTTCTGCTTTTAATTTAAAATTTTTTACCTGCCCATATGTTTAAAAAAAAAACGAAGACACTTTAAAAGGTAACATACAAAAAATGTTATTTTAAGATGGGATTCATTTTAGTATATTTCATCTGGTAAATACTGTTAAAATGAGTCATATTCAGTTTGTAATGTTAGTTATTTTAATAATTAGAACGTAATTCTATTTAGCTCTGTTTACATGGTTTCTCAAAATATACATATCCTTGTTTAAATCTCATTATGTTTTTAATTGTTTTCTGTTTGTCATTTCCACAGGGTTTTTTTTGTTTTTTTTTCTGCATGTGTTAAATCTGGAGGTTTTTCCAAGTAGGAAGTCAAACAAAAGGAAAGAAGTATATTAATTGCAGAAAGAGTAATTAATATGAAAAGCTACATTATATACAATTATCTATGGACTTTAAACCATTTGTTGGAATGGTCCTATAAATTTTTTAACAGACTTTCCTTTCTACTTTCTGGGAAAGTTATTCTTATTTTCCTTCTTATATTCCACCTCATGCAATTACTCTGTAGGATCAGCACTGGACTGCAAACTGAGAGGCCAGTAGTTCAAACTCATCAGCCGCTCCTAGGAAACCCTACGCAGGGTTACTATGAGTCAGAACCAATTCAATGACACTTCACAACAACAACAACACCCCTAATAAAGAACCCTGGTAGCACAATTGTTAAGTGTACTAACCAAAATGTTGGTGGTTTGAATCCACTAGCTGTGCTTTAGGAGAAACTTGTAGCAATCTGCTACTCTAAAGATTTGTAGCTGTGAAAACGCTATGGATTTCTAGGGTTCTACTGTGTCTTATATTAACAACCTGCGATATGCAGATGATACAACCTTGATCGCTGAAAGTGAAGAGGACTTGAAACATTTACTTAGGAAGATCAAAGAGCACAGTCTTCGATATGGATTACATCTTAATGTTAAGAAAACAAAAATCCTCACC
>NW_006408535.1:20362010-20386033 GCF_000296735.1 Chrysochloris asiatica
GTGGCAGCGGTAGTGAGGTTGGCCCAGGATCGAACATTGTTTTGTTCTGTTGTGCATGGGGTCGCTATGAGTCAGTTATGACTCAATGGCACCTAACAACAACTGTGTCTTATAAAGCCCTGGTGTGGTGCTATGGGATAAAGCACTGGACCACTAGGTCAGCGGTTCAAACTCACCAACTGCTCCTTAGAAGTGCTATACATGATTGCTGTGAGTTGAAACCAAATTGACAGCGCTTAACACCAACAACTGTGTCTTATAGGGTTGCTGTAAGTTAGAAACGACTCAATGGCTGTGCATTTGGGTTTAAGATCCCAGACTAACATAATTCATGGAAGCAAAAGGAAACCATAGATTGAACCAGTGTTTTCATCTTCTTACCAGTCAACAGACACACACTTGCCTCCATTGTCACCTATCTTAATCCTGTCTTGATTATACAGGCAATGTTTCTGTTCCTAAGAAAGGGCCATCCATATATTTCTCAGTTGGATCAACAGTGGGTCTCCCCATCACTCTTGCATCTTGCTCTTTGTTCTTACGTGTAATGTCCTCTGCCTGAAACTATTTCTATGCTTTTTCATTGCCTATCCTATTATTTCTTAGATTTTTAACTATCCTCTCACAAAGATCATCGATCACCACCTATCTAACTAAATATTAAATTCTCCACCATCATTAGTCTCCTTCTCAACACCCTACTTTCCTCTTTATTTACATATATCATCACTTATTTGTCAAGTGGAGTTCTGGTGCAGTACTGTGGTTTAACACACTGGACCACAAGGTTGGTTTGAGGTGCAAAGTTGATGGCTCAAACTCACCAGGAGTTCCTTGGAAATGTTTTACAGGGTCGCTATGAATTGGAACCAGCTCTAAAACACTTAACAACAAGAGCAACTTAGTAAATATCTATCTCCTTTTCCAGACTACATTCTCCACGTGGACAGGAACCACCACACCAGTCTTCTTTACTTTTGAGTGTCTGACCCATGGTAATTTCTCAGTAAGTTACTGAGCACATCACTAACTCCTCCTAGGTTGGTGCATTTTTATATACCATAGCACAATAATTCTTCTATTTATGACATTTGAGTTATTTCCAGTGCTTTTTGCAGTGCCAACAATACTTTATAGAACATTTTGTAAGCCTACTTCTATATATTCTTGCTTTAATTTTGGTAAGAATTATTTGTTGCTTTCTGGTTGCTGGAAAATGCCATGGGGTATAGCCATTTAAGTTTCTGATATTTGGATGTTATGGTTGACTCTAAATGTAAGAGGAAGATTTCCATGTTCAGACCAAATCCTTGTCTCAAGACTACTCCTTCCTTATACAATCAATGAGGTGTTTAGTTTTAGCATCAAGGTTGCTGTTGTTAGGTGCTGTTGAGTCAGTTCTGACTCATAGCCACCCTGATGCACAACAGAGTGAAACAGTACCCAATCCTGCACTATACTCACAATTGTTACATTTGATCATATTGATGCTGCCATTATGTGAATCCATCTTGTTGGGCTTCTTCCTCTTTTTCGCTGCCCTTTCTCTTTATCAGGACTTCTGGTGTGGCACTGTAGTATAAGCACTAGATTGTGAGCAACATGTTTGGTGACTCGAACCCATCAGCTGCTCCTCAGAAACCCTATACAGGATCACTATGAGGCAGAACAGCATTAACAACAGCATCCTCTTTGCCAAGCAGGTTATCCTTTTCCAGGGAATAGTTCAAGGTATGAGAAATGAAGTCTCAGCATCCTGGCTTCTCAGGAACATTATGATTATACTTTTTTCAACATGTATTTGTTTGTTCTTCTGTAAGTCCATGGTACTTTTAATATTCTGCTTCAACAACATAATTCAAATGCATTGGTTCTTTTAATGTCTTCCTTATTAATTATCTAACTTTCACATGCATGTGAGACTATGGAAAATGCCATGGCTTGGGTCTGATGCACTTTAGTCCTCAACCTGATATCATTGCTGTTGAACACCTTAAACAGGTCTTGTGCAGTAGATTTGCTTAATGCAGTAAGTCATTTGATTTCTTGACTGCTGCTTCCATGAGTGTTGATTATGGATCCAAGCAAAATAAAGACTTTGACAAATTCAATCTTTTCTTCATTTATCATGATGTTATTTATTGGCCCAGTGATGAAGAATTTTGTTTTATTTACCTTAAGCTACAATCCATAGTGAAGGCTGTAGACTTTGATCTTCATCTGTAAGTGTTAAAGTCCTTTTAACTTTCAGTAAGCAAGGTGTGTCATCTGCAAATCACAGGTTGTTAATGAATCTTCCCTAAATCCTGATGACACATTCTTTTTTATATAATTCACCTCGGATTATTTTTACTTTCTCAGATTATTTTCTCACAGAATACAGATTGAATAAATATGGTGAAAGGATACAACACTGGCACATACATTTCCTGATTTTAAACCATTCAGTATCCCCTGTTCTGTTCTAACAATGACCTCTTAGTCTATGTACAGGTCCCTCATGACCACAATTAAGTGTTTTTGAATACCCATTCTTCGTAATGTTACCCATAGTTTGTAATTATCCACACCTCTTTGGAATGGTTATACCTCGACTATTTCTTTTTGGTACAGTAACTCTACGTATTCCTTCCATCTTCCTTTGATGTTTTCTGCATCATTCAGTATTTTATCCGTATAATTCTTCAGTACTGCAAATCAAGGTGTGGATTTTTTCTTCATTTCCCTCAGTTTGAGAAATGCTGAGCATGTTCTTTTCTTTTGGTTTTCTAACTCCAGATCCTTGCACATTTCATTATAATATTTGACTTTATCTTCTTAAGTTGACCTTTGAAATCCTCTGTTCAGCTCTTGTACCTCCTCATTTCTTCCATTTGCTTTTATATCTCTACACTGGAGAGCAAGTTTCAGAGTCTCTTCTGCCATCCATTTTGGTCTTTTCTTTCTTTATTGTATTACTAATGACCCTTTGCTTTCTTCCTATATGATGTTCTTCATGTCATTCCACAATTCTTCTGATCTTCGGTCTTTAGTGTCTAATGCATCAAATCTGTTCTTGAGATGATCTCCAAATTCAGTTGGGATATACTCAAGGGTGGAGTCCTGGTGTAGTGCTGTGGATTAAGGCACTGGACTGAAAAGTCATTTGAACTACAATGTCAGTGGTTCAAACTCACCAGCTGCTCCTTGGAAACTCTGTACAGGTTTGTTGTGGGTCAGAACTGACTCAATAGCACTTAAGAACAACAGTAATGCTAAAGGTCATATTTTGGCTCTCATGAACTTATTTTAATTTTTTTCAGCTTCAGCCTGAATTTACATGTTGTTGTTGTTAAGTGCTGTCGAGTCGGTTATGACCCATAGCAACCCTGAACAGGGTTTCTGAGGCTGTAAATCTTTACAGAAGCAGAAAGCCTCATCTTTCTCCCACGGAGCAGCTGGTAGTTTCAAACTGCTGACCTTACGGTTCACAGCCCAATTTGTAACCATTATGCTAGCAGAGCTCCTATTAATTGGTGGTCTTTTCCACAGTCTACCCTTGCGTTGTTTGGGCTGATAATATGGAACTATTCCACTATCTCTTTCCAGAAATATAGTCTATTTGATTTCTGTGTATCCTATCTGTTGAAGTCTATGGATTGTATGTTGGTTAAAAAGGTATTCACAATGAAGAAATCATTGGTCTTGCAAAATTCTATCATGTGATCCATAGTGACCCTCTATAGGGTTTCTTAGAAGAAAACACTGAAGGAATAGAAAAAGTCTGAGCTTGGCATATTCCAGAGGCTTAATTGATAGCAACTAAATGCAAGAATTTGTTTATGGTTCTGCCTTTGGTTTTTGATGCTGTTGTGGTTAAGTGCTGTTGAGTTAGTTCTGACTCACAACGACCCAGTATATGGTTTCTGAGGAGTAGTTGGTGGGTTTGAACCACCGACCCTGTAGTTCAAACTAACCTTGTGATCCAGTGCTTATCCTACAGCACCACATCAGGACAATTGCATACTGTCCTTGAATAAGCACATAATTGTTATTCTGTTCTATGGTTGAAAAAAAACTGAGGCCGACAAAAATAATAATTTATTACTCGTAGGATATGGATAAGAGGAGTGTAAAACAGATGTCCTGCCTTAATTACACTACAGTGTGTTTTCTACTATACTATCCTGTTTTTCATATTTGCCATAGGATGTTTTCTTTGTTTTGAAGGAAAATCAGGTTCATTAGTAGGAATTAAATGATAACAGTTAGGTTCCCTATTTAAAACATTTCAAATGCCATGCCCCATTTGCTAACCTAAAATCTGATATCCACATATGTTGAGTCACTTTTTTTTTCAATTACTTGCAGAAATGGATAGAGATTGGGAGGGACTGTGAATTTATGCATACTAATGAAACCTTAAAATAAAATGTTTCCATGTGCAACTTCCAGTCTTGTTGGATAACTTTGCTTGATTGAAAATTACTTGAGAAAGATGAAATCATAAATTACCTTAAATTTACTGAAAGACTGTAAACCACCTATATTAGGTGTGAAGCTGATGAAGCTTCATCATGAATGAAAATAAGTTTAGAAAACAACATGGCTAACACTTCAGATATATCCCTTGGGAAAAAAAACCTGACATTTAATGTTATCTCTGTTGTTGTTGTTAAATGCCGTCGAGTCGGTTCCGACCCATAGCGACCCTGTACAGGGTTTCCGAGGGTGTAAATCCTTACGGGAGTAGAAAGCCTCATCTTTCTCCCGCGGAGCAGCTGGTAGTTTCAAACCGCTGACCTTTAGGTTTGCAGCCCGATTCGTAACCACTACGCTACCAGAGCTCCTTAATGTTATCTCTAGTGGGTCCAATAAACTGGACAGCCTTGAGAATACACTTTTACTGCTGCCATTGTGTTTTAATCAAGTTCCATTTAGCATTTACAGTCTCCTCTGATTTCACTCATATTTCACATCGTGCATATTCCTTCGGAACTCTTTCTACTACTAATGATTCATTTGTTCATTCATTACTTCATTCACAATACTTTGTGTCAGGCATGTATTTTTTTTAAGTTTTTATTGTGAAATGAGCAATAGTTTACATGGGGGAACATGGGTTTTACACTCATTGTTTCATTGCAATGATTACAGTCTCCTCTGTGCATCATTCAACAGTGTTTGCTTCTATTCTCTCTGTTTATACTTTTTTTTTTTTTTTTCGGGGGGGGGAGGGGAGGATGTACACAAAAACAGGAATATATAATTATTTAAACAACTAAAGGGCACATTCTGCAAGTCGGTCTCATGGCCACCAGCACACAGTCTTTCTCTTTCCATGAGTCTATAGTTCTCAGCTCTTTCTCTCCATGCCCTCAACTCTCAGGCATGTATTCTTGCAGAATTATTCCTACCCTCATAATGGTGGTGCTGGTTATGTGCTGTGGAGTTGATTCCTATTCATAGAGACCCTGTAGTATCCTCATTAATAGAGGATGCTAAATTATGGCATGGTAATATTTTACAAATGAAGACAATGAGGGCAAAGAGAAGGTTAGTAACTTCTTCAACATCGCATAGCTCATATTAGAATTGTTGTTGTTAAGTGCCGTTGAGTCGATTCTGACCCATAGTGACCCTGTGTAGGGTCCCCAAGGAGCAGCTGGTGAGTTTGAACCACCGACCTGGATGACTTTGCATATATTAGGATTAAGACAAGGCAAGATGACTCTAAATCTCAAGCTTTTGACCACTGTGATACTTCCTCACACAGTTCATAGTCTTGCATCAATTTGTACTTCTCTGGCTTAAGATTGCTGTTGTTGTTAAGTGCCGTCGAGTTGGTTCCAACCCATAGCGACTCTGAACAGGGTTTCTGAGGCTGTAAATCTTTACGGGAGCAGAAAGCCTCATCTTTCTCCCATGGAGTGGCTGGTAGTTTTGAACTGCTGACCTTGCGGTTCACAGCCTGATTCATAGCCACTACGCTATCAGAGCTCCTTCCAGCTTAAGATATCACTAACATATTTCTGGGGGTACTGGTGTGATGCTGAAGGATAAGCACTGGACTTCTAACTGCAACGTTCGCAGTTCAAACCCACTAGCCTCTCCTTGAAATACCTATACAGGGCCACTATGAGTCAGACTCAACTCGACAGCACTTAACAACAACAATATATTTCTGAGGAAAACATGTAAAAATTTCTTTGAGGAAAGCTAAACATAATGTCAAAAGAGGAAGATCTTTTAGGGTTTGTTGTATATTTATTTTTGTGAGCCGGTGGCTTGTTTAGTTTTTCAGACGTAGTATTTCTAAATTATATACTCCATCATTTGTCATTTTGTCATACCGTGGTGGTGTGCACGTTACTGTGATGCTGGACGCTATTCCACCAGTATTTTAAATACCAGCCAGGTCACCCACGGTAGACAAGTTTCTGTGGAGCGTCCAGACTAACACACACTAGGAGGAAGAGTTGGCTCATTTCTAAAAATATAGCCACCAAAACCTTACAAATAGCAGTGGAACATTGTCTGGTATAGTGCTAGTAGATGAGCCCCCCAGGTTACAAGTTACTCAAAAGATAACAAGGAAAAGCTGCTTCCTCAAAGTAGTTGTTGTTGTGTGTCACTGAGTATGTTCCAACCGTATATATAATTTCTGAGGCTCTAAATCTTTTCAGGAGTAGAAATCCTCATCTTTCTCCAGTGAAGCAGCTGGTGGATTTGAACTGCTGGCCTTTCCGATGGAACAAAGTTTGGAAGAATCTTTGAAAGTGCCGCCGGAATGCTCCTTAGAAGTGAGGATGACTTCATTTCGTGCACTTTGGTCATGTGATCAGGAAAAAGGAGCACCTGGAAAAGGACATCATGCTTGGTAAAATCGATAGTCAGTGAAAAAGAAGACCTTCTATGAGATGTCTGCAACAAGAAGAGGAAAGATGCTCCCTAACACATTTTATAAGGCCAGCAATACTTGATTATCAAAGCCAGACAAAAAGGCCACAATAAAAGAAAACTACAGACAAGAATTCCTTTCAAATATAGATGCAAATAACGGCCACAAAATACTATAAAACTGAATCTAACAGAATATTTGGAAGGGTAAACTCTCTGACTAAATGGGATTTATTGAAGGGTGGTTCAGCATAAGAAAGTCAACCAGTGTAATAAACTATATTTCTAAAGCAGAGAGAGGATGCCACATAACCATCATAATAGATGCAGAAAAAGTATTTGACACAATTTAACACCCACTCCTCATATGGTGCTATAGGATCAGCACTGGACTGTAAACCACAAGGTTGGCAGTTCAAATCCACCAGCAACTCCTGGGAAGTCTTATATATATTGTCGCTATGAATTGGAACTGACAAGACAGCATATAACATTAACAAAAACATGATACAAACACAGAGCAAACTTGGAACTGAAGGACAGATCCTTAATGTGATAAAGGGCCTTTATGAAAAACCTATAGCTAAGGAGTTCTGATGTAGCGCTATAGGATAAGTACCGGACTGCTAATCACAAGGTTGTCAGTTTAAACCTACCAGTCACTCCTTGGAAACCCTATATAGAGTCTAGCCAGAGAAAATAGTCAGGACAAAGAAATAAAAATCATCAAAATTGGACAGAAAGAATGCTTATAGCACATTGTTCACAATAGTGAAAAGGTAGAAAGAACTTTTATGTCTATGAATGGAAGAATGGATAAATGTGCTATATGCATACAATGCTATAAACATAAAGACATAAAAAAGGATTGAAGTGATGATATATGCTACAGCTCAGATGAACCACAAAAACATTACGTCAACTGAGAAAAAGCAAACACAAAAGCTCACAATTGTGATTCAATTTCTATGAAATTCCAGGGTAGGCAAATCAAGACACCAAAAGTTTAGTGCTTGCCATAGGATGGAGAGAAGTTGTAATGGAAAGCAGTGTCTTCAATGGTAGGGGGCTTTCTTCTGGCATGATGGAAACATTTCAATAAAGAAAGAGACACAAAATTGGGAATATGCTTAATGCCATTGAATTCTACACTTTAACATGGTTAATATCATGTCTTGTGAATTTCACCTCAATTTTTTTTTAAAAAAGCAACTGGAAATGTTTTTATTTCGAAAGTAGAAGTAATCCCTCTGCTCTCCATGCCAGTAAAATGTTTTTCCATTCTTCTAATCACTGTATTAAATGTGCTTGAAAACCCGTAACATCAATAAATGAAATTGTGAAAATAAACAGTAAACAAAGTATCTATTATTACTTGGATATGCTGGACTGGGTATCCTACGGTTATTTCCAACTGGTCCAGAGGTTTTGTTTCCCAGTTGTGCATGTTCATACCCAGCTGTTTCCATGTCTCTGTGACATGATAGTTCTCACTCTTGTTGGATCCTGACTTGCTTAGCAAACAGGGCTTTCAAGTCAAGGTTAAAATAAAACACATTTCTATTGAATCACTCCTATGTTTTATTTTGTACTTGATAACAATATCCAACATCTAAACTAGTCCTTAATTCAAGTCTTCCACAAGAATGATTAAAAAAAAAAAATCAATACTTCATTTTAGAATACGTAACCGACTCCCTGGCACTTAACAACAATTGAAACACTGTCATTAACTGGAATCCATATTTCATTCAGAATACCTTAGTTTTTACCTGGTACCCTTTTTATGTTCTAGAAGCTCATCTATGCTATCACATTGCGTTTAATCATCCTGTCTCCTTAAGCTGCTCTTAGCAGAGACAATTCTCAGACATTACTTCTACTTTTTTTTTTAAATCTAAGTTTTGTGGAGTACTGCTCAAGTGTTTTGTTGTTTTTGTTTTTTAAGTGCTGTTGAGTCAATTCCAACTCATAGTGACTCTGCATAGGGTTTACAAACATCAGCTGGTGGGTTTGAACTGCTGGCCTTCTGGTTAGCAGTCCAGTACACAAAGTCACCAGTACCATACTGGTCTACAACATTAATCCAATACCATATAAACCATTAAGTCATCTCTCCTTGCTTGCCTCTAACCTCCTACTCCAACAGAGAGAAACTTGACTCCTACTATCTACCATCCTTTTTTTTTTGTTGTTTTTTTAATTGAAATCCAGTGTATGTGCATGTTAGCATTAAAACTGTTTTTTTCTGAAGAGTCCCCTTGGAAAGCAATGCTTTCGTATGAAGGAGAATATTAATTGACAGTTTCTTTTGCTTTTAGTCTTACAGATATTACTCATTTCTAGTTACCTTCCCCTCCACCTACTTCATGAGTTTCTTTCATACATTTCATATACAGTTTTATATATAAAGAGAAACCAGGAAGTTTGTGGGAAAACAAAATTTAAAAAATATGAGTTGTTTTTGTTAAGTGTTATCAAACCAGTTCCAATTCATAATGATCTTGTATAGAGTTTCTGAGGAGTGGCTAATAAGTTTGAATCATAGACCTTGTGATTACAACCAACCTCAAGGTCCAGTGCTTATCCCACAGCAACACGTGAGAACTGTGTTGTTAGGTGCATTCATAGTGACCCTATACACAATAGAAGGAAACATTGCCTTATCTGGTGCCATCCTTGAAATTGTTATGTTTGAGCCCTTTGTTCCTGCCACTGTGTCAATCCATCTTTGTGAGGATCATCTGGGGTTTTGTTCATTTTTTTTTTGCTCACCCCCTCACTTCACCAAACATGATGTCCTTTTTTAGAGACTGGTTCTTCCTGACAGCATGTTCAAAGTATGAACATGTCATCATTCTCATTTCTTAGGAGCATTCTGGTTGTACTTCTTCCAAGATACCTTTGTTTGTTCTTCTAGTAGTCCAGGTTGCTTTCAATATTCTTTGCCAACACCATATTTCAAATGCATTTATTCTTCTTTGATCTTTCTTATTTGTTGTTCAACTTTCACATGTATGTAAGATGACTGGAAATGCCATGGTTTGAATCAGTCACACCTTAGTCCTCAAAATGACATCTTTGCTCTTTAATGCTTTTAGAGGACTTTTGCAACAGATTTGCCTAATGCAATATACCATTTGATTTCTTGACTGCTGCTTCCCATGAGTCTTCATTGTGAATCCAAGCAAAATGAAGTTTTTGACAATTTCAGCCTTTTCTTCATTTATCATGATGTTATTTATTGGTCCATTTGTGAAGATTTTTGTTTGCTTATGCTGAGTTGCAATCTGTATTGAAGATTGTATCCTTTGACCTTCATCAGTAAGTACTTTAAGTCCTCTTTGCTTCCAGAAAGCAAAGTTGTTCCATCTGCGTATCTCAGGTTATTAATGAGTCTTCCTCCAAGCCTGATGCCATATTCTCCTTTACATAAGCCAGCTTCTCAGATGATTTGCTCATCATACAGATTGAATAGGTAAGATGAAGAGATATAAACCAGCGGACATATAGCCTGATTTTAAATCATTCAATAATACCTCCTTGTTCTGTTAATATCACAGCTTCTTGGTCTGTATATAGGTTCCTCACAAGCACAATTAAGTGTTCCAGATTTCCCATTTTTCATAATACTATCTATCCATAGTTTGTTATGATCCATGTAGCCACATGTCTTTGCATAGTCAATAAAGCAAAAGTAAATTTCTTTCTGGCATTCTCTGCTTTCAGCCATGATCCATTTGACATCAGCAATGATATCCTTCCTTCCAAGTCCTCTTCTGTATCTGGCTTTAATTTCTAGAAACTCCCTATGGATGTACAGTTGCTACTGATTTTGAATGATCTTCAGAAAAATTTTACTTGCTTGTGATGTTAATGATATTGTTTGATGATTTCTACATTTTGTTGAGTCACCTTTGGAATGGGCACAAATATGGATCTCTTCCAATATGTTTATCAGATAGTTGTTTTCCAAATTTACTGGCATAGATGAGTAGGCAACTCCAGTGTTGTATAAGTTTGTTGACACATTTCAATTTGTATTCCATTCATTCCTGGAGCCTTGATTTTTTTTGCCAATGTTGTCATTGTACCTTGTAGTACACTTCCTTCAATAGTATTAGTTCCTGATCATATGCTGCCTCTTGAAATGTTTGAACTTTGATCTCTTTTTTTTTTTTTTTCTTTTGTACAGTGACTCTGTATTCCTTCCATCTTCTTTTGATGCTTCATGCATCATTCAATATTTTGCCCATTGAACCCTTCAACATTCCAAGTCAAGGAATGAATTTTTTCTTCAGTTCTTTCAGCTGGAGAAATGCTGACAGTGTTCTTCCCTTCTGGTTTTCGGACTCTACATCTTTGTACATTTCATTGTAATACTTTATATTGTCATCCCAAGGTGCCCTTTGAAAATTTATTTTGAGCTCTTTTATTTCATTTCTTCACTACATACAAGAACAAGTTTCAGAGTCTCTTCTGGCATTCATTTTGTTCTTTTCTTTCTTATTTGCCATTTTAATGATCTTGTTGCCTTCTTGTACGATGTTCTTGATGTCAATCCACGACTCTTCCAGTCTTTGGCAATTAGTGCCTGATGCATCTAATTGGTTCTTGATATGGTCTCTAAATTCAGGTTGATGTACTCAAGTTCATATTTTGACTCTTGTGGACTTGCTTTCATTTTCTTCTGTTTCAACATGAACATGCATATGAATAATTGATGGTCTTTTCCAGAGGCAGACCCTGTTCTTGTTTTGACTTTTATTCTTCTCTATTGTCTCTCCCTGGAGCCCTAGGGTGGTGCTGTGGGTTAGTGCGCTAGACTGCAAAGCCGTTTGAACTGCAAGGTCAGCAGTTCAAGCTTACCAGCTGCTCCTCGGAAACCCTATACAAGGTCATTATGGGATGGAATCAACTCGATGTGGTGTGACCCTATAGGATAAAGCACTGGATTACAGAGTTGGTTTGAACCATAAGGTCAGCAGTTCAAACTCACCAGCGGCTTCTTGGAAACCCTATACAGGGTCATTATGAGTCAGGACTGACGTGACAGCATTAACAAAAACAATGGTCTCTTCCCATAAATGTAGTCTATTTGATTCCTATGTAGACCATCTGGTGAGATCCCTATGTATAGTCACCATTTATGTTCAATAAAAAGATATTTGCAATTAATAAGTCATTGGTCTTATAAAATTCTATTATGTGATCTCCAACATTGTTTCTATGATCCAGGCCATATTTTCCAACTTTCTCATTCCAATTGCCAGTCATTATCAATGCATCTTGATTGCATGTTTGATCAATTTCAGACTGAATAAGTTTACAGAATTCTTTCATTATCATTGGGTTTGGTGGTTAGTGTGTAAACTTGAATAATAGTTGCATTAACTGATCTTCCTTGTTTTGTTGTTATTAAGTGCCTTCAAATCAGTTCTGATTAATAGGTTTTTCTGGTGTGGTACTAAGGGTTAACACACTGGACTGCAAGGTCAGTTTGAACTGCAAGGTCAGCAGTTCAAGTTCACCAGCCACTGCTTGGAAACCCTATAGAGGGTTGCTGTGAGTTGGAACCATATCTATGGCATTTAACAACAATAAAAACAGCAATATGGTTTCCAAGGAGGGGTTGTTGGGTTTGAACCACTGACCTTGCAGTTAGCAGTCTAGTGCTTATCCTATAGCACCACACCAGTATTCCTAGATCTTCCTTGTAGTTGTATTGATACTATCCTACCATAGACAACATTGTACCTCAAAATAGATTTTTTAAAAATGTTTTATTGTGAATTAGGTGATAGTTTACATGGGAGAATATTAGCCTTACATTCAACCTTCAAAATAGATCTTGAAATGCTCTTTTTGATGATGAATGTGGCACCATTCTTTTCAATTTGTCATTCCAAGCATAGTAAACCATATGGTAGTTCAAACCCATCACTTGCTCCCTGGAAACCCTATACAGGGTTGCTATGAGTCAGAACCAACTAGAAGACATTTAACAACAACAACAAGGAATCACTAGGTCAGTCATTCATACCCATCATCTGCTCCCTGGGAGAAATATGAAGTTTTCTGCTCCTGCAAAGATTTATAACCTTGAACACTCTATACAGAGTTGCTATAAGTCGGACCTCGACAGGATTTAACCACCAAGTGCAACAATATTAATATGTATATACATTGTTGTTGTTGTTAAGTGCCGTCGAGTCGGTTCCGACCCATAGCGACCCTGTACAGGGTTTCCAAGGGTGTAAATCTTTACGGGAGTAGAAAGCCTCATCTTTCTCCTGCGGAGCGGCTGGTAGTTTCGAACCACTGACCTTAAGGCTCGCAGCCCGATTCGTAACCACTACGCTACCAGAGCTCCATATGTATATACATAGCCATGTACAAATATGTATGTGTAAATGTATGTATACATGTAGTTGTTTGTTCTTAAGTATTAGTACAAACTCATAGTTTGTTGTATTAGTACAGACTCATAGTGACTCTGTATATGTATAGGGTTTCCGAGGAGCTGTTGGTGGCTTTGAACCACTGATCTAGTGGTTAGTAGTCCAGGGCTTATCCTGTAACACCACACTAGGACTCCACAGACTGCATAGGAAAAAGAAAATCCTAAAGGACAATCAGATGAAATACAGAGAAAAGGCACCTCATTTAAGTTTCTGTCTGTTTTACTAGTCTTCTTCTTCAATCCTTGAAGCTTTAATATACTTGAGAACTAATAAAAATCAATTTTCATACATAATCTAAGACTGGAAGCTGATTGTAATGACTAGAATTGCAAATTGAAGATAGCTTCTGACTGGATCCAAAGACCAATTATTTCATATTGACATGGGAAGAGAAGGCTTTGGAAAATCCTGCTGTGCCTAAACTATAGGATGAAAAGCTAGGCTTCTTCCATGTTAATTCAATAAACGATACATGATTTTATTCTATGTACAAGAGACTGCCTTGGGCACTGGGATTATAAGAATGGTAGTTGGCAGTCTTTAAATATCTCATGGCTTCATGGAAACAGATAAGAAAGCATTACTCTGAATATCAAGAAAGCTCATCAGTATAATTCCTTACAGCTGAGTTTGGCATGGTTGCATGGAGTTCACCAGAAGGTTAGGATTGGGAATAGAGTGGGGGATCAGGGATATCCCAGTCACAGAAGAGAGCTTGGGCCAACTGAAGTGGGTGAGGATGCATATATATGAGTAAAGACAGTGAGTAGCTAAATAATTAACAAAATTCCATTTTTGGTGAGTCCTTTCTGATTCATATTGTCTCTACAAGACAGAGTAGAATTGTCACACAGGGTTTCCAAGACTGTCTGGTAGCGTAGTGGTTACGAATCGGGCTGCGAACTGCAAGGGCAGTTCGAAACTACCAGCTGTTCCACTGGAGAAAGATGAGGCTTTCTGCTCCCGTAAAGATTAACAGCCTCGGAAACCCTGTACAGGGTCGCTATGAGTCGGAACCGACTCCACGGCACACAACAACAACAACAATCTTTATGAAAGTCAACTGCTACATCTGTCTCCCTCATATTGGCTGGTGGGTCTGAATTGTCAGTCTTTCAGTTTTCAGTCCAATGTTTAACCCCCGTGCCACCAGAGGTCCTTCAAATACTGTTAAGATTTAGAATATTTTCCCGATGAGGGGAGACGAAAGAAGAGACTGGCAAAGAAGGATATTACCAAGTTATGAAAGGAAGGACAGACTACGGCTAAGGGTTCGGACTTCATCCGGAAAGGAGATTCATTATTCTCCCTCTCTGGCTCCGCTTCCAGAGATCCTGATTTCATTAAATTGGAATGGATCCTCAAATTCTAATGGAGGAGGAGACTTCAAAAAGTTTGCAGGAAAATTTCATTATCTCTTAATTCCATTTTTCCACAAACTTTTTTTGCTGCCCACTTGTATGCTCACGATAAAGAAATTTGGCAAAAATGGCCTTCCTAAAAACTTACAAATAATCTTTTAGATTTTTTTTATGCTATCATTTCTTACCATATACTCTGTGGATGAGATTTTGGAGGTAATAGAGAATGTCATTTTATTGTTGGCTATATTGAAGGCTGTGCCAGTGTATGTATGCATGTATATATGTGTGTATGAATAAATCGTGTGTATCAATGTGTGTGTATCTATTCCCTTGTTTTACGATTATGCAGATATTTATATTCAAGTAAAACACTGCTAACTTGCTGGGTTGATTTAATGTAAAGCTAAAAGATAGTTACTATTTAATATATACCCAAACTAGCTTTTTCTTTTCATTTTTCCTTCATTATTGTCATTGGGGGTTCCTGGTGTGGTACTGTAAGATCAACACTGGGCTGTGAATCATAAAACCAACAGTTCAAACTCAACAGCTACCTCTTAGAATGCCTATACAGGGTTGCTCTCAGTCTGAATTGAGCCCATAGCACTTCACTTAACAATAATAACAACATTGTCATTGGGTGCATTAGGCTGAATTGGGTACATTTCATAGGATCCTTCAGTTAATCTTTATTAAAGACTTGCAAATTGAGAGAAATCAATGATCCATATGACCACATGGTTAGTGCTAGATGTTCATTAAATGGTTATTAACTAAAAATCAAGAGTGGGTAAGAGAACAAAGCTTAGTCACTTATCTAAACACCTAGATCAAGTTGGCTGCATAAATATAAGCTTTAAAAGTTGAGTCTCATTTATTTTGTGCACTGCTATATTTAATGACCCTATAAAAATATGTCTGTTTACTGTAGAACAAATGCAGTTTCCTTAAAACATCCTAAAATCATGCAGAAGTTCATGTTTTATAATGATATGAGGATTTCTTTAGGTAGGAGTTCTGCATTTCAGAGAATCCATATGTGATACAAGCAGTGAACAATTGGGAACACTAGCTGATAATTATATGATAATTTTTGGCAGGCTCTTTATATAGTTCTGGCAGAAGTGTAGCGATACATTAGTCATTTTCACGGAAAAGATAATCATCCATGAAAGTCTCTTATTTAGGGTGCCATCTGCATCCTTAAAAAACATTTTTTTGCAGTAATTCAAAGTGATAATATATCCATTGATGGATATTATTACTATTTTAATTATTGTTTGAGGCAAACCAAACCATTCTTAGAGTGCAACAACACACATGACTAAAATTGCTTATTAACACTGTTTATTTACTAGGGTATCTGTATCAAAATGGCTACATATTTACTATTCTCATTTGTTTATATATTGTTCATAATGGACTATTTCTAGATCTCTTGATTAAACAAAAGGATTGACAGTGATTTTTACTTCCTGCTTTATTAGTTATATGGAGCATCTCATTTGACCCTTAATATTTTTGTTCCCTCATCTGTAAATACAATAAGAAAAAGTATTTGAATGGGATGGAGTATATTTCTGTTAAGGTTAACAAAAATAAAACATAATATAAATTTAAAGGTTGTAGATAACATGGACTCCTAGTGTGTCACTATAGGAGAAGTATTAGACTCCTAACCATAGAGTTAGTGGTTCAAACCCACCAGCCACTACTTAGAAACCCTATAAAGGGTTGCTATGAGTTGGAATTGACAGCACATAGTAACAATAACAACAACAAGATGACATATTTTTCTAATTTTCTGATTCATTAACATTAACTAGACAGCTAGATTAATAAAATACAATAAATATAGTTAATAGACTCTTTTAAGAGAAGGTCCATATTATAGTCATGCACTGAACATAGTAAACATTCAATATAGAATTGAAGCACAGAGACACTTCCCTTTTTTTGTTGTTTTTTTAAAGTTTTTATTGTGAATTTTGTGTTAGTTTACATGGGTGAGCATTATCTTTACAGTCATCCTATCTATCGTATTTTGTTTCATTGCCATGATCACAATCCCCTGCCTGCATCATCAAACACCCAAAGGGTAAACACCAAACGCCTGCCTCCTAGCCACCAGCACACATCCCTTCTCCCTCCCTGAGTTCACAGTCCCCAGTCACTTCTTCTGTCCACGTCATCACCTCTGCCTCCATCCCTAGTGTCATGGCCTCTCCGGACAGGGTCTCACACTTTGCTTTTCTCCCTTGATGGTTCCAGGGATCTCTGTTCCTGGACTTCAAAATCAGCCACACTCCTCCTTTTGTTACCAAACATTTACGTTTGCCTTTCCAGCACTCACTGTCAGACCTGATAGCAATCATTCCCTATTGAACCACAGGAGTCCTCTCCCCTTCACCTTTAATCAACCCCATCCAGACACGTGGAAACAATTCAGTGGAGATTCTACCTTTCCCTGTATCCTGTGGAGCTAGGTTCCCTATTGAAAGCTTGTAAGTCAGTCACTTCTTGCTTTTGTAGTCCCCCCATTTTGGGTAGCCCATGTCTAAGTTCCCCCTCCCTGTCAACCCTGTGTACCAAGAGGGTGGGAATGATTCTCACTGTAAAGTGGATTACTTCTTTTTTATCCCTCTTCTTTCTTCCTCTAGTCATGTTCTGATCATCCAGCCATTGATGCCAGGTCAAATGGGTACTATCCGCAAGTGTCGGTGTTCTTGTGCAGCCTCCCTCATTTTATATCAGCTGGATGTTTCACACTCCGATCTAGACCTCAGGAGCCATGTCCTTGCCACTGGGTCCAGGAGTCCCCAGGTCTCATCATACTGCTAATTAGCCAGGTCTCAATCCAGGTTAATAGGAGTCTATTGAATGTGGTTGGACTTACTTCACAACTTTTTTGCTGTTTTTCTCCCACTTCCCCTTATCAGTGACCAACGTGGTCAGCAGCAGGACCATATGCCTGCTAGTGTATTCCATTTGAGTTTCAGTCTTGGAAGGGGGTTTACCTTGAGGGGACCTGACCAGTTGCCTTGATGGCTCCCTGAGGAACAACTTGCTTGTTCTTGTAGTAGTCAATTGGACTGCTGTTATTGTTTGTGGTTTTTTTGTGTGTTTTTTTTCCCTGCTGGTCTTTCTTTCAAGAAGTAACTTCTGTTCTTGTAGCTGCTCCAGACTGGTCTGCTTGTCCTTTCACATGGGAATGCCTTAGAATATTCTCAATGGGGATCAGGATTCCACCTATGTTCTTGTGCAACGCAAAGGCTCTGCAGGGAGCTTCCTTCACTGGGCAAGTTCTAGGTCCATTTTAGGTATTCCAAACAGTTATAGGCTGAAGACAGACTTACAAGCTTTCTCTGGTGATGTTTCTCCGGCTATTCCTGTTTCTGCCCTTCAGGGAGACACTTGTTTTTGAGATAGTGATGTTTCTGAGATACTGAAGAGGGAAAGCTGTAGGCATGAATCAGTATTTCTCACCATTGTTATTTGTTGTTGTTGTTAGGTGCCATCAAGTGGGTACACACTCATAGTGACCTTGTGCACAGCAGATTGAAACACTGCCCAGTCCTGGGCCATCCTCACTATTGTTGTCACGTTTGAACCCATTGATGCTGCCACTGTGCCAATTCATTTTGCTGAGGTGTCTTCCTCTTTTTCTCTGACTCTCCACCTTACCAAACATGACATCCTTCCCCAGCCACTTGTCCCTCCTGACAATATGTCCAAAGTATGAGGGACAAACTTGGAGGCCAACCTGGCCTCCAAGGAGCACTCTGACTGCACTTCTTCCAATACAGATATGTTGATTCTTTTGGCAGCCCATGGCACTTTCAATATTCTCCTCCAACACTATAACTCAAAAGCATCAATTCTTCTACTGTCTTCCTTATTCACTGTCCAGCTTTCGCATGTATATGAGGTTATTGAAAATACCATGGCTTGGGTCTGGCACACTTTAGTCTTCAAGCTGACATCTTTGCTCTTCAACACTTCAAAAAGTTCTTGTGTAGCAGATTTGCCTAATGTAATATGTTGTTAGATTTCTTGACTGTTGCTTCCATGAGTGTTGATAGTTGATCCAAGAAGAATGAAGTCCTTGACAACTTCAATCTTTTCTCTGTTGATAAGAATGTTGTTTATTAAGTCTATGAAAAGGAACAACTATTAAGCACTTGGCTACTAACCTAAAGATTGGTGGTTTGATTCCAATCTGAGACTCTATAGGAAATAGACCTGGCTATCTAGTTTTGTAAAGATTCTAGAAAACCCTATAGGGAAGTTTTATTATTTTTTTTTTTACATGGGCTTTTTAGGAGTCTGAATTCATTTGACTGCATATGACATGGAAAGGAAAGTCTGACTTATCCCCAGGTAACAACAGAGTTTCTAGAGTAAGACAGAGTAGGAGGAAAGTCTTTGTAATCTACTTCCAAAAACTAGCCAAAGTAAACCTATGAGTATAATAGAGTACTGTTTGCTATAGTGCTGGAAGATGGACTCCTAAGGTTAGAAGGTATTCAAAATTCAAAGTGGAAACTACAGTGGACTCAAAAACATAACCAACAGTTGTGGCCCAGGATCAAACAACACTTTGCTCTATTGTACATAAAGTCACTGCAAGTCAAGGGGAAAATGAGGTTACTGAAAACACCATGGCTTGGATCAGGCACAACTTAGTCCTCAAACTGACATCTTTGCTCTTCAAAACTTTAAAGAGGTCTTGTGCCACAGATTTGACTAATGCAATACATCATTTGATTTCTTCACTGCTGCTTCTATAAATGTTGATGGTTGATCTGAACAAAATGAAGTCTTTGACAAATATTCTCTCCATTTACATGTTGTTTATTGGTCCAGTAGTGAGGATTTTTGTCTGCTTCCCATTGAGGTATAAGCCATACCAACAACTGTGGTCTTTGATCTTCATCAGCATTTTAAGTCCTTTTCATTTTCATCAAGCAAGGTTGTATCTTCTGTATATTGTAGGTTGTTAGTGAGTCTTCCTCTGATCCTGATGCCACATTTTTCGTCACATAATACAGTTTATCAGAGTATTTGCTCAGCATAGAGACTGAGTAAATAAGGTGAAAGAATACAGTACTGGTGAACACCTTTGCTAATTTTAAACCATTCAGTGTTTCCTTGTCCAGATTCCTCATGAGCACAATTAAGTGTTCCGGAATACTCGTTTCATTCTCCATAATGTTGTCCAGAGTTTGTAATGATCCATACAATCGAAAGCCCTTGTATAGTCAACAAAGCACAGGTAAACATCTTTCTAGGATTCTCTGCTTTCAGCCAAGATCCATCGGACATCAGCAGTGATATCCCTCATTTCACATCTTCATCTGAATCCAGCTTGAAACCCTGGCAATTTTCTGTCAATGCATATTTGCAGGTTTTAGAGGCTGTAAATCTTTGCAGGAACAGAAAGTTTCAGCTTTCTCCAGTGGAGCAGTTGGTGGGCTCAAACCACTGAATTTATGTGTTCAGTCTAGTGCATATCCTACTGAGCCACCAGCCTTCCTTAAGCTACATTATGGACTGATAATTTGTGAGTACTTCTAAGTCTTCATGGGATATTTTTCTGATTTTATACTAGGTGGAAATCACTATGGTTTCGTAAAACTTTTGTTTATATTATAAAATATTCTGTGAAAAATTTGTCAAAATTACCATATAAGCATAAGCAATAGAATTTTTTTTCTTCCTGATCTTGTTGATAAGAGAGCACAAATTTAAAACATCAGTGTCTTGCAGTCAAGGGTTATTCTAAACTCCCCTTATTAGAAGAAAATAAGTTCATCTCTTGCCTAATGTTCATCATTCTGAACTTGTGGCTTTTCCTCCATTCTGTAGCTCCTGGAAATTTCCTGGAAATTGTTGGCCACACCTTGAGAAAAGACATTGCCTTTATTTCCATAATCCTCAAGTTCAGAATGTGTTGTGCAGAAAAGTACCTTAGATTGTTGTTGTTATGTGTCACTAAGTTGATTTGGACTCATAGCAACCCTGTATAGGGTTTCCAAGAGGCAGCTGATGATTTTGAACTGCTGATCTTGTAGTTCAAACTGACCTTGAGGTCAAGTGCCTGAACTATATCTTGTATAATTGTGAAGTTGGAAAAAACAACAACATCCCCACAAAGGCAGGCTTCTCTGTTATGAAAAAGTCTATGTAATTCCAAGTATTTCTGGTAGTGTGGTGGTTATGAGTCTGTCTGCTAACCTCAATGTCAGCAGTTTGAAACTACCAACCACTCTGCGTGAGAAAGATGAGGCCTTCTGTTCCCTGAAAGAAACACTATACAGAGTCTCTATGAATTGGAACTGATCTATGGCACACCACCACCACCACCACCACCACCATTTCTTAAGTACCATCAAGTTGGTTCTTTGCAGATGCAGAAAGCCTCTTTTTTCTCCTGCAGAGCTTCTGATGGGCACAAACCACCTACCTTATTATTAGAAGTTTGGTACTTATCCTGTAGGTCACTGGGCTCTCCAAGCACTTTATTCTCAAATATCTAAGCCACCAAATGTATTTATCTATTATTTTGTCTTTTGAGCTTGAGTTCCACCATTGCATATCTCTTTGATCCTGATGTGTGGATATAACTGGAATAAAGAAGAAAGAGAGAGAGAAACAAAAAGGGAACCAGAGATAGATGAGAAATGTCTATGCTTTCAGAAACACAAGCTTTCATAGTAGACTTTACTGTGATGTTTTCACTACTATATTTTCAAGAAAGAAAAGTCAAGTAAGAAGAACATAGGAAAAATTATTTAACTTAAACAAGTGGTTAAAAAAGGTCAAACTTCATGAATTTCATATATTTTTTCTATAAATAATAATTAATGAAGTATTTTTCCAAATACAATTCATTACTTCTACTACTCTTCTCCACCACTCATCTGTTAGTTTGTTGAACTGTGGTGGCTGGGGAAGAGCTGCCTACTCACAGTAGAGTTGACTGTGATGATGTGAATGGAGTAAAGCCTGTGGGAGAAAAGCCCACAGGGCCTTCATTTGTTAATCAGGCAAAACTCAAAATGAAGAGAAACAGCTGTAAACATCCATTAATAATCAGAACATGGAATGTAAAAAGTATGAATCTAGGAAATTAGAAATTATCAAAAATGAAATGGAATGCATAAACATCGATATCTTAAGCATTAGTGAGCTGAAATGGACTGGTATTGGCCATTTTGAATCTGAGAACCACAGGTTTACTATGCCAGAAATAAATGACAAATTGAAGAGGAATGGTGTTTCAGTCATTGTCAAAAAGAACATATCCAGATCAGTCATGAGGTACAAGGCTCTCTGTGATAGGATACTATCCATGTGCCTACAGGGAAGACCAGTTAATACCATTATTATTCAAATTTACGCACCAACCACTAAAGCCAGTGAGGATGAAATAGAAGGTTCTACCAACTTCTTCAATCTGAAAGTGATCAAACATGCAATCAAGATGTATTGATCATTACTGTTAATTGGAATGCAAAGGTTGGGAGGAAAGAGAAAGGATCAGTAGTTGGAAAATATGGTCTTGGTGATAGAAATGATGCTGTTGAGCACATGATAGAATTCTGAAAAATCAATGATTTGTTCATTTCAAATACCTTCTTTAGAGAGCGTAAGAGATGACTATACACATGGACCTCACCAGATGGAATACACAGAAATCAAGAGACAATGGAAAAGCTCCATATCATCACTCAAACAAGGCAAGGGGCAGACTGTGGAACAGACCATCAATTGCTCATATACAAATTCAAACTGAAGATGAAGAAAATGAAAACAAGTTTACAAGAGACAGAATATGACCTTGTATATATCCCACCTGAATTTAGAGATCATCTGAAGAACAGATTTGATACATTAAATACTAAAAACCAAATACCAGAAGAGTTGAGGGATGACATCAAGAACATCATACATGAAGAAAGCAAAAAGTCATTAAGAAGACAAGAAAGAAAGAAAAGGTCAAAATGGATGTCAGAAGAAACACTGAAACTTGCTCTTCAGTGTAAAGATTCTAAAGCAAATGAAAGAAATGAGGAGGTATAAGAGCTGAACAGAAAATTTCAAAGATCAGCTTGAGAAGATAAAGCCATATATTACCAACAAAATGTGCAAAGATCTGGAGTCAGAAAACCAAAAAGGAAGAAATCGCTCAGCATTTCTCAAGCTGGGGGAACTGAAGAAAAAATTCAAGCCTCGACTTTCATTATTAAAGGATTCTCTGGGCAAATTATTGAATGATGCAGAAAGCATCAAAACAAGATGGAAGGAATACACAGAATCACTGTACCAAGAGGAAATGGTTGCTGTTCAACCGTTTCAAGAGATAACATTTGATCAAGAGCCAGTGATAATGAAGGAGGAAGTCCTAGGTGTATTGTAGGAATTGGCAAAGAACAAGGCACCAGGAACGGATGGAATAAAAATTGAAACCTTTCAAGAAAGTGAGGCAGCATAGGAGGCACTCACTCATCTATACCAACAAATTTGGAAGACAACGATTTGGCCAATTGATTGGAAGAGATCCGTATTTGTGTCCATTCCAAAGAGAGGTGACCCAAATGAAATGAGGAAATCACTGGACAATCTGTTTGATACCCCATGCAAGGAAAGTTCTACTGAAGGTAATACAGAAATGACTGCAAGCATACATTGACAGAGACCTTCCAAAGGTTCAAGATGGATTCAGAAGAGGCCGTGGAACAAAAGATATCATTGCTGATGTCTGATGGATCTTGGCTGAAGGCAGAGAATATCAGAAAGATATTTACCTATGCTTTATTGACTACGCAAAGGCTTTTGATTGTGCAGATCATGACAAGCTATGGACAACATTGTGAAGTATGAGTATTCTGGAACGCTTAATTGTGCTCATGAGGAATCTGTATATGGACCAAAAGGCAGTTGTTCGAACAGAACATGAGAACACTGAATGGTTTCAAATTAAGAAAGGTGTGCAACAAGGTTGTATTCTTTCACCATACTTTTTCAACCTGTATGCTGAGCAAATAATCCAAGAAGTTGCATTATATGAAGAAAAACTTGTCATCAGGATTGGAGTAAGACTCATTAACAACCTGCAATATGCAGATGATACAACATTGCTTGTTGAAATTGAAGAAGACCTAAAATATATACTGATGAATATCAAAGACCATAGCCTTCAGTATTGACTGCATCACGATATAAAGAAAACAAAAATCCTCACCAATGGACCAATAAACAACATTCTTACCAATGGAGAAAAGATGAAATTGTCAAGGACTTCATTCTTCTT
>NW_006408535.1:20386182-20396182 GCF_000296735.1 Chrysochloris asiatica
GCCATGGTATTTTCAATAACCTCATATGTATATGAAAGTTGGACAGTGAATAAGGAAGACCGTAGAAGAATTGATGCTTTTGTGTTATGGTGTTGGAGGAGAATATTGAAAGTGCCATGGGCTGCCAAAAGAGCCAACAGATCTGTATTGGAAGAAGTGCAGTCAGAGTGCTCCTTGTAGGCCAGGATGGCCAAATTTCGCCTTTCATACTTCGGACATATTGTCAGGAGGGGCCAGTCCCTGGAGAAGAATATTACATTTGTATCCTTGTAGGCCAGGATGGCCAAATTTCGCCTTTCATACTTCGAACATATTGTCAGGAGGGGCCAGTCCCTGGAGAAGGGTCAGAGAAAAAGAGGAAGACCCCAGCAAGATGGATTGGGAAAGTGGCAGCCTTAATTGGCTCAAGTGTGGCAACAATAGTGAAGTTGGCCCAGGATCGTACAGTGTTTGGTTCTGCTGTGCATAGGGTCACTATGAGTTGGTACCAACTCAATGGCAATTAACAACAACAACTACTCTTTTGTCAGCTTGTCCTTCTATGATGACTTTTGTGTTGCTTTGATGCTGAAACTTATGTCACCAGTATTTTAAACACTATCATGGTCACCCATAATGCACAAGTTTCAGCAGAAGTTCCTGACTAACACATACTAGGAAGAAGGAGAGACAGACCACTTCTGAATATTTAGCCACTGAAAAACTTCTGAATTCTGACCAGGGGTTTATTGTCAGATATAGTAGCAGAAGATGAAACATTTGGAATAGCAGCAGAACATTATCAGGTAGATAGTGTGCTTGAAGATGAGCCTCTCAGATAGGAAATCACTCAAATAAAACTGGGGATAAGACATTTCATAAAAGCAGAGATGACCATAATGATGCAAATGGAGTCAAGCTTTCAGGACCTTCACTTGCTAATGTTGCACAATTCAAAAGGACAAAGAAACTGTAAATGATCATTAATAATCAGAACACAGAAATGACAAAGTATGAATCTAGGAAAATTAGAAGTTCTCAATAATGAAATGGAATTTATAAAGTTCAATATCTAGTGCATTAGCAAGCTACAATTGATTGTTGTTATGTGTCTTCAAGTTGGTTCTGACGCATAGCAACTTTGTATAGGGTTTGCAATGAGTGGCTGGTGAGCTTGAACCACCTACTTTGTGGCTCAAACTGACTTTGTAGTCCAGCTCATTAACCATTTGAACCTGCTATGCCAAAACAACAAATTCAAGAGGAATGAAATCTCATTCATCATTGAAAAAGCCATTTTAAGATTTGTCTTAAATTACAATGCAGTCTGTGATTCAATAATATCCATACGCTTATAAGGAAGACCAGATACTTATTAAGGAAGACCATAATTATTAGAATTTACACACCAAACATTAAAGGCAGTCATGTTGATATTGAAGAGTTCTATCAACCTCTTCAGTCTGAAATTTATCAAGTATGTAATCAAGATGTATTGACAATTACTGGAATGCGAAGGTTGGAAACAAAGAGAGTGGACCAGTATTTGGAAAATATGGCGTCAGTGATAGAAATTATGCTGGAGATCACATGATAGAATTTGAAAGAGCAACAAATGATTCATTAAAAAGACCTTGTTAAACAACATAAAAGACAACTGTACATATGGACATCACAGATGAAATGTACGGAAATCAAATTGAATGTGTCAGTGGGAAGCGACAGTGGGAAAGTTCCTTGTCATCAATCAAAACAAGGCTAAGGGATGATTATGGAACAGATCATTTGCTCATATGCAAGTTCAAACTGAAGCTGAAGAAAATTAAAACAAGTCCATGGAGACAAAATATGCCCTTGAACATATCCCACCTGAATTTAGGAACCATCTCAAGAACAGGTTTGATGAATTAGACACTAATGACCAAAGACCAGAAGAGTTGTAGAATTACATCAAGTATATCACACAGGAATAAATCAAAAGTTCATTAAAATGAAAGAAAAGATCAAAATGGATGTCAGAAGAAGTTCAGAAACTTGATTTCCAGCATAGAGATGCTAAAGCAAATGGAAGAATGATGAAGTAAAAGAGCTCAAAACAAAATTTCAAAAGGGAGGCTCAAGTAGACAAAGTCAAATATTATAATGAAATGTGCAAAGACCTGGAGTTAGAAAACTAAAAGGGAACAACATGCTCAGCATTTCTCAAGCTGAAAGAACTGAAGAAATCATTCAAACCTCATGTTACAATATTAAAGGAGTCTATGGACAAAATATTGAATGATGCACAAAGCATCAAAATAAAATGGAACATATACAGAGTCACTGTACCAAAATGAAATGGTCAATGATAAACCACTTCAAGAAGTAGTATATGATCAAGAGCAAATGGTACTGAAGGAGGAAGTCTAAGCTGCATTGAAGGCATTGGTGAAAAACAAGGCTTCAGGAATTGATGGAATACAAATTGAAATATTTCAATAAACTGATGACACTAGACATACTACAGACATTACCTAATCTATGCTAAGAAACTTGGAAGCCAGCAACTTGGCCAACCACTTAGAAGAGATCTGTATTTGTGCCCATTCCAAAGAAAGGTAACCCAAAAGAATGTAAAAATCATTGAACAATATCATTAATATCACACTCAAGTAAAATTTTGTTTTGCTGAAGATAATTTTAAAATGACTGCAACAGTATAGCAACAGGGAGCTTCCAGAATTCAAGCAGGATTCAGAAGATGTGAAATGAGGGATATCATTGTTGATGTCAGATGGATCATTATTGAAAATACAGAATACCAGAGAGATGCTTACTTGTGTTTGACTATGCAAATGCTTTTGACTGTGTGGATCATGACAATCTATGGAAAACATTGCAAAGAAAGGGTATTACAGAATGTTAATTGTTTTCATGAGGAACCTATACATAGGAAGACCAAGAGGCAGTCATTCAAACAGAACAAGGGAATACAGAATAGTTCACAATCAGTGTCAGAGTTATGTCTTTTCACCATATTTATTCAATCTGTATTCTGAGGAAATAATCCAAGACTCTGGATTATATAAAGAAGAACATAGCATCAGGATTGAAAGAAGATTATTAACAAGCTTTGATTGAAGATGATACAACCTTGCTGGCTAAAAGTGAAGAGGACATAAAATACTTACTGGTAAAGAAGAATGGCAATAGCCTTCAATATGGACTGGATCTGAATGTAAAGAAAACAAAAATCTTCATCACTGCACCAATAAATAACATCATGATAAACAGAGAAAACAATGAAATTGTCAAAGACTTCATTTTACTTGGATAAACAATCAGCACTCATGAAAGCAGCAATCAAAAAATCAAATGACCTATTGTATTTGGCAAGTCTGCTGCAGAAGACCTGTTAAACCAAATATATCAGTTTGAGGACTAAGCACATCTCACTCAATCCCTAGTATTTTCAACAGCCTCATATATATGTGAAAGTTGGACAATGAATAAAAAAGATTGTAGAAGATAGATGCACTTGAATTATGGTTTTAGAGAAGAATATTAAAAATACCTTGGACTGCCAAGAACAAACAAATCTGTGTTAGATGTACAGCCAGAATGCTCCTTAGATGCTTGGTTGGTAAGATTTTGTCTTTCATATTTCAGACATGTTATCAGAAGGGACTAGTCCCTTGAGAAGGACATCATGTTTGGTAAAGTGTCAGGTAGTAAAAAGAGAGGAAGCCTCCCAGTGTATGGATTGGCATAATGGCAGCAGCAATGGGCTAAAACTTAATACTTGTGAGGCTGGTGCAGGACTTAACAGCACGTAGGGTAGCTATGAATCAAAGCTTACTCGACAGCACCTAACAACAAATGTCATTAGTTGAGTCAAATCATAAAACGTTTTTTACAGTCTATGCCCAAGTCTACCTTTAAGATAAATTGCTAACCTTCTTTTTAACTTACCGTATGTATTTGTTAAGTGTTGCATGAGATTAATTGTAGGGGAAAACGAAATCTGGAACAATTGAAAGAACAAACTTATGTTGCTGTAGGATAAACACTGGACAGCAAGGTTGTTTGAACTACAGTTCATCATTCAAATTCACCAATTACTCCTCAGAAACGCTATACAGGGTCACTGTGAGTCAGAACCAGTTTGACATCACTTACCAATAATTACAATCCTTCTAGAAATCTCCAACTGAAGATGATCAACCAATGTAGTTTAATAATGTAATAATATATAGCAAAATTTTCATGAAGAAAAATTTCTATATTACATATATTGTTATTACTCATTAAATCCAACCAAATCTATTGTTATTGGAAAATATCTTTCAAATATACATTTTGTAAATCCTTTTTGTGATATCTCAAGACTGACTTTAGTTGTTTTAACCTATCTAGCATGTATATTTCAGTGAATATTTTAAGCACTTATAATGAATCACAAAGAGCTTTTGTTTTCAATGCATACTAACATGAGTAAAAATAGTATTATATTAGAATGTATAAAATATTGGTACATTAAGTAATGAGGATTAAAAACTGGCTTATAAAAATTCAACGATGATGACATGGAGAGATAGAGCTGCTGAGGACTCACGGAAAGAGAAAAGCTGTGTGTTGGTGGCCAGGAGGCAGGCTTGCAGAATGTGTCTTTTGGTTGTTTAAATTATTTATATTATTGAGTGTTTTTGTGTGCTTAAATAAAAAAAAAAAAGAGGGAATGAAGCAAATACTGTTGAGTGATGATGCATGGAGGGGATAGTAATCATTGCAATGAAACAAAATACAATATATGAGTGCAAAACTGATGTTCTCCCATGTAAAGTGTCACTCAGTTCACAATAAAAGCTTTAACAAAAATTCTAACTGTATCTTCTTTATATAACTATCTATAGCTGAACTCCTGGTGTGATACTGGTCTACTAGTAGCAAGGTCGGTGGTTCAAATCCAACAGCTGCTCCTTGGAAACTCTATGCAGTATCACTATGAGGCAGTCCAACTCAATGGCACTTAACAATAATTCTAATGGGAGTGTGGTGATTCTATAGGATAAGCACTGGATTGTTAAACACAAAGCCAATGGTTCACGTTCACCAGCCATTCTGAGGGAAAAAGATGAGACTCTGATCCCACAAAGATTTAGCCTGAGAAATGCTATACAGGGTTGCTTTGAGTCAGAAGTGACTCACGATCCATAACAATTCTATAGCTAAAAGTTTAGGAATTAAAGTAACCACACAGTTGCTGTTAAGCACTGTTGGGTCAGTTCCAACTCATAGTGACCCTGTATAGAATTTCCAAAGAGTGGCTGGTGGGTTTGAACTGCAGACCTTGCAGTTTAAACCAACCTTATGGTCCAGTGCCTATCCTACAGTGCCACACCAGGACTCCTAACTACACGGTTGTTGTTGTTTAGTGCTGTAGATTCGGTTCTGACTCATAGCAACCCTGTAAAGGGTTTCCCAGGGGTGGCTGGTGAGTTTGAACCACAGACCTTGTGGTTCAAACCAACATTGAGGTCCAGTGCTTTCTCCCAAAGTGCTAAACTAGGACTCACAGTTGTTGTTGTTGTTGTTAAGTACCATTGAGTTTGTTCTGACCCATAGCAACCCTGTATAGGGTTTCCTAGGAGCAGCTAGTGAGCTTGAACCACCAACCTTGCATTTCCAATGGCTTTGAAGTCTGGCACATTAGCCCATAGTGCCACACCAGGACTCTAGTTGTTGTTGTTGTTGTTAAGTGCCGTTAAGTTGATTCCAACCCATAGCAACCCTGTATAGGATTTCCAAGGAGCAGTTGGTGAGCTTGAACCACCAACCTTGTGGTTCAAACTGACTTCGCAGTCTGACACATTAGCTCACAGCGCTACACCAGGGCTCTAGTGGTGGTGGTGGTGGTTATGTACCGTGGAGTCGGTTCCGAGTTGTATTTTCCCTGTACAGGGTTTCCAAGGCTGTAAATCTTCACAGGAGCAGACAACCTCATCTTTCTCCTGTGGAACAGCTGGTAGTTTCGAACTGCTGATCTTGCAGTTTGCAGCCTGATTACAAATGAAAACCTATGCAGATGGCTGCTATAAAAACAGAACAACTAATCTGCTATCTGATAGAAAGAAACAAAGTGAAGTACTCATTGTAAGTGGTGCTTAACTTTATTAAGCCAAGAGAACACTATTACTGAAAGTCTGTATCTGACAAAGGCAAATTGCTTTGCTATAATCGTGTTATGATCAGTCTCGTGGCTGCCAATCAAGGCCTGCCATTCATCTAAATGAAACCGTAGCCTTGAAAATATTAATTAGATGGTACAGACCAATGCAATATTGAAAAACCTTCAATTTATGACTTTCTTCCATTTTCTTTTAAATATTTCCAAAAGGTTAGCCTGCTATGCAAACTCCTTTGAAATCTTGAATTATGTCATCATATATATCTGTGATATTTTACTCATTACCTTCTTGGGAAATATTTTTAAATATTGTTATAAAGTAAATTTGGGCTTAAATCACAAAAATCTGTTTTATGAAGGGACATATTCCCTTACGTAAAGAAGTTATATACATTTGAATTGTATTTTGGTAGCATATGTCCTATTTGATATTCTGGGAGAGCCCTGTCTAGCTCTAAAAATTACTGAATCTTCTTCCTACTACTGCTAGACTCCTGGTGTGGCATCATAGAATCAGCACTGGACTGTGAACTGTTGGCAGTTCAAACCCACCTGCTGCTCCTCAGAAACTCTTTACAGGGTCTGTATGAGTCAGAACCAACTTGACAGCACTTAATGACAACAGCAACAACTGTGTGGTTACTCTATTTCCCAAACTCTTAGCTATAGAATTGTTGTTGTTAAGTGCCATTGTTTCCGATACTGTAACAGCAACACACTGCTGGAATTACTCAATAAGAAATTCGTTTCCTGACTAAGCTTCTGATATGCAGCCATCTTTGGAAAGGTAACATGTTAGGGCTGCATTTGTCATTATTTGTTGTATGAAGTTATCGGATCCTTCTTCAGAAGTAGTTTATTCTGAAGCTCAAAAGCCAGGGGTTTGAAGACAGTATAGCTACTTCTGAGAAGTATGTTGTTGTTATGTGCCGTCGAGTTAGTTCTGATCCATAGTACTCGGCGTAGGGTTTCCGAGAAGCAGCTGGTGAGCTTGAATGGCCATGCCAATCTTGCAGTTCAAAAGGTTTTGCAGTCTGGGGCATTAACCCACAGCGCCACACCTGGACTCTATTCTGAGAAGTATAAAACATACTAAAGGGGCTGTGAATCACAAGGTTGGTGATTCAAACACACTAGTCACTGCTGGGAAACCCGATACAGGGTAGCTGAGTCGGAACCAACTCAACAGCACTTAACAACAACCAAGACTGCAAAAGACAAACGTAGTTCTATGGTTTCTTCTCATCATCCATTTCAAGAAATTGACAGAACCTGTTTCAACAGATTACTTCTATGATTTATATAAATACAAACCACTGATCATGTATCTTCTATTTTGTGGGTCTGAGGGAAATTCCCACTGTTAATGATCGTTGTTAAGTGTCATCAAATTGGTTCCAACTCACAGTGACCCTGTATAGGGTTTCTGAGGAGCAGCTGGTAGGCTTGAACTGCCAACCTTGTGGTTCACAATCTAGTGCTGATCCTACAGTACCACACCAGGAGTAAAAATAAAGTTCAGTTGCATAATCTTTCCCTTCTGTCCTTTGGTTGGATTCACTTTTACTTTGGAGATGGCTAGGAAATATGTAGTATTATTACAAAAAATAAGGCGTTGTTGTTGTTGTTAGGTGCCATCGAGTCGATATTGATTTATAGCAACTCTATGCACAACAGAAGGAAACACTGACAGATCTTGGACAAAGCTCTTGGGACATCCTTGGTACAATTGTATGGGATCTTCACCAGGCCATTTGATGACTTCTCCCCGCACCCATAGTATCTTAAATTTGGAGTCTATAGGATAAGCACCGGACTGGTAGTCACAAGGTTAGCAGTTCAAACCCACCAGCCAAATCCCCAGCTCCTTGGAAACCCACTGTAATTCAGACCCAATTTGACAGCACAACAACAGCATTCCTTAAATTTATTTCTAATTCTTATAAAATATGCAAAATGATTGCACATAGCTGGCTTTACCACAGGCACTTTTTTTTTTTTTTTTAAATAAAAAAGTCGTTTGTGAGACAAATGGTTAAGCACTTGATTACTAATGGAAAGGATGTGGTTTGAACCTACCCAGATGATCTGTTCTCTATAGATCATAGCCTTAAAAACATCCTGGTGCAGTTGTCCTGTGTAAGACATGTGGCTTCCATGAGTCAGAATCAACTTGACAGCAAATAGTTTGGTTAAGGGATGAGTTTATACTAACTTCCTCAGCTTTTCAAACTTCCACTTCTAATTTAATATATTTTTGTTTCTTCCCAAAGCACTCCATTGAAACTCCTCTCAGAGTTGTCACTGTGGACTTCTAACCCAACACATTCAATAAATCCCATTCTTCTTAACATCTGATTCTGTTATCTATCCCTTTGTTATTTTCCCCTTTTCTCAATTCTCTTAGTACCATTCTCTCTTGGTCTTTCAACACCTAAAAGGCAGAACCTCAGACTCATTCATGGGCACCTCTTCTTCTACACACTAATATTACACAAAGCACCTCAGGATTCCAGATACCTTCTTTACTCTGTCTACATATATTCCTAGATGGTCACAGTCACTCTTAAATTTGCCTAACATTTATAGTGATGGTTCCCACCAATCAGAGAAATACAGTTCTTCCCAACAGACTTTCTGAGACCAGAGGTAGAGACTGTCAGCAGATGAACTTGGAAACAATGGCTAATAATAGTACATCATCTCTATATTATATGGCAGAACCTTACATCCACTCATCATCTTCTCTCACTATGGGCCAAGCATTGTACTAAACAGTGTGTGGAAGGTTATATAAAATAAATCAAAAGATGACGGTATTCTAGTACAAACTACTCTAGTACAAAATGACTCTTAGGCGTGATTGAATAACAATTCATAGTGCTATTTTAACGAATTGTTTGGGTCTACTAAATAGGTCATTCGAAGTTCATCTGGTCTGGCAACTTCCTAGTATTACTCAAGAAGAATAAAAAAAAAAAGGAGACAAGAACAGATGCTGCTGTAGAGGTCATGCCAAGAAAATGTGAAGCTTTGAAGCTTTTCATTTCCTTGTAACTACCACCATTACCTCTTCAAATTTCAAATTGAATGTTTGTCGGTATTAAGTCAAAGAGACAAGCTGTTCATGCTATAAATTCATCATATTCTACAAGTGCACATGTCAAATGCATCTTAGTTAGAATGTTCTCTTTAGGGTAAAACCTTAGGCAATTAACTTTAAATAAATGATTATTTTGTTGTATATATACAGAACCCCTGCTTACAGAATTCATAGATGTGACCATTCAGATTGTATTCTTCAGCGATCTAGTGATGACTGTCGTGCTGTGGATCAATATCACTAAGTTACATGTTTTCCCTAAGATTGCTTATCCCAAGGGTACAGTTCATTTAGGAAAGTAAATCAAAAGAAATGAAAATATATACTTCCCTTGGGGCCTACCAATAAATAAAACAAGAAGTAACTCTTTTTACTTAAGATATTGGAGTTTTTTAGATACCTTTGCTCAGAAAACTAAGCTCCAATCCATAAACTTTTGCAAGCTTTTCCTATTTTCAGCCAGGCCAATCTACCAAATGTGCCTCTTGTAGCCACCTACGTATATACATCTAACAACCAGGATTAGCAATCTTCCAAGAGAGAAAAGATGAAAAATAAACAAATAAAAAGATAATAATAGCAAGAGAGAGTGCCTGGATGACCATCTTGTTTTTTTGTTCTGGCTTTCTCTGATGTCAGATGCACACACTCTTCCACATGTTCTTTAAAAACAAAACAAAAAAAACCCTCTACATCTTTTTAATAAAAGTCTCATTTTATTTGAACAAATTTATTCTGACATATACACACAT
>NW_006408535.1:20401182-20404990 GCF_000296735.1 Chrysochloris asiatica
GTTGAATGCAAAACTGATGATTTTGTCTGTAAATCTTCACTTAATTCACAATTAAAAAGTGTTTTTTAAAAAGTTGAATAGGCTCCAACCCATGACAACCCTGTATAGTTTCCAAGGAGCGGCTGGTGAACTTGAACAGCCGACCTTATGGTTCAAGCTGACTTTGAAGTCCAGCACATTAATTCACAGAGCCACACCAGGACTTCTTCCAAAATATAGATAAGCTTTATGTCTCACACATTCTGAGAGCAAACATTTATTTTATTTTTATAGTAGGGAATGTAAAAGCAGGAGGGTGTATTTAATTTTTTTTATTATAATCAGTGCCATGAAACTATAACACATCAGATCAGCAGATAACAATTAGAAAACGGATGCCAATTTTATATTACATGGAGTATTTTTAATACAATTATTATTGAAAAATACATAATCATTTAAATGGAGTTTAATATTATATCAAATGCTAAGATCAAATTAGGCCTGGGAAAAGATGAGGGTATATGAGAGGGAAATAGAAGAGGAACCGAAGAGAAAAAATATTGCTAAGAAAGGAAGTAAACATGTTTTTATATACTAAAATAATTTGATTAAATGAATGAATCCATAGCAGGATAGAAACATGGAACAAAACAACCTATCATTTACTCATCATAACATGTTTGTGAATCTAGAAAGTATATTTCAATATATGTAATACAAATCTTTATGTGGTAAAGGAGACCTTGGGAATCTCTGGGCAAAGGAGTTTTGCAAGTTGTACTATCTGGATCTAATATTAGTTCTTATACTCAACTGATATATGTACTTTGAGTAAAGTACTAAACTGATCATATTTGAAAGTTATGTTACCTTTCTAATTGAATATTGAGAATTAATAGAGAAAAGGAATGTAAAGAATATGAAACTGTATGGGATATACAGTAAACTCTATTAAATGCTAATCATTATCATTTTTACCAAATGGTTTTAGAAAAAATGACTAACCACTTCCAAACCAAATTATTTCCTCTCTTCTACCTTATACATCAGGTAAATACAATCAGATGAATAAAAAGCTAAATGTAAAAAGATAACTATAATATATATATACATTTATAATAGCTTTGTGATGGGGAAGGTTATTATTAACCACAAAGACAGGAAACACAAAGCCATAGTCCTACAGAAAACTGCTGAAGAATTTATGTTGTTGTTACGTGCCGTGGAGTCGGTTCCGACTCATAGCGACCCTACACAGGGTTTCCGAGGCTGTAAATCTTTACGGGAGCAGACCGCCTCATCTTTCTCCCACGGAACCCCTGGTAGTTTCGAACTGCTGACGTTGCGGCTCGCAGCCCGATTCGTAACCACTACGCTACCAGAAAGAAAAAAAACTGTTCATAAAAGTAAAAGTAAACACACATGGCCAAATAGGAAAATATTATACTAAGTGCTAACATAATTGATATAATGAGTTCCTAAGTATCAATTTTCCTAAAATACAACATAAAATCAATCAGAAATTGAATGCCAACAGACAGTATATAGCATGACTGACTGTTTTTGTAGCCTCAGAGCATCATCAGACTTGACCTTAGGTAACTTTTTCTCTCAATGAAACCTTCATTTTAACTGTCAGTTCAGCAGAACTTTTGCTGATCTTTGAATCGAAATTGTATTTCCCTTAAAAAAGAATGAAGATTATTAATGGCCTTGTATACCATAATAAGACTTTTAGGCTATATATCTAAGAGCCATTGAAAAATTTTAAGCAGAACAAATACTTCTCAAGTTTCAGTGATTGGTAGCGAATGAACTATAAGGGAGCAGTTCAGGTGGTCAATCAGAAAAAGGATTGAAAAAAAAAAAAACACCTAAGAAATTATGAAGATCCAAACTAAGGAAGTTTAATGGAAATGGAAAAAAAGTGTAATGCATTCAAATGCATTAAATATGAGACACTAGTAATTGAAGCAGTATATATATATATATATATATATATAGTTATATATAGTTATATATAGTTACATATAGTTATATATATAGTGATATATACTGGTAGCTCTGGTAGCGTAGTGGTTACGAATCGGGCTGCAAACCTTAAGGTCAGTGGTTCGAAACTACCAGCCGCTCCGCGGGAGAAAGATGAGGCTTTCTACTCCCGTAAAGATTTACACCCTCGGAAACCCTGTACAGGGTCGCTATGGGTCAGAACCGACTCGATGGCACTTAACAACAACAACATAGTGATATATACAGTGATATATATATAGTTATATATAGTTATAGTTTTATATATATATATAACAATTATATATATAGTTGTTGTTGTTAAGTGCCATCTAGTCGGTTCCGACCCAGAGCGACCCTGTATTGGAATTCCGAGGAGCAGCTGGTGAGCTCGAACTGCCGACTTTGCAGTCCAAACGGCTTTGCAGTCTGGCGCATTAACCCACAGTGCCACACCAGGGTTCTCTCTCTATATATGGTGTGGCGCCATTAGATAAATACCTGACCACAAGGTCAATTTGAACCCTAAGGTCATCGTTTTCTATTTACCATCCGCTCCTAGGAGCTCTTATATTGTTGTTGTTAAGTGCAATAACAACATGTTATTGTTAAGTGCCTTCCAGTCGATTCCAGCCACTCCTCGGAAACTTTATTGTTGTTGTTAAGTACTGTGGAGTCGGTTCCAACTCACAGTGACCCTGAACAGGGTTTCCGAGGCTGTAAATCTTTACGGAAGCAGAAGGCTTCATCTTTCTCCCGCAGAACCTCTGGTAGTTTCGAACTGCTGACGTTGCGGTTCGCAGCCCGATTAGTAACCACTACGCTACCAGAAACTTTATACAGGGTGGCTATGGCTCAGAACTGACTCGATGGCACTCAACAACAACAACACAGGAGCTCATAGAAGTGGCTGGCGAGTAGAAACCTATGACCTTAGGGTTCAAATTGACCTTGTGGTCAAGTGTTTATCTTATGGCGCCACACCAGGACTTTATATATATATATATGTTCCCGAGGAGCAGCTGGTGGATTTGAACTACTGACCTTATAGTTCAAACTGAACTTGTAGTCCTGTTCAGTACATTATTCTGCAGTGCCATACCAGGACATGCTCTCTCTCTTTATATATATATAAAGAGACATGCAAAAAGTTCATGGAAAAATTCCATTATCTTTTCATTCCATTTTTCCATGAAATGTTGAAGCTTCCTTGCATATATATGTTGTTGTTGTTGTTGTTAAGTGCCTTCGAGTCTGTTCCTGACTCATAATGACCCTTTATAGCATTTCCAAAGAGCAACTGGTGAGTTTGAAATACCAACCCTGTGGCACCAGCCAACCTTGCGGTGGAGTGCTTATCCTATAATGCCTCTCTACATAGGAACTCTGATGATGCACAAATATAGGCGCTCTGACAGTGTGATGGTTAAAGCACACAACTTCTAACTAAAGTATCAGTAGTTCAAACTCAACAGCTGCTCCTAAGGAGAAAGATGAGGCAGTCTTATAGGACCACTATTAGTTAGAACTGACTATATGGTAATGAGTTTTGTGTAGTCAATCCCAACTCACAGTGACTCTATAAGTATCAGAGTCCTGGTGTGGCACTGTGGGTTAATGCGCTGGACTGTGAAGTCAGTTTGAACCACAAGGTCAGTGCTTCAAGTTTACCAGCTGCTCCTTGGGAATATACAGGGTCTCTATGGGTCAGAACAACAGATGATACAACCTTGATCGCTGAAAGTGAAGAGGACTTGAAATATTTACTTATGAAGATTAAAGAGCACAGCCTTCGATATGGATTGCATCTCAATGT
>NW_006408535.1:20405570-20424246 GCF_000296735.1 Chrysochloris asiatica
AAAAAGAGGAAGACCTCCAACGAGATGGATCGGCCAGGTGGCATCATTGATGGACTCGGGGGTGGCAGCGGTGGTGAGGTGGGCCCAGGATCGAACATTGTTTCGTTCTGCTGTGCATGGAGTCGCTATGAGTCGGTTCCGACTCGATGGCACCTGACAACAACAACAACAATGGGTCAGAACAAACTCAATGGCCCTTAACAACAACATATTTGACTGTGAGACCACACATTTATTTGATTGTGGATTCCAAGGCAGATTGTGAAACTTTAATGATATAGCAAAGCATTTGTAACTATTTATCAATGGAGTATAAAGCCAATGAAGAATTTTGAAATTAGGGGATTGTTTGGCTTTTATTTTTGTTTGGTTGTATGTTTTAAGCCATCATACTTGACAGTACTAAATGATTGGGACATAGCAGACAGGCATCTAGGACCACAAGAAATCTGAATTTTCCAGTTTTCTGAGCTAATGAATTTCAAATTCAGACATCGTCACTAAGGCCAAGGTCATCTCACTTAGGAAATTTGGGGATCCTAACATTATTGTCAAAAAGATTACCTTTCATCATCTTTATTATCATCACCACTACTACCAATAATAAATGACAGCAGCAACATCAACAAAAATTTTATTGAACATTTGCTAAGTTTAATACTTTGCAGGAACCTGCTCATGCAGGTTCTCACAGTCTCATGCAAGTTCAGGCTATAGCTAAAGAAAATTAAAACAAATCCATGAGAGCCAAAGTCTGATCGTGATTGCATCCCACCAGGATGTAAAGACCATCTCAAGAAAAGGTTTGATACATGAGACATTGATAATTGGAGAACAGACAAGTTTTGGGATGGCATTGAGTCATAAATGAAGATAGCAAATGGTTATTAAAAGACAGGAAGGAAAGAAAAGGCCAAAACGGGGGCCAGGAGACTCTCAGAAACTTATTCTTGAATATAGACAAGCTAAAGTGACTGGAAGAAATGAAGCAGTAAAAGAACTGAATGGAAAATTTCAAAAGACAGCTAGAAAAGACAAAGTAAAGTAATATGATGAAATATGAAAAGACCTGGAGTTAGAAAACCAGAAGGGAAGAGCATGTCCACCATTTCTAACATTTCTAAGACTGATAGAATTGTAGAAGAAGTTCAGACCTCAAGTTGCAATGCTGAAAGCCTCTATGGGCAAAATACTGAACGACACCAGACGCATCAACAGAAGATGGAAGGAATGCACAGAGTCACTGTACCAAAGAGAATTGCTCGCATTCATCTATTTTAAGAAGCAGCACATAATCAAGTACGGATGATATTAAAGGAAGAAGTCTATGCTGCACTGGAGGCACTGGTGAAACACAAGCCTCCAGCATTTAATGAAATAAAAATTGAAATGTTTCACCAAACTGATGAAGTGCTGGAGGTGCTCACTTATCTATGTTAATACATTTGTAAATCAGATACTTGGCTAACAGATGGGAAGAGACACATATTTAGTGCCTATTCCAAAAAAAAGGTGATACAATGGAATGTGGAAATCATCGATAATATCCTTAACATCACATGCATGTAAAATTTTACTGAAGATAATTCAAAAATGGCTGCAGCAGGACATCAACAGGGAGCTGGCAGAAATTCAAGGTGGATTTAAAAGGAGAAATAACTTTGCTGATGTCAGATGGCTCTTGATCGAACACAGAGAATACCAGAAAGATGTTTACTTGTTCTTTATTAACTATGCAAAGACATTTGACTGTGTGGATCATCATAGTAAGCTATGGATAACGTTGCAAAGGATGGGTATTCCAGAACACTTTACTGTGCTTATGAGGACACTGTGGATGACCAAGAGGCAGTCCGTAGGATAGAATAAGAGGACACTGAATGGTTAAAAATCAGGACATGTGTTTCAGGGTTGTATTCTTTCGCCATACTTATATTCAATATATATAAAGAGTTAATAACTAGAAAACCTGGATTATATAGAGAAGAATGTGGTGTTAGGATTGGAAGGAAGAATCATTAGCAATATTGTGAAATACTAATGGCACAACCTTATTTGCTGGAAGCTAATAGGAGTCCCTGTGTGGTGCTGTGGGTTAATGCACCAGACTGCAAAGTTGCTTGAACTGCAAGGTCAGTGGTCCAAGCTCACCAGTTGCTCATCGAAAACCCTATGCAGGGTCACTATGGGTCAGAATTGACTCAATGGCACTTAACAATAGCAACAATAAGATTTGGAAATACTATACAGGGTAGAGACCCTGCATATGGGTCGGAACCTTACTCAACAGCAACAAGAAGAGGACTTGAAATAGTTACTTATGAAAATCAAAGAATATATTGCACCTCAACGTAAAGAGAATAAAAATTTTCACAACTGGACTAATGAATACCATCAGGATAAGTGGAGAAAAGACTGAAGTTGTCAAAGATTACATTTTGCTAAGATCCACAATCAATACTAAGTAAGTAGCAATGAAGAAATTAAATGACACATTGTATTCGGCAAGTCTGCTGCAGAAGACCTCTTTAAAGAGTTAAAGAGCAAAAAAGGTTACTTTAAGGACTAACGTGTGACTGACCATGTTGTTGTTATGTGCCGTGGAGTCGGTTCCGACTCATAGCGACCCTGTACAGGGTTTCCGAGGCTGTAAGTCTTTACGGGAGTAGAAAGCCTCATCTTTCTCCCGCGGAACAGCTGGTAGTTTCGAACTGCTGACCTTGCAGTTCACAGCCCGATTCTTAACCACTACGCTACCAGAGCCCATTTTTAATCACCTCATATGCATGTGAAAGTTGGACAATGACTAAGGAATACTGCAAGAGAGCTGATGCATTTAAATTACAATGTTGACAAAGACTACTGAAAAGCACTATGGCAGGCCAGAAGAACAAACAAATTTGTTTTGGAAAAAGTACAACCAGAATGCTCTTTAGAAGCAAGGATTGTGAAAGTTCATCTCTCATACTTTGAAAATATTGTCACAGGAAGGACCAGTTCCTGGTGGAGTATATGGTGGTGGTGGTGGTGGTGGTGGTGGTGGTAGGGTGCCGGGGAGTCGGTTCTGACTCAGAGCGACTCTGTAGAGGGTTTCTGAAGTGTAGCTCTTTACTGGAGCAAAAAGCCTCATCTTTCTCCTGAAGAACAGCTGATAGTTTCGAACTGTTGACCTTGAGGTTAGCAGCCTGGCTTATAACCACTACGCTATCAGAGCTCCTTTGGTGAAGGATATCATGCTCAATAACGTAGAGTGTCAATCTGAAAAAGCAAAACCCTCAATGAAATGGACTGACCCAGTGATGGCAACAAGAGGCTCCAACATAACAGTTGTTAGGAAGACTCAACACCAAGCAGTGTTTCCTTCTATTATGCATAGGGTCACTATGAGTTGCAGCTGACTTGATGGATGCTAATAGCGACAATAAGGTATTTGAATACATAAAAATCTGGAATAGTCTGTGGCATTAAAGCACGAGGGCATAAGCATTAAAAGAACATTAGCCAGGAGTCCTGGTGTGGCACTCTGGGCTAATGCTTCAGACTGCAAAGTCGTTTGAACTGCAAGGTTCAAGCTCACCAGCTGCTCCTTGGAAACCTTATAAAGGGTGGCTATGGGTCAGAATCAACTCAACGGCACTTAACAACAACAACCCAAGTAGAGAACTCATCCAAACCAAACCCACTACCGTTGAGTGGATTCTAACTCTATGGATTCTGAGGCAGTAAATCTTTGTGGTAGCAGAAATCCTCATTTTACCCTACAAAGCAGCTGGGGTAAGTTTGAACTGTCAACTTTGCAGTTAGCCATCCGGTGCTGCTAAATTGAGTGATTGTTGTCAAGTTCCATCATGTCGGTTCTGACTCACAGCGACCCTATATAGGATTTCTGAGGAGCACCTGGGGAGTCTGAATTGCTGACCTTGTGGTTCAAACCGACTTTGCAGTCCAGCATATCAACCCACAGCACCACACCAGGACTCCAATTGAGTGATAGGAAAATAATTTTTACTAGAGTTCAGAGAGACAGAGAGCATTGTCCGTATTTTTAAAGGTCTTTAAGGAGAAAACTTCATGGAGAAGGTCAGAATTGAATTAATCTTTGAGGAAGAAACAAATTAAATACAGAAGAAGGACAGCTACTCACACAGGGAACACATTAAGAGAAAAGGTGGAGATAGAGTCTTCAGGGTTTATTCTGAAGAAACTGAAGAACAACTTATAAGGTATGAACAAAGTAGTTACTATAGAAAGTTTTTTTTAAGTTTTAAAATAATGATCTGATAAGCATATTTGGGTGAATCTTACAGGTTAAATTTCAGATATATGAGGTCATTTAAGAAACTTTTTTTTTTTTTTTAAATAAAATGAGAACCTGATAATGGGAAAAGAAAACAGAGGAGCAGTGTGAGATTTTTTTCTGGTCATCTATTATAAAATTTTTCAATATACAAAAGTAGACAGAAGAATATAATGAACCCACAAACACCACACAACTTCACTAATTATGAATTCATGTTCAATTTTATCTATACCCCTAACGCTTGACTTTACCTCCAGAGTTTTTGAAGTCCACTGCCTCATAAGATACCAAAAGCACAAAACAAGGCTCTTGCTATCAAGTTTATTTTGACCCATAATGACTTGATAAACAGAATAGAACTGCCCCATAGAGTTTCCAAGGCTATAACTCTTTACCCATACAGAGCTGCTACCTTTCTCCTATGCAGTGCTGTTAGTTTGAACTGCCAAAATTTTAGCTAGCACCCAAGAACTAACCATTTGTTTAGAAAATACAGGGCGACCAAAGGCTCTTTCATTTGAAGCCCATCATTATTTAATTTCATTTATTTATATTATGTGAAAAAAAATTCAAAAAGATAAAAAGCCACTGCTATTGAATCAATTGTAATTCGTAATGAGCTGCTGATCTTTGGGTTAGCAGCCCAGAGCTTAAGCCACAGCACCACCAGGGATCATTCTAAAACATAAAGATACTTTTTTAAAAAATACATCACTAAAGAGCCATAATTAATACTAAAAAATTACCAATTTATTCAATAATCCTAATATTCCATTTCTTAGCGTTTCTTTCCAGTTGATTTATTTGAATCAGCATTCAAATATAGTGTAGCCATCACAATTGGTTGATGATCAAATTGTGTTCTATTTCTCCATTGTTCAAAGACTCTTTGTAAATTGAGTCTTTTGGATCAAAACGTCAGTTTAGTAGCTATTATGTGCTTTCTCACTTACTCATATGAGAAGATGTTCTAAGTCATCTTTTATATTTCATAGTCCTGGTATGGCACTGTGAGCTAATGCACTGAACTGCACAGTCAATTTGAACCACAAGATCAGCAGTTCAAGCTCAGCAGCTGCTCCTCGGAAACCCTATACAGGATTGCCATGGGTCAAAACCAATTCCATTACACTTAACAAGAACAAAGTGGTTTTACAGTTAGTACTGATTTTACAGATTATCAGAGGAAAAAGCTGAGAAATCCATACTTTTTAAAAATGAAATCAATTGTGAGTTTATTAGGCTACTTCTAACTCAAAATCAGGGGTATATATTTTTATCTAACATCATTGATCTTATACTTGTTTCCTGTTTCTCTCACATCAATACTTCTGATTTTAATGATGCTCATATAATTCCTCATTTTCTTTTTCCTTCACTACAAACAAAACCTAGTGCGGTGCTGTAGGATATGCACTGCACTGGTAACCGCAAAGTTGACAGTTCAAATCCAACAGCCTCTCTGAAACTCTATGAGTTGTTATGAGTTGGAACCATTTAGATGGCCCATAACAATAGCAAACAAAACAGTCTCATAATAATTTAGCTCTGGCAATATGTGAATCCAGAAACTGTACAGTTAGGTATTGTTTTAGTTATTATTATTATTATAATATAAACAACTCGGAATAAAGTTCTAGTATATTAAAGTCACTGTAAACAGTTTTCCTTTCTATGTCATGGAATCTGTGAGTCTCTTCACACATGGATTCAATACATTTTAAGTTGCAGAACTTGTATAATATGTGTCAAAATCTAGAATTAAGCCACCTGATTCTTCTTTTATTCAGGATTATCCTTTATTTTAGAGTTATTTCTGCTTTTGTAGATCAAATGAACTCTGTATATTTAGTCAGGAGGAAAAAACTAATATTTTTATGATGGTGGTTGAATTTACAAATTAATTTAGGGACAATGACTTATTTATGATGTTAAATCTTCCCTCCCAAGAGCATGATATGACTTTCCATTTATTCATTTCTACCTTTGTGTCTTTCAGGATTGTTTTGAAGTCTTCTGGATATGAGAGACAGAATGAAGGATGAACCGTAGGATTGAAATACGAGGAAAAATAGAAAAAAACAGGGCTTCAAGCCTCATATTTATTTAATATATGTATGTGTGTATATATATGTGTGTGTGTGTGTATAAAACAAAAATAGAATCATTTGACGAGGTTCGTTGTTATTGCTAAATGCCATCAAGTCAGTTTTGACTCATAGTGACCTTGTATAGGATTTCTGAGAAGTGGCTAGTGGGTTTGAACGTCCAACCTTGTGGTTAACAATCCAGTGCTTATCTTACAGTGCCACACCATGACTCATGGTGAAGAGGTTTACACAGGGAATAATGGTGAGATTTCATTATGTTTTAATACATAACTGAGTTATACTATCTAGGTTTTTGTGGCAAAAATAAGGAAGACCATAGAAGAACTGATAATTTTCAGTTGTGGTGTTGGAAGAGACTATTGAAAGTGCCATGGGCTGCCAAAAGAACCAACAGATCTGTTTTAGAAGAAGTGCAGCCAGAGTGCTCCTTGGAGGCCAGCATGGCCAAACTTCGTCTCTCATACTTGGGACATATTGTCAGGAGGGACCAGTCGCTGGAGAAGGATATCATGTTTGGTAAAGTGGTGGGTCAATGAAAAACAGGAAGACCCCAGTGAGATGGATTGGCAAAGTGGCAGCAATAGTGAAGTTGGCCCTGGATTGGACAGTGTTTTGTTCTGTTGGGCATAGGGTCGCTATGAGTCGCTACCGACTCGGTGGCACCTAACAACAACAACAACAAAATAATTTTTTAAAAAATAGAAGCAATCCCTGAGATAATAAGTTACATGAGATAAGATTCAGTAAAAGTCACATAATAAGAAGAAAAATGTCCTTTAGAGAAGATGCAAGTCCATGCAAAATTATAGAGGTTTTCCTCCTCCCTTTCTTCTATGTTTCTGAAACCATAGTATCCCTCCTTGAAACTGCTCAACATTTCCTGTCCCCTCAGTCATTCTGCATCTGCACATCCACATTGTATGTGTCAGAAAGCAGGATCCTGCACTGGACTCTTCTCCCTCACACCTTTCCCATCTATTGTTGTTCTTGTTAAGAATCTTGAAGTCAGTTTCTGTATAGGGTTTTTGAGGCTATAAATCTTGGTAGGAGCAGACAACCTCATCTTCCTCCCATGGAGTGACTGAAGGGATCAAACCACTGATCTTATATTTCACAGTCCAATGCTTATCTTCAGAATCACTGTGCTCCCCTTCCCATATATGTTGTTATTAAATGCCGTTGAATCTGTTCTGACTAATAGCTACCCTGTATAGGTTCTCCAAGGAGCAGCTGGTAGTTTTGAACTGTTGACCTTGTGGTTCACAGTCCAGTGCTGACCCTATAGCACCACATCAGGAGTCACAATTCTGTGTATTGTCCACCAAATTCTGTTGGAAAAAACAAATAAATAAAAATATTTAAAAGTTCTGGAAAAATCTCTTTCTCCTCTCAATTTGCATTGTACATGCTGCTGCCTTAGTCAAAAACATCATTTTTTCTCAATAATAATATTGAAAAGAATTTCTCAAAAGTTGTGATTCTTTTATTGCCTTGTTTTTTTTCTCATATGAGAAGATGCTAGCATACGTGTCATATTTAAAGCATAGCCAAGTCATTTTCCACTATATATAGCCTGAGTCATCTTTAAACTTTAAGTTCAATGCTTCTTTAAACCCTATTACCTAAAACAAATTTCCAATGTATTCTAAAAAACTGTCAATGTATCTCATAATAAATACTACATATTCTAGTGTTAGTTGAGTTACAGGGTCAACTAGCAATCAAGAGCTTCCTCTATAGAAAAACATGCTTATATGTAATCAGTCTATGAGCCCAGAATCATGTGACGAGCTATTTTTAATACACTTAACAACTTTTGGTCAGCATATTGGCAGCAAGGAATCTGATAGAAGTGTGTGGTAGATGCTTATCCCAGAGATACAAAACACTGACCTGGTATTTTGTCACTGAAGATGAAGTAAGAAGTAATGTGTGAGTTATTTATGACTTGATGATGAAGTGATTACTAAGAGTGAGTGAACAAAGATTTTTTAAAAATAATCATTGTCTATTTCTGGCTTAGAAAATTCAGAGGTGGTTAGTGTGCAAAGGAGATACTGAATATGAAACAAGAAACAAATTTAAATTGAAGTATAGGCAACCAAACATGAAATCACTTTGATTATTTTAATACTTAATGTTTCTGGAGAATCAGGTCAAAATGTGCTGTAATTGGAAATATATATCAGGCACTTAAAAGATAGAGATGGAGAAGAAAAATGTATCATTATCTATATAAAAAGTTAATTAGGATAAGAGGACCCACACAAAGTATATAAAATACAATGAACGCTAACCTTGAGTAATGTTTACACATATGAATAAATACTAAGGAAAAACCCCTATGAAGGAGATTAAGAAGAAAATTTTATAAGTATAGAATGATAACCAGTGTGAATTGTATTCCACAGAACATTTAAGAAGAAACAGTTGAGTCTTACAGATGACTTTCATGAAGCAGTTTCAGTAGTCATTAGATAACACTAGAAAGCTACTTTCCTTTATCACCCTCTGGTAGTGTAGTGGTTACGAATCGGGCCGCTAACCTCAGAATCAGTAGTTCGAAACTACCAGCTGTTCCAAGGGAGAAAGATGAGGCTTTCTGCTCCCATAAATATTTACAGCATTGGAAACCCTGTACAGGGTCACTATGAGTCGGAACCGACTCCACGGCACATAACAACAGCAACATCAATTGCCCACAAACACACTTAGAGTACCTGAAATTCTATGCCCACCACAAGACACATATACACACCAACAAATTTCAATATAGAGAAAATAAAATTGAACAGAATGATTGATAACTTGAAATGAAGGTTGAGAAAAAAAGAGGAAGGGTCCTGGTGGTGGAGAGCATTGAAGGAATACTGTAAATGTGAAGAAAAGTGGTAGAAAATAGACTTTCTCTCATGCTTCTCTAAAGAAAGACATATATGGATGGAAAACCATTTAAAAGGGAAAACTAGAAAACTTTTGCCCACTAGTTTCTAGATTTGATATATAATTCTAAAAAAATTCTCACAATTACAGATATGAAGTTGTAACAAAAAGTTATAAAAGGATAAGACTATAGCTTGGAGACAATAAAAAAAAACACAAAAACAAACAAAATAGTTGAGGAAAGGTTTTGCTAGGCTAAACAAAAAGGCAGAAGGGAGAACATTTGACAAATGCACTTGTTATGTGCCGTAGAGTTGGTTCTGACTCTTAGAAACCCTATTAGGGTTTCTGAGGAGTTACATTGTTGTTGCTGTTGTTCATGCTGTCTAGTTAGTTCTGACCCATTGAGACCCTGTATAGGATTTCCTAGGAGTGGCTGGTGAACTTGAACCACCATCCTTGTGGTTCAAAGTAACCAGTACATTTACCCACAGTGCCACACCGGGACTCTGAGTATTCATACTATGAGGAGATCATTAATGTTGTAGAGTCCTGGAAAGTAGTACTTTGATATTGGTGTGGAAGTTTTGTCTCTGTGTATGTATGTATGTGCATTGTGGGACTAGGAGTAAAAAGAGGTGGAACCAGGTAATATTTTGATATAACATTCAATTCTTTGAGGAAGCAGTCTGCTTTATAGATTATTCATGTTTAAAATCCCTGTACACCTCTTCCATACTCTGATCAAGACTGTTCAAAAAGATTTATTTATTTTTTTTATAAACCAAGGGAAAAAAAAGTTATCTTTTTAAAAAGTAGTATCTTATCTTTCCACAACTATATGAAATATCTCATTTTTATTCTCATTCTAAAGCTTTGGGGTCATTGATAGTTAATACATAGCCAATAACATGTGGCTTCCTAATCTTGTATATAGAAAACTAACACGATCAGTCTCTGAAGATACAGAACTGGCCATGTTTGTTTCTGATTGTTCTTCTGAAAAAGCTTAAGTCCCTGTTCATTGTCCCCAGTGTATTGGTAACAAGAGAATGCAGTGTAAATATGAAGACCTTTTAGAACTATGCCAGGTATTTCAGTACTAATTTATTAATTCAGGTCAGATTTTAATCTAGACAATGACCACATACTTCTTTTTTTCATATAGAAACAATCCCAGTTATTTATTCAACAGAGAATTTTAACTTTATTTCACTTTTTTTTTTTTTTTTTAAATAAGGACTAAGATGCCTGCCTATATGATCTCTGAATGCAATAATAGTGGGTCACATCTATACATTGTCACCAAAATTTCCAGAAGTTCTCACTTCTTGAACATTTCTCATAAATGATCCTTATTTCATAGCTTGAAACTGCACCTAGGAAAAATCTTTTATTCTCAGTGCTGCCAAACTTCCATCTTCCAACAGTGACCTCAGTTTAGCACCTGCTCATAAGATGTGTTTGCGCTTCGTTGGTATGTTATGGTGACATATATGTTCCCATCAAAGAGATTGTCATAGAATTCAGAAGATGTTAACATTTTTCCATCTGTGTGTGTGAAAGTGACGTTCCCTGCTAATTTTGTTCTTTTGCTGAACTCTCCAAGCAAAGCCTTCTGTGGGAGGCAGAATGATGTCATTATAGTCATAGCATAAAATTTTCAACCTTTAGAAGGAGACATATTGTGGCATATATTTCACTACTTTTAAAAGCAGTGAAACAAAAACTTGAGGATGAAAAAATCCTTTTTATTTTTTCAATGTGGGGATTTCCTTAGCCAGAATAGCTCTAGGGCCAAAACGTCTTTGGCATGTGCATTTTTTCCCCTCTATATCCTTATGATAGGCTAGTCCACCCATGGATTTCTCTGCTTCTGTTTTAAAAACCATCAGATTTAGCTATTTAATTTCAGAGACATAATGGCTGTCTCAACGACAAATGGGCTATTTTTAGTAAAAGATATCATGGTTAGTGATTTAAAATTAAAAAAAGAAACCAGCCTCCCAATTTCATGTCTTCTTCATGTAAAGAGTTTGGAATTCGTCACTCCATTTATATAAGGAAAAAAAGGCTTTTAAAACAAAAACTTCTCTTTGCATCCATGAGAGACCTGAGGTTGCAGGATACACTGGTACCCTGAATCATGGAAAGAAATGCAATCAGGGAAGTGATCAGTATGATCCCTTTTTCTGAAGAAGCAACTGGAGCAATAAAATGTTGTTTTTGCTGCTGTAAGTATCAATCATTGTTGTTGTTAAGTGCCATCGAGTCGATTCTGACCCATAGCAACCCTGTATAGGGTTTTCAAGGAGTGACTGGTGAGCTTGAGCCACCGACCTTGCGTTCGAACCACCAACCTTGCAGTTCAAATGGCTTTACAGTCTGATGCATTAGCCCACAGCGCCACACCAGGACTCCCCTATATTGGGTTTCCAAAGCTGTAAATCTTTGCAGGAGCAGAAAGCCTCATTTTTCTCCTGTAGAAAGGTTGGTAGACACTGACCACTGACCTTGTTGTTTGCTGTCCTGCAACATGCTTATCCATACAATGCCACTGCACACCCTTAATATTATCAAGAGGCAAAAATCATATTTTTGTGAGTTACTTCTATGTTATTAAGTGTCATTAAGTCAGTTCCGACTCATAGCAACCCTGTATAGAGTTTTCAAGGAGTAACTGGTGGTTTGAACTGCTAACTTCATGGTTCAAAGTCCAGTGCTGATCCTACAGCGCCATACCAGGAATCCTATATTGCTTTATTGTTGTTGTTATGTGCCGTGGAGTGTAAGTACAAGGAGCTCTGGTAGCATAGTGGTTACGAATCAGGCTGCAAAACTTAAGGTCAGCAGTTCGATACTACCAGCCGCTCAGTGGGAGAAAGATGAGGCTTTCTGCTTCTGTAAAGATTTACAGCCTCGGAAACCCTGTACAGGGTTGCTATGGGTCAGAACCGACTCGAAGGCACTTAACAACAACAATCAAAGTATGTTGTTGCTCTTTACATCTCAATGTAAAGAAAACAAAAATCCTCACCACTGGACCAATAAAAAACATTATTATCAATAGAGAAAAGATTGAAGTTGTCAAGGACTTCATTCTTCTTGGATCAACTACCAACGCTCACTGAAGCAGCAGACAGGAAACCAATTGACATATTGCATTAGGCAAATGTGCTGCACAAGACCTTTTTAAAGTGTTGAAGAGCAAAGATGTCAGCTTGAGGACTAAGGTGTGCCTGACTCAAACCATGGTATTTTCAATCACCTCATATGCTTGTGAAGGCTGGACAGTGAATAAGGAAGACCATAGAAGAATTGATGCTTTTGAGTTATGGTGTTGGAGGAGAATATTGAAAGTGTCATAGACTATCAAAAGAACCAACAAATCTGTATTGGAAGAAGTGCAGCCAGAGTGTTCCTTGGAGGCCAGGATAGCCAAATTTCGTCTTTCATACTTCCGGGCATATTGTCAGGAGGGACCAGTCGTTGGAGAAGGATATCATGTTTGGTAAGATGGAGGGTCAGAGAAAAAGAGGAAGACCCCAGCAAGATGGATTGACAAAGTGTCAGCATCAATGGGCTCAAGTGTGGCAACAGTAGTGAGGTTGGTCCAGGATTGGGCAGTGTTTTGTTCTGCTTTGCATAAGGTTGCTATGGGTCTGTAGCAACTTGATGGCACCTAACAACTACAACAACAACAATCTAAGTAAATGATTGCCTCACCCTATAAAGCACTCTTTAAATCAACTAGTTATCTTAGAGTAACTAACAGAAAGCAATTGAATTGCAAATGAAGCCCATGCAAATTTTATGGGTGAGGGAAGCCAGGACCAACGCTTTTAAGAACAAGATTATTGTTGTTATGTGCTATGGAGATGAGTTAGTTCAGACTCATAGTGACCCTGTACAGGGTTTCCAAGGCTGTACATCTTTATGGGAGCAGAAAGCTTCATCTTTCTCCCTTGGAACATCTGGTAGTTTCGAACTGCTGACCTTAAGGTTCGCAGCCCAATTTGTAACCAGTACGCTACCAGAGCTCCTTAGGAATAAGATTAAATAGGTTAAAGTCTCTTCTTGGAGTCCTGGTGTGGCCCTGTAGTATAAGCACTGGACTGCTAGCAGCAAGATTAGATATTCAAACCCATCAGCCACGCCTAGGAAACTCTATACAGGGTCACTAGGAGTCTGAACAAACTCCAAACTCGATGGCACATAACAACAACATGCTTTCATTTAAGACATTCTATGTTGCATCAGTATAACATTCTCAAAACAGTACAACATAAAGCAATGCACACATATACACAAATACGGAAGTAGCTACATAACTTTCAAACTGTTTTGATTTAGGTTAATTCATTTTAAGGAGCGCATGGTTTTATATGATAAGCACTTGACTATGAACCACAAGATTCTTGGTTGATGTCCACCAGCCACTCTGCAGTAGAAAGATGAAGCTTTCTGCTCCAGCGAAGATTAAAATTCTCAGAAACCCCATCCAGGTTCGCTATGAGTCAGAACCTATGCACAACATTTATCAACAATTCATCTTAAAGTTGAGAAGTATCTGAACAAACAGGTGTTACCAAAATAAGCCAGAAACTGCTGCCCTTCCTCCCTGCCAATTCTTCTGATTCCACCACTAGTGTGCACTCTAGTGGGAGAGAGCAATGTTTATCAGTGAAATAGAGCAATGAATTTCTTACTATGAGGCTCAAGATCCCCATGGCTCCCCCATCAAAGTATTCACAAATGATGCCAAGTTTACTAAGAAAAAAACAATTACTTCCTTTAAAATGCTCACACGGAGTCCCAATGTAGGAATCTCGACTCAAATTGTACACTACAGAGCAGACGGAAATTGCAACAGAATAAACAGAAGCAGAATTTCAGTTGGAAAGGAGCACATAAAAAATATTTAAGACTTAATATTTAAAGATTTAAGGAGTCATAGGAAGCCGGAAATATGGGTTCAAAATTCAAGAGTGCTTACCTTTCAGATACAGTCCCCAGGTCCTCTTCCTCCTCTAGTCCTCCTCCAAGTAGGAGTACAGTGGGGCCCCCTTTTCCTTTGTCTATTGGTTCATAGCCCCAGGACTTCTTTTAATGGTAATTTTGATGAATAATTTGAGACTGAGTGTGAAATAGCATTAGAGTGAGAAACCCCTGTGGGTGCAGACTTCAGAAGTTCTCCACACTTTTACAGGTGTTGTCTCCAGTATCCCTAACTGATTTTCAAGGTAAGGAGTAAGACTATGACAAAGAGAAGAGTAACTGTGAAATAGTCCAGAGCATTTTTAGTAACAGAAGGCTACTCTCTAGGCAAAAAGACTTGACCTGGATCCTTATATATCTGGGTGAGGGCATCTCTCACATTCCAACCCCATCTAACCTGAATTAAATAGCCCAGGGAATTAAACCTACTAAGAAAGATATATAACTGAGAGTTAATTTTGAGATTATGGAACATAATCCCCTTGTTGTTGTTGTTGTTGTTGTTGTTGTTAGGTGCCCTTGAGTTGGTATTGACTCATAGTGACCTTATTATGCACAGCAGAACAAAACACTGCCCGATCCTGGGCCAACCTCACTATTGTTGCCATGCTTGAGTCCATGGATGCTGCCACTTGGCCAATCTATTTTGCTGGGCATCTTCTTCTATTTCTCTGACCCTCCACCTTACCAAACATGATATCCTTCTCCAGTGATTGGTCCTTCCTGACAATATGTCTGAAGTATAGAGATGAAGTTTGGCCATCTTGGCCTCCAAGGGAGCGCTCTGGCTGCACTTCTTCCAAAACAGATCTATTGGTTCTTTTGGCAGCCCATGGCACTTTCAGTATTCTCTAGTCCCATTACACAAATCTTAATACAATATCAAGGCTATAGTAAAATAACAGTGCATTACAGCAAACAAAGCTACATGACACAGACTGTATCTAAAATATAGTTTGAGGGAAAAGCCAAACCACAGAGGAGACAAAAAACAAGGAAATTAAAAAATAAAATGAAACTCAAGCATTTATAGGTATAGAAAACGGAGTCCGATTCCTACCCAGATTAGCATAAAATCTCATACCATTTAACTCTGGTCTTATTATCTTATACATTATATTGTTGAATATAATCATACAAATATCATACAGCATACCAAAAAGCAAAATAAAACACAGTCTGAAAAAAACAAAGCAATTATCATAGTCAGACTCAGCTATGACACAAATGTTGAAATTTTCCTATTGGGAAGTTGAAATAACTAAGAATTCTGGTAGCATATTGGCTACAAGTTGGGCTGATAACCTCAAGGTCAACAGTTTGAAACTACCAGCTTTTCTGCAGGAGAAAAATGAGGCTTTCTGCTTCTGTAAAGGTTTACAGCCTCAGAAAACCCTAGGAAATGTTGCTATGAGTTGGAACCAACTCCCTAGCACATAACACAACTACTACCACCAGTATGTTAAGAAAGTTAATGGGAAAAGTAGGTGACACACAAAAATATGTGGTTAATGGAGTACTGATGTGGCTTTCTGGACTAATGCGTCAGACTGAAAATTCAATTGAACTGCAAGATGGGTGGTTCAAGCTCACTAGCTGCTCCTTATAAACCCTATACAGGGTCACTATGGGTCAGAATCAACTTGACAACACTTAACAACAACAACAATGTAAGCAGAGAGATACTCTAAGAAAGTATATACAGGAAATGCTAGAAAGAAAAATACAGTAACAGAAATGAAGATTGGTTTTCAGAAGCTCCCAATAGACTTCACATGACTGAATAAAGACTCAATAAAGTTGAAAATAGGTCACTAAAAACTTTCTAAACTAAAATGCAAAGATGAAAAAATAAAAAACCAAAATAGTAAAAACAGAATAGAGCACTTAATAATTTTTGTATGTGGAGTACATACAAAAGGTGTGACATGCTTGTAATGGAATGCTGGAAGAGACAATATAGCAGAAGAAATATTTGAAGCAATAAGAGGTGAGCATTTATCAAAATTAATAACAGACATCAAATCATAGAATCAGTAGAACACCAAGCAGAGTAATTACAAACAAAACAAAACAAAACAAAAAACAATAAAAAACCTACTCCTTCTCATTGTTGTTGTTGTTGTTAAGTGCTGCCAAGTCGGTTCCGACTCATAGTGACCCTGTACAGGGTTTCCGAGGGTGTAAATCTTTACGGGGAGTAGAAAGCCTCATCTTTCTCCCGCGGAGCGGCTGGTAGTTTCGAACCGCTGAGCTTAAGGTTCGCAGCCCGATTCGTAACCACTACGCTACCAGAGCTCCTTACTCATACTGTATTAAAAATGAAAAAAAAACAAAGATATATAAGAAAGTCATGAAAGAAGGTGAAAAGAAAAACCTATTTACCTAGAGGAGCAAGGATAAGAATTGCATCAGAATTCTTGGTAGACCATATATTGAATCTATGTGGATGATCTGTAAGATAACTGCATAAAGTATAGTAACTATATATATATATATATATATATATATAGTGAATATAGTCTATGATTATGTGAAGTGAATGAATGCAATGGCATATGGACTAGAGGGAGAAATTGGGACTACTTTGTTGCAGTTTTCTGTACTACATATGAAGTGCCATAGTGTAACTTGAAGGTGGATTTGGATTCTTTGAGCGTTTATAATTCAAACTATAGGTAAACAACTAACCTTTCTTTTTATAAGAATTGTAAGTGATATACAGTGAGTAAGGAAGACTGTAGAAGAATGAGGCATTTTAGCTATGGTGTTGGAGGAGAATATGAAAAGTACCATGGACTGCCAAAAGAACAAATCAATCTGTGTTGGAAGAAGTATAGCCTTGAAAGTCATAATGGCCAATCTTTTTCTTTCATTGTTGTTAAGAGCTGTTGAATCAGTTCTGACTTATAGTGACCCCGTATAGGGTTTCCAAGGAGTGACTGGTGAGCTTGAACCATCAATTTTGTGGTTTGAACCGACCTTGCAGTCCAGCGCATTAACCTACAGTGCCACACCAGGATTCCTTGCCTCTCATACTTCAAACTTATTATCAGGAGGGACCAGTGCCTGGAGAAGGACATCATGTTTGATAAAGTAGAAGATCAGTGACAGAGAGGAAGTCCCCAAATGAGATGAATTGATATGGAGGCAGCAGCAATGGGGTCAAGGATAACAATGATTATGAAATTGACTCAAGACCTCGGGCAGTATTTCATTCTGTTGGGCATAAGGTAGCTATGAGTTCGTACTAACTCGATGGTACACAACAACAGTGATATACAAAGACAGCAAATAAAATGAAGTCATATAAAATGATCTATTGAAACCAGAGAGAGCAGTACAAGAGGAAGAAAAAGAAACAAAGAACAAATGAAGTGAATAGAAAAGAGTTGTAAACATAGTAGATATTAATCTAACTACTTTAATAGTCACTTTAAATGTGAATGTTCTAAATATGGCAATGGAAAGACAACAATTATTAGAGTGGGTAAAAAAAGTAAGATTCAATTATATGTTGTCTAGAAGAAACCTACTTTAAATGTAAAGAGTTTAAAACTAAAGAGATGGAGTGAGATGTACCATGCTAACACTAATCAAAAGAATGTTGGAGTAGCTCTTCAAAAAGTTTGTGAAAAAATTCCATTATCTATTCCATTGTTCTACAGAATATTTTGAAGCTTCCTCATTATTAATTTCAGTCACTGCTGCAGTTAGAACCAAGAAAATTATCATGAAGGAATATGGGCATTACATAAAAATAAAAGCATAAATTCTTCAAGAAAGCATAGCAATGTTATTAAGTGTCACCACACAACAACATATCAAAACAGTCAAATTAGAAACTGCTCGAACTACAAAAAGAAATAAACAAATTCACTTATATAGTTGGAAATGTCAACACATCCGTTTCAGTATTTGATAGACCAAAAAGGCATAAAATCAGTAAAGATATAGTTGACCTGAATAGATCAATTTAATCTAATTAATATTCATCCACCAACAGAGGAATGTGTATTTTTAAAAAATTTATCTGTAAACTTCTCTACAGTACGCCACATTCTATGCCATAAAACAAACCTTAACATATATATGGTGCTATAGATTAATGTGTTGGACAGCAAGATAAGTTTGAACTGCAAGGTTGGCAGTTCAAGCTCACCAGCTGCTCCTTGGAAACCCTAAACTGGGTCACTATAAGTCAGAACTGATTCTATGGCACTTAACAACAGCAACAATGTATACAAAGATAGGAAATAAAGTCACATTAACATGTTCAATTGAAACAAGAAAGGGAAGTAAAACATGGAAAACAAGAAGCAAAGAATAGATGCACCAAGTAGAAAAGAGTGCCAAACAAATTTTAAAAAGTGAAAAAAAAATA
>NW_006408535.1:20424346-20430633 GCF_000296735.1 Chrysochloris asiatica
TAATATTATATATATATATTATTAGAACACAGTATAATTCAACTAGAAATCAATAACAGAAAGATAGCTTAAAATTTTGAAATAGGTGGGAAATAAAACACACTTTTAAACATGAGTCAAAGAAGAAATCTTAAGACAAATTTAAAAACATGCTTTTAATTAAATGAAAATAAACATTAAAATTGGTGACAATCAGTGAAAGTAATATTGAAAGAAATTTACAGCATTAAGTGTATATGTTAGAAGAAAAACGGCATAAAATTAATGATCTCAGCTGCCACCTCCACCACTCATCTGTCTGTTTGTAGTACTGTGGTGGCTTGCGTGTTGCTATGTTGCTGGAATCTATGTCACTGGTATTTTAAAAATCAGCAGAGTCACCCATAGTGGGCAGGTTTCTACAGAGCTTCCAGACTAAGACAATCTAGGAAGAAGGAGAGGCGGAGCACATCTGGATATTTAGCCATTTAAAACCTTCTGAATGGTGGTGGCTGTGTGCCGTGGAGTAGGTTCGGACTCATAGTGACCCTGTACAGGGTTTCCGAGGCTGTAAATCTTTATGGGAGCAGAATGCCTCATCTTTCTCCCGCGGAGCAGCTGGTAGTTTCGAACTACTGACCTTGGTTCGCAGCCCGATTTGTAACCACTACGCCACCAGAGCTCGCTAAAACCTTCTGAATAGCAGCAGATAAAGTGCTGGAAGATGAAAATAACACCAAAATATTGTCAGATATAATGCCAGAAAATAAGCCCCTCAAGGTTGGAAGGCGCTCAAAATACAACTGAACTACAAAATAATAATAATAATAATAATAACTCAAATCCACTTATGTAGTTGGAAATTTTAGCCTCCACAAAGTACAGTTGACTGTAGTGAAGCAAATGGAGTAAGTTTACGGGACCTTCATTTGTTGATGGGGCACAATTCAAAATGAGGAGAATTAGTGTCAGGCATCCATGAGTAATCAGAACATGGTATGTATGAAATATAAATCCAGAAAAATTGCAGTTGTCAAAAGTAAAATGGAGTGCACACAGATTGATATCATATGCATTAGTGAGCTGAAATGGACTGGTACTGGTCATTTTTTAATCATAAATCATATGCTTTATTTTTCCAGAAACAACAAATTCAAGAGGAATGGCATAGTGTTCATCATCAAAGAACATTTCAAGATCTGTCTTGAAATACAATGCTGTCTGTGATAGGATAATATCCATATGCCTACAAGGAAGATCAGCTAATACCATTGTTTTCAAAATTAGGAACTAACTACTAAAGCTGCTATTGCTGTTAAGTGCTCGTGTCAATTCTGATTCATAGCAACCCTGTATAGGTTTTCAAGGATCAACTGATAAATTTGAACTGTCAACATTTTGGTTCAAACCAAAATTATGGTCACGTGCTTATCCTACAGCGCCACACCAGATTGCCTTAACCACTAAGGCTTGTTGTTAAATGCCATCGAGTTGGTACCAAACCATAGTGACTCTATGCACAACAGAACAAAACGCTGTCCGAACCTGGGCCAACCTCATGATGATGCAACAGAACAGTCCTGATGTGGTGCAGTGGATTAATGCACTGGACCACAAGGTTGGTTTGAACTGCCAGGATGGCAGTTCAAATTCATCAGGAGCTCCTCAGAAACCCTAACAAGGGTCACTATGGGTTGGAAGGGAGTCAACAGCGCTTAACAACAACAACCAACTTCCTGGTATGGTACTGTAGGACAAGCACTGGATTGTTAACTGCAAGGTTTATGGTTCAAACCACCAACTGCTCCTTGTAAGCCCTATACAAGGTTGTTATGAGTTGGAATCAACTCAATGGCACTTAACAACATAGCAACAATAACCAACTTCTTCAGTCTGAAATTAATCATAAAATCAAGATGTATTGATAATTAACAGTGATGGCAAAGCAAAGGGTGGAAATAAAGAGGAAGGGTCAGTAGTTGGAAAATAGGGTTTTGTTGATAGAAATTATGCTAGCAATCACATGATAAAATTTTGCAAAATGCACAAATTATTAATTGCAAATGCCTTTTCAAACAACAGAAGATACACATGAACCTCACTAAATGGAATACACAGGGATCAAATTAACTACATCTATGGGAAGAGACAGTAGAGAAACTCAATATATTCAGTCAAAACAAGGCCAGGAGCAGACTGTTGGACACACCATGAATTGCTCATATGAAATTTCAGTCTGAAGCTGAAGAAAATGAAAACAAGTCCACAAGAGACAAAAAATGAATTTAAACATGTCGTGCCCGAATTTAGAAACCGTATCAAGAACGGATTCTATGCATTAGACACTAATGATTAAAGACTAGAAGTATTATGGGATTGCATCAAGAATATCATACAGAAATGAGGCAAAAGGTCATTAAGAAGACAGGAAAGAAAGAAAAGGCCAAAAAGTTTGTCAGAAGAGACTCTGAAACATGTGCTCCAGAAAAGAGACACGGAAGCAAATGGAAGAAATAAGGAAGTAAAAGAGATGAACAGAAAACTACAAAAGGTTGCTCAAGGAGAAAGAAACCAAATATTATAAAGAAATGTGTGAAGACCTGGTATTAAAAAACCCAAAAGGAACAACATGCTCAGTATTTCTTAAGCTAAAAAAAAAAATCAACAACAACAAACTGAAAACAAAGAAGAAATAAAAGCCTCAACTTGCAATATTGACAGATTCCATGAGCAAACTAGTGAATGATGCAGAAAGAATTAAAACAAAAGATGGAAGGTATACAATGTTCAACCATTTCAAAGGTAGCATATGATCAAGAACCAATGGAACTGAAGAAAAAAGTCCAACCTGCAATGATGGTTTTGGTAAAAAATGAGGCTCCAGGAGTTGATGGAATACAAATTAAAATATTTCAATAGACTGATGCAGCATTGGAGGCATTCACTCATCTATGCCATGAAATTTGAAAGATAGCTACCTGGCCAACCAATTAGAAGAGCTCCATATTTGTGCTCATTGTAAAGAAAGGTGACTCAAAGGAATGTGGAAATCATTGAACAATATCACATGCAAGTAAAATTTTGCTAAAGATAATTCAAAAATTGTTGCAATACTATATTGACAAGGTACTGCCAGAAATTCAAGCTGGTTTCAGAAAAGGACACAGTTGGTATCAGGTGGATCTTGGCTGAAATCTGAGAATGCTAGAAAGATATTTTCAAAGACCTTTTGATTGTGTGGACCATGTCAAGCTATGGATAATATTGTGAAGACTGGGTGTTCCAGTACACTTGATTGTCCTCATTAGGAATATCTACATAGACCAAGAAGGAGTCATTCAAACGGAACAAGGTGATACTCAATCGTTTAAAATCAGGAAAGGTGTGTACCAGGGCTGTATTCTTTAACCATGTTTATTCAATCTGTATGCTAAGCAAATAATCCAAGAAGTTGGATTATATGAAGAAGAATATGGCATCAGGAGTGGAGAAAGACTAATTATCAACTTGCATTATGCAGACAATACAATCTTGCTTGCTGAAAAAGAAAAGGACTTAAAATACTTACTGATAAAGATAAAAGACTACAGCCTTCAGTATGGATTTTGCTCCTGAATGTAAAGATAACAACTGGGTCAATAAATAACATCATGATAAATGGAGAAAAGATTGAACTTGTCAAATTCTTCATTTTGTTTGAATCCACAATCAACACTCATAGAAGCAGCAGTCAATAATTCAAACTAAGCATTAGGCAAATCTGCTGCACAAGACCTTTTTAAAGAGTTCAAGAACATAGATGTCAGTTTGAGAACTAGTGTGCACCTGACCCAAGCCAAAGTATTTTCAATCACCTCATATGCATATGAAAGTTGGACAATGAATAAGGAAGACTATAGAAACATTGATGCATTTGAGTTATGGTGTTGGAGAAGAATATTGGAAATATCATGGACTGTTAGAAGAACAAACAAATCTGTGTTGGAAGAAGTATACACAGAATGCTCCTGGGACTTCATCTCTCACAATTCATACATATTATCATGATGGACCATTCCCTAGTGAAGGATACCATGCTTGGTAAAGTGGATGGCCCTCAATGGGATGTATTGGCACAACAATGGCTTCAAATGTAATAACAATTGTGAGGCTGGCATCCCACCAGGCAGTGTGTTTTGTTCTGTTGTGCATAGAGTCATTGTGAGTCAGAACCAACTGGAAGGCACCTAACAACAACAATCGATGAAATTGAAAGTGAAGCAACAAGGAAAATTAGTGAAACCAAAAGCTGGTTTTTTGAAAAGAATAATAAAATTGATAAAACTTAGCTAAGCTAACCAGGAAAGAAAACAATATAAAAGATGGCATTTCATAACACTGATCATAAAGGAATTTGTTGTTATGCATTGTTGAGTCAGTTCTGACTCATAGCTACCCTGTGTAGGATTTCCAAAGAGCAGTTGGTTGTTTTGAACCACCTACCTTGTGGTTAGCAGTCCAGCAATGATCCTATAGTGCCACACCAGAACTCCATAAAGGAAAGAAAGCTCATCATTACTAATCCTTGGCCATTAAAAGGATAATTGTGGCATATATGAATGCACACACATTTGACTACATGGATGAACTGGGCCAATTCTTTGAAAGATACAGTCCACCAAAACTTACATAAGAAGAAAGTAATAGTCTGAATCAGATTTTATCTATTTAAAATGGAATCAATAATTAGTAACCTTTCAAAAGGGGAAAAATAAGAACCAGTTAGCTTGACAGGTGAATTCTACCAAATATTTAAGGAAGGTCTGATACCAGTTCTCTATAATAATATACAGAAAACTGAAGTACAGTATATACTTACTGAGTAGTTCTATGAGACCAGATTTACCCTAACACCAACATCAGCTGAAGATACTACTGTTGTTGCTATTAAGTGCCATCAAGTCTGTTCTGACTCACAGCGACCTTGTATAGTGTTTCATAGGAGAGACAGGTGGATTTGAACCACAAACCTTTTGGTTAACAGCAGTTCAGTGCTAATCTTATGGTGCCATACCAGGACTTAGTTATAGAACAATGTTTCTTATAAACATGGATACAAAAAATGTCAACAAATATTTGCAAATTGAATTCAACAATATATATGATATATATACCATGATCAAGTGGGAGTTATTTTTAATAGAGGTATGTTGAAGCATTAGAAACTCAACATTTGAAAATCAAGCAAAGTAATGCACAAATCAATAAATTAAAGGAGAAAAACCATATGATCATATAAATTAATTCAGAAAAAAAGTCAAAATACAAAACTTGTTAATGATAAAATCTCTTAGAAAATTACTAATAGAGAGAAAATTCATCAATTTTACATGCAACATCTACAAAATACCAGTCCTGAATCATACTTAATGAAAAAAACTGCAATGTGTCCCACTGAAATTGGAGACTAGGTAAGGACTCTGGCAACTGCTGAATATTATACTGAAAGTCTTAGTGCACAAGTCAAAAGGAAATAAAATGTATACAGATTGAGAGGTAAAAAATAAACCTGTCTTTGCAGGTGGCATGATTATCTCAAATGAAAATCCCCAAATCACCTACAAAACAAAACCAAAAAACTCCTGGAACTAATTCGAGTATAGCAAGGTAACAGGTTGGAAGGATAATCTACAAAAGTCAATTGATTCCTTATATGCCAGTAATGAGCAAATGTAATTTGAAATTTGGAAACACAATACCACTTCATTGGCACAAAAAATGAAATGTTTAAGAATAAATGTAACAAATTATGTAAATGATATGTATGTGGAAATCTAGAAATATTTGATGGAATTAATCAAAGTATTTCTAAATAAATGGAGTGCTATTTCATGAAGTTCATCAACTGGGAGACTTAATGCTGTTAAAATGTCATTTTATCCCTATTTGATCTATAGATCCAACTTCAGTCTCAATGAAAATCCCAGCAAATTACAATGTATATATCTAAAATCTGTTTCTAAACTTTATACAGAAAGGCAAAATACCTATAACCATCAACCCAGTATTACAAAAGAAGAAGAAAGTTGAGGTCTCACAGACCCGGTTTCAGGATTTACTCTGAAGCTGTAGTAATCAAGAGAAGACATATTGCCAAAATAATAGTCATATAAATTTATGAATCAGAATAGAGATCTGAGAAATAGATCCACACAAATATAGCCAATTGATCTTTTGCAAAAGATCAAAGGCTTAAATTTAATGAAGTTAATCTTTTCAGTAAATGCTGGAAAAATTGGATATACATTTGTAAAAAAAAAAAAAAAAAT
>NW_006408535.1:20432224-20482224 GCF_000296735.1 Chrysochloris asiatica
CAATGTTCCAAGTTTTTTGGCATAGATGAGTGAGCATTTCCAACATTGCACCTGTTTATTGAAATATCTCAATTTGTATTTCATCAGTTCCTAGAGCCTTGGGTTTTTTTTTGTTTGTTTGTTTGCCAATGTCTTCAACACAGCTCAGGCTTCTTTCTGTTTCGCTGGTTCTTGGTCATGTCCTGAAATGGTTGAATGTCAATCAATTATCTTTGGTTCAGTGACTCTCTAGTGGAATACATAGGAAAAAAAATCTATGTGGTCTTGGGTTTGGTAATGAGTTCTAAATACACCAAGAGCACAAACTAGGAAAAACTTTTTTTTTTTTTAAGTAGAACTTTTTGAAAATTCTGTTCTGTGAAAGACATCATTAAGAGAATGAAAAAACAAGTCATAATCTGGGAATAGATAGTTGCAAAGCACATGCCTGAGACAGAATTTGTATCTGAAATATAAAAACAAATTTCAAAACACTATAATAAGAAAAACATAACAAAACAAAACCAAATAAAAAAATTAAAGCAGACACCCCACTGAAGAAGATATACAGATAACACATAAGCATATATAAAGGTGTTCAACATCATTTGTCATTAGGAAATTGCAAATTAAAACAACAATGAAAGGCCTTTACACATCTATTGTTGTTGAGGTAAAATCCCTAAACCAGAGAATCCCAACTTTGGTAAAGAATGTGGTGTAATATGAACTGGTAACCTCAAAATCAGTGGCTCAAACCCATAGACATTCCTTGGAAACCCATGGCCATTCCTTGGAAACCCATAGACATTCCTTGGAAACCCATAGACATTCCTTGGAAACTCATGGGCATTCCTTGGAAACTTATAGGGTCACTATAAGTCAGAACCAACACTGTAGCACTTAACAACATCTGCATATGTACTTGTATATTCATGTTATCGTTAGGTGCAGTTTAGTTGGTTTTGACTCATAGCTACCCTATGTACGACTGAGAGAAATGCTATCTGACCCTGGGCCATTCTCACAATTCTGTTTGAGCCCACTGTGTCACTCCATCTCCTCAAGGGACTTTCTCTTTTTCGCTGACCCTTCACTTTACCAATCATGATGTCCTTCTCCAAGCACCAGTCTTTCTTGACAACATGTCCAAAGTGTAAGAGACAAAGTGTAACCATCCTGGCTTCTAAGGAGCATTGGGACTGTACTTCTTCCAACACAGATCAGTTTGTCCTTCTGGCAATCCAGGGTATTTTTCACCAACACCATAATTCAAATGCATCGATTCTTCTATGGTCTTACTTATTTGTTGTCCTACATTCACATCTATAGGAGGAGATTGAAAACACCGTGACTTGGGTCAGGCACACTTATAATCCTCAAAGTGATATCTTTGTTCTTTAACATTTTAAAAGTGGTCTTTTTCAGCAGATTTTCCTGACTTTGTTTCGGTTTCTTGGCTGCTACTTCCATGAATGTTGATTGTGGTTTGAAGCAAAATGAAATCTTTGACAATTTCAATCTTGTCTAGGTTTATTATAATGTCATTTATTGCTCTATTTGTAAGGATTTTTTTACATTGGGATGCAATCCATATTGAAAACTATAGTCTTTGAGCTTTATCAGTAAGTACTTCCAGTTCTCTGTTTTTCCAGAAAGCAAGGTTGTGTCATCTGCATAGAGTAGGTTGTTAGTGAGTCTTTCTACAATCCTGATATCCGGTTCTTCATAAAATCCAGCTTTTTGAATTATTTGCTCAACACATAGATTGACTAAGTATGGTGTTAGGATACAGCCCTGGTACACACCTTTCCTGATTTTAAACCATTTAGTGTCCTCTTGTTCTCTTCTAACAACTGCCTCTTGTTTTATGTATATATTCTTATGTATAATCAAGTGTTCTGGAATTCCCATTCTTTGTAATGTTATTTATCATTTGCTATGATTCACAAAGTCAAATGTCTTTGCATAGTCAATAGACCACAAATAAACCTCTTTCTGGTATTCCTTCTCTCAGTTAAGATCCATTTGACATCAGCAATGACATCTCTTATTCTGTGTCCTCTTCTGAATCTAGCTTGAATATCTGGCAACTCCCTATCGATGTACTGCTACAACTGTTTTTTAATTATCTTAAGCAATATTTTACTTGCATGTGTTTGATGATTTCCATATTCCATTGAGACATGTTTTCTGGAATGGGCAAAAATATGCATCTCTTCCAATGAGTTGGCCAGATACAATTTTTTTGGTACAGATAACTGAGCACATCATGTTGTATCTGTTTGTTGAAATATTGTAATGTGTCTTCAGTCAATTCTTGGAGCATTGTTTTCCACCAATGCCTTCAGTGTAACCTGGGTTTCTTCCTTTAGTACCATCGGTTCTTGATCATATGCTGCTTCTAAAATAGTTCAACATAGAACGGTTCTTTTTGATACAGTGACTCTGTGTATTCCTTCTATATGTATATTTATAAAAATTTCTATATGAATAGGTTGTTGTTATTGCTAAATGCCATGAAATTGGTTCAGAATCATAGCGACACTGCATAGGGCTTCCGAAGCTGCAAATCTTTGCCAGATTTACAGTTTTTTCTTATGGAACAGTTGGTTGGCAGGTTTGTCGGTTTTGTGGTTCAAAGCCCAGTGCTTGGCTTACAGAGTCACCGAGTTCCTGTGTATGGGGTTCATACACACACATATATTTCTTTTCTCTGAAAGCAAAAAAACAAAACAAAAAACAAATGAAATGACATTACAGTAGCCATGAGTACACCCAGTGTCCCAATCTTGGTTTCTAATATCATTCTCCAATAGAAAGAATCAGAGTTCCTTGGAAAAATGGCTGAATGTAGGTCTGGGACAGGAAACATATAAAAGGAGCCTGGAACATATTATAGTGCCAGAAAGTAAGAAAGTGCTCCAAAAAATAAGGGGGGGTGAACACATGTCCAAATTTAAAAGCTCCTAATTAATAGGGCTAGAATAATTTGAGCAGAGAAATATAGTGCTATTAGATTATAATTTAAAAATACAAAATAAATATCAGTGAACTCATACTGATACAAACAAATGACTGAATACAAAAATAAATGCAGGTGAAGGAACAAATAGCCTTTTCAGAAATATTCTAAACAATTAAAGCTGATACTTCATATCCAAAAGTTGGAGCATAACTCTCCAGTCTTTAAGGTTGGGCTGCATAGAATGACTCACTTTCAAAGAATACAGTATGGAAAGAGAGGAGGAGACAGACACTATAGAGTGGAGCAATCTAGTCAACTCTGCTTCAGCCTAGTGATAAAGATCAATATTAAGAGTCACACATCATGTTGATATTTTGTGAAGAAAATAGTTTTTACCTCTGTGTATTTCCTTTCCAAAACCTATCACCCAAGTCTAATGAGAAAAACATCTTAGAAATGTCAGTACAGGAATATCCTACAATAAACCTCAGTTCCTTAAAAAGTATTCCTTAAAAAGTTATCAGACATGGAAAGTCTGATAACTGTCACTGCAAAGAGGAATCTGAGAAAACAAAATTACATCTATGTTATTTTGGATCAGATCCTGGAGCAGTAAAATAATATTGGGTAAAGACACAGGAGATTTGTACAAAGTATTTGTTGTTGTTAAGTGCCATCAAGGCAGTTTTGACTCATAGCAACCCTGTACTGGGTTTCCAAGGAACGATTAGTGAGTTTGAACCAATAACCTTGTGGTTCCAACCAACCTTGGTTTATCCCACAATGCCACACCAAGACTCCTGCACAAAGTACAGACTTTCGATAATAATGGTGATAGTGGTGGTTGTGCGCCTTTTGAGTTGGTTCCAACTCATAGTAACCTGCATAAGGTTCTCAAGACTGTAAATCTTTACCGGAACTAAAAGCCTCATCATTCTCTTGCAGAGTGGCTGGTGGATTTGAACTGCTGACTTTGCAATTAGCAGACCAATGTGTAACTCATTACACCACAAGAGTTCCTTTAGTTAATAATAATGTATCAGTAATGGTTTATTAATTATAATAAAAGTGTCATATTCATTCAAAAAAATAATAGGGGAAACTGGATCAGGCCTTATGGGAAATTTCTCTCCTATTTTCATGATTTTCCTGCAAATCTGAAACTGATCTTTAAAAGTTCAAGTTTATTAGAAAAATGTACTACTTAATTCAGATGAAATTAAAATAAAGAATAACCCCAAGCTAACTAATGCTCATAAAAGCATTGTATAAAGAAACAAAAAACCATATGCAGGTAACTAAAAATCATTTCCCCAGAGGAGTAAACAGTTTTAGAACTAGTAATAAACAGAGCTGTCAACAAGCTGTTTCATGTCTTCTCTGTATAGTTAGATAAATAAAAGTATAGACATTTAATCAAACCTGTAAATCTATAAATTTTAGTTTGCAATTGAGTCATGGTGTGGTACTGTGGGTCAATGCACCAGACTGCACAGCCGTTTGAACTGCAAGGTTGGCAGTTCAAGCTTACCAGCTGCTCCTCAGAAACCCTATACAGGGTCTTTATGGGTCAAAACTAACTCAATAGCACTTAATGACATCTTAAGTTAGTCTTAATTTAAATAATGCTTCCCCTTATTATATAAGTAACACATATTAGTTGTAAAAAATTATGAGTTAATTATAAAAAAGCTATCAAAAGTATAAAAAAGAAAATAATGATAACCCATAATTACATCACCCAAAGATAATAGGATTTCTTTTTAGATTTTAATAATTTATTTTATTTTTGAGGTGGTTGTTGAGAATATACAGAGCAAATGTATATCAATTCAACAATTTCTACCTGCACAATTCAGCGACATCAATGACATCCTTCAAGTTGTATGATCATTCTCACCCTCTTTTTCCAAATTCTTCCATTAACATAAACTCAATAGACGCTAAATTTCCTAGGAAACCTTTTGGCTTACTGTAGTCAACTTGATATTATTTTTTTTTTAAGTGCTAGTACATTATTATCTAGCGATAACATTTAATTTTTTTATTCTTCCATAATAATGTTTCAAATACTACATAAGCATTTCTATACTAATACTGTTGTTCAAGTGTGCTGTAAACCCAATTGCTAACTCATAAATACCTAATATGTTAGAGTAGAACTACCCCATAAGGTTTTCTAGGCTGTCATCTTCCTGGGAGGACCCCTGTGGCACATCGTCAAGTCAACCAAAAGATCAGAGGTTTGAAGCTGCTCCTTAGAAGAAAAGACCGGGCAGTCTACTCCTGTGAAACCTTTGTCATATTTGCTCACTGTGAAGCAGAATGGACTTGATAGTACACAAAACCTACCACAATTGTCTTTACTGAAGTAGGTCTTTTCTACCCCAAAGCCTCTGCTTGGGTTTAAAATACTGACCTTTTGGTTCGTAGCTAAGCATTTAACCATTATGCCATTCTTTATAGTAATGTAATTTGAATTAAAACTTAATTGAAACTTTTAAATGAAATTCTGGCACATATTGGGTTCTAGAATTTGAACATATTGTATCAAGTACATAATTTATGTATCAAGTACATAAATTGGAAAATGCAAATATCTTACATATTATTATTGCATATCTTATATTAGTGAGAAGGTATTATACATACTGTGTCTATATAATGATTTCTTTACTGAATGAATTTGTGAGTTAAATAAAGTAAGTCAACTGATTTTCAAAATATCTAACTGATTGACATCCTAGACATAGAGTCAACTTGATGGAATTTTTTTTTTTTTAAACTTATAAGGGAGTCATACATTCAATTAATATTTGAGCACCAACAATAACAATCTATTTCAGGTACTGTTTTGTGCCCTGGGTATAACAGTGAACCAGGAATAAAATATCTGACTTCATAGAGGTTATATTCTAGTGGGATGTGTGTGGGTGTAGTTGAGCAATCATATAATAACTATATGTATAATCTTATAAGGAGCTCTGGCAGCATAGTGGTTATGAGTCTGGCTGCTAACCTCAAGGTCAGCAGTTCAAAACTACCAGCCATTCTGTGGGAGACAGATGAGGCTTTCTGCTCCCATAAAGATTTACAGCCTCAGAAACCCTATACAGGGTCGCTATGAGTTGGAACTGACTCTAAGGCACACTACCACCACCACCATCATAATATTATGATGATATGTATTATTGAAGAAAATAAAGATAAAAGTAGGATAAGGGGTGGGTGGTGATGGTGAGACCATGAGGGATGCCTTCTGCTCACAGGGCTTGGTGAAGTTAAAATTCTCAGAATCATGGGAAAACTTTGGTTTCTTATAATGCTTGTGGAAAGGGCATAATGAAATCAGCTCTGTTGACCTCAAAGCATACAGGTGAGGTAAACCCTGAAAGTGTTTGAGGATGGTAGGATGGTAGATGCTCCATGAACATCCTGAATTCATGGGTTCTTTCCTCACTCTTGTCCTAGTGATGTGGAACCTTCAGAAAGAGCAGTCATACCTGTGGAGATCCTGTGTTACTGGCAGTGTTGCCCATTAGGTTGGGGCAAAAGACTTTTTAGTCTTGTAGGTGTATCTAGCAAAACACAGTGGTGTTGCCACACCCTCATAGGCACCACACCTAAATCACTTTTCATGAGATCTGTTATTCCCTGCCTGGTCAAATGCTCATCATGTCCCCAAATACATTTCCGTTTTACAGATTTAACTCTCTTAGGCTGGACTCTCTTGAAAAGCAAAGCCAGTGAAACATATTTATGTATATATAAAGAGATGTTTGTATCAAGGAAATGGCTCACACAGTTACAAAGGTGGGCGAGTCCCAAGTCCAGGTCAGATGAATCCAGGTTGGCAGGTCACTTAGCAGTCAAGGTAGGCAGGCCCAGCAGGTAAGTCTAGCAGTCAAGTCCAGCAGGCAGGTCTGTCAGTCAGGCAAGCGGCTAACTGGCTCAAGTGCAAAGACTAGGGATCAGAGGATGGGACAGATGCAAGATCCACATCCAGCAGAGAGCAAGAAAGCTTTGCATGAGTGTTTAACATATTGAAATCAGAATAGTCCCTAAGGAAACATCTTATCAATTGATTGGCTGATCATACAGATCTTAAAATAGCGCTAATTACATTATATTCGATCTCATTATAGGGATAATTACATCTCAACTACCAAGCAACTGAGAATCCTTGACCAGTTAAATTGACACAAAACCTTAACAATGACAATCCACTTGATGCCTGTACATATTTCTTTAAGCCATGTACATAATCTCTAAATAAAGACAATTATAGAGTCATACTTAGACTGAACAGGATACATATAACATGTATGCAACCAAAAATACACTGACCCCATTACATATTATATTTCACAAATTAACAAAGCAAAAACATTTGATGCACAAAGCAAAAGTATTTAATGTACACATATAGTATATATATATATATATATATATATTGTACCTGCTCACATGGCCATAATTAATAGTTAGAACTACTGTTTTCCCTACCCACTCCATATTCCCTTTGCCCTTGGCAAGCATCTCAGGTGGTCTTGATTATGCCTGGTGGAATGACCCAAACCTTCATTCCTGAAGGGTCTGGGTAATTAGTATTCATGTGGAAATTGGATTGCTATAGTTTACCACCATTGACTTTAATCACAGGGTATGGTAGTACTAAAAGATGCACTAAACAACCTCCTGGATTCCACACATAGTCTCCTTTACCTCCATTATGTCTCCTTAATAATTAGGATCAGTCACACCATTCAATACAGTAAATCTCCTTGCCTCTTGATAAAGAGGCATGAGGGGCCCCAAATGGCTAGGGTACACATTTAACTTCTAGTTCAAATCAATTATTACTGTGCCTCCAGGTGAGAGTATTCTTCCCTTTGGAACTAAAAGGACCAGACTTGAAGAACAGAGAATAGCAAAGGAAGGAAGCAAACATTTTACAGATGGGTCACTAGGAGTAATAGTGAGTTGTGCCACTCCCATTTGGCTCCTGGACCCATGAATCCTGGCTTTTAGAGAAACAACACCATCTATTAGAAACTGATTTAGAACACATACCATTTCCTGGATAATATTGTCCAAAGCCTGAAAGATATTGACACCTAGCTGGTTCTATTATTGTGTCTCTAGATGATCATTCAATCATTCAATCAAGCCAGTTGTTTCAAGAGGATGAAGAACATGTTAAGACTAGTGAATTCCATGATTATAGGCCCATTGCCACAGTTCATGTGCTGTGAAGTAGATCTCTTGATCTGAGGTATGTTGTATGAGAAACAATGTTGGTAAATAAGGCGTTCTCTAAGTCTACAGATGGTACTTTTGGCAGAAGCATTGTCTGTAAGGAGGGCAAATTCATACCGAGAATAAGTATCCATTCCAGTAAGAAAAAGGCACATTGCTTTCCATGAATGAAGTGCCACCAGGTTGCTGTCTGATGTCCCCTAGGAATGGTCCCATATCTTGGATTAACTGTTGGTTTCTGCTGCTGGCAGATTGGGCACTCCACAGTGTTATAGCCAAGCCAGCTTTGGTGAGTGGAAGTCCATGCCACTGAGTTAATGCATAACCTCCATTCCTGTCACAATGATCACTTTGTTCATGAGCCCTCTGGGCACTGATGGGAGTAGCTAGTGGAAAAGATCGATTAGTTTCCATAGAACATGCCATCCTGTCCTCTTGATTGTTACAATCCTCCTCTGCTGAGGTAATCTTTGGTGCATGTGTACATGAGACACAAATATCCTCACTTTTTTTAGTCCATTCAGAGAGATTTACCCACACTTCTTTGTCACCAAATTTCCAATTATGTTCATTTGCCCCTAATCATCCAGCCAAACCACGGGCCACAGACCATGAATCAGTCTGGTCAGTTCTCCTTCCAAACAAAATGTACAACCAGGTACACTGCTTGAAGCTCTTCCCAGTGAGAGTATTTGTCCCCACCACTATCCTTTAGGGCAGTTGCAAGAAGGGGCTGGAGAGCCACTGCTGTCCACTTTTGAGTGGTGTCTGCATATCGTGCAGAACCATCTGTAAACCAAGCGTGAGTTTTCTCTTCCTCAGTCAACTGATCATTAAGGAATTCCCCATGAGCCATAGATATAGATGAAAAGGAAAATGGAAAGTAATGTGACAGGAGTGATGACAATGAGCATTTGGGCTCATGTCATCTTATGTAACTTACGTAACTTACTTGTGCCTTTAGATCTTGCTTGAACCCAGTCTTGTACATACAACTTCCATTTAATGATGGAATACTGCTGCACACATCCAACTTTATGACTTTGTATTTCAGACAACACCCGCTTCTTAATGGGTAGCTCAGGTTGCATGGTGATTTGGTGGCCTGTGGTTTGGCATTCAGTCTCTACTAAGATCCAGTAACAAGCCAAAAGTTGCTTCTCAAAAGGAGAATAGATAACTGCAGAAGATGGCAGAACTAGGTTAAAAAAATCCTGAGTCTGTGTTGTGATTCACCAATAGGGACCTGCCAAAGGCTCCCAATTGTATCTCTATCTGCCACTAACACTTCAAACACCATTGAGTCAGTTGGATCATGCAGTCTAAATGGCAGAGCAGCTTGCGTGATGCCTATAACTTGTTGCAGAACCTTCCCTTGTTCTGGACCCCACTCAAATTAAGTGGCTTTTTGAGTAACTGTTAAACTGGCCAGAATGGTATACACAAGTGAGGGATATGTTGCCTCCAAAATGCAAGAGGCCCACCAGGCATCACACCTCTTTTCAGTTGAGGGAGGGGCTAGATGCAATAACTTATCCTTCACTTTATTAAGAAAAGCTCAACATGTCCCAAAGCACTGAACCTCTAGAAATTTCACTGAGGTCCCTGGAATTTTGTCAGGTTAATTTTCCACCATCCAGGAGTCCTGGTGTGGATAATGTGCCACTGGACTGCAAGGTCAATTTGAGCCGCAAGACTGGCAATTCAAACCCACTAGTCACTCCTCGGAAACCCTATACAGGGTTGCTATGAATTGGAACTGACTCAACAGCACTTAACAATAACAACAACGGCGTGCACACAGATGGAATCCTTGTGTACTAAATTATTTGAACTGATTGGCTTACCACAGCATACCTTGTCATTGTTGTTGTTGTTATGCGCCGTGGAGTCAGTTCCGACTCATAGTGACTCTGTACAGGGTCTCTGAAGCTGTTAATCTTTACGAGAGCAGAGAACCTCATCTTTTTCCCGAGGAAGTTTCGAACTGCTGACCGTGAGATTAGCATCCCAATTCATAACCGCTACACTACCAGAGCTCCTTATACCTTGTCATAGTTAATTATATTATATTGAATCTCAATTGCCTAACTACTGAAAATCCTGGCCTAGTCAAGCTAACTCAAACTTTACTATCACAAAGAATATTATCAACTAGTTTTCTACTTTCCAATATGTGTTGTTAACTGCCATCCAATAACTTCCGACTCATAGTGACCCTATACAGGGTTTCCAAGGAGCAGCTGATGGGTTTGAACTGCCAGCCTTGTTATTCATAGTCTAGTGCTTAACCTAAGTCACTATACCAGGAGTCAAGTTTCCAAAATATTTTTGTGTAAAATGACATGGTGTGACTAATTGGTCTAATGATTTATTTTGATACAAAAAGAATAACAATATCATGTCATTTAACAAGATTTGTAAGCATCCATTGCAATAAAATTATAGACTATACAGACAGTGGAACAAGTACTTATTTTCATATAAATTTATAATTGAGTTTACAGTTTGTAGACTAGAAGACAATATAAAATACTAGTGATTTTAAAAATGAGATTTCCATACTACAAATCAAGTGACTGCTGGTGATATTAGCAGTTGAGATGAAACTGAAATGCAAGATTTGTTCACAAATATTGCCCCCAAATTGGGCAGAGTTTAAAGGGAATTTCAGCTGAAATTTAAGGCAAACTTTGTGATTTATAGTTCATGTTGGAAAATAATTGGTTATTTTCGTATTCTGTAGCTTGAACTCCATGGATTTAAACTTTACATAGGAAGTTGCTTTAAATTTATTTTCCTGGTTTACAAACTTACTGAGCAAATATCATCCTTGAAAGTCATGAAAAGACACGGTTTCTTCCATTTAAAAGAAAACATTTTTGAAGGTAAACAATTATAGAGACGTTTTTCTGAACGTTGAAAGCAGTCTTCTGTTCACTATCTGTTTTCTTTTTGTCTTCTTCCACAGTAACCCACACAAGTTTGGTTGTTCTGTCGTTTTTTCTAGGATAGAGTTAGTAGACTCATTATTAAATATAAAATACAAAGAAGACTAAGGTGATGAGATTATGAGACTAGATGTGGTCTCTTGCTTTACATTTTTGGTCACACAAATACACAAATCATTTTATCTTCCCTCTTTAGAGCTCACTATCTAGAGGTATGAAGTCCTGGTGTGGCACTATGGGTTAATGCTGGACAACAAGTTCAGTTTGAACTGCAAGGTCGGTTTGAACCTTAAAGTAAGTGGTTCAAGCTCACCAGCCGCTCCTCGGAAACCTTATACAGAGTCACTATGATTTGGAATGAGTTGACAGCACTTAATTAATAGCAATAGCAACACTCCAGATGTATATGGTGATGGTGGTGGTTGTGTGCTATCCAGTCTGTTTCAAACTGCTGACTTTGCTGTTAGCAGTCCAAAGTCTAATCCATTATACCACCAGAGCTCCTTTAGAGGTATATAGGAAATGCTTAAATGCATTTATTCAACACTTATTTACTGAGCACTTATTAAATGCCAGGTACTATTATGGGATATAGTATCAATAGCAAGAGAAGACTCACTTTGCTCTGATGGAGAGTATTGATAATGAGGGGAAATTGATTTAATCAAGTAATCACGTCCATTAATTAAGCCTAGGAAGGAGGGACGTGTGGCATTGTATAATACCGGAACTGGCTTAGGGAAGTCAGAGAAAACTATTCTTAAAATAATGAACATTAAACAGGAAGGCAAAAAGTATGCAGAACCTAAGGCCAGGAACCAGCATTTCAGACAAAATATAGTCAATAACATATGTTGACATTTTGCTGTTAAGTGCTGTCAAGTTGGTTTAACTCATAGAGACTCTGTATAGAGTTTCAGAGGAACAGCTGGTGCATTTGAACCACTGACCTTTCAATTCAAACTGGACCTTATTGTTGAGTGCTTGTTAAGTTCCATTGTCTTGGTTCTGACCTATAGCAACCCTGTATAGGGTTCTGAGGAGAGGCTGGTGAGATTGAACTGCCAACCTTGTGATTCAAACCAAGTTTGCAGTCCAGCCATTAACCCACAGCACCACACCGGGACTCCTTCTCCAGCACCCATAGACATAACTTATATGAGTTTCATTTAATATAAGAACAAATAAAAGAATAATTGCTTATAAAAAGATAGCAACTGACTGTACTAAATATGTAGTCCAAACTCCAAAAGTATAAATTGGCCAAGTTAGGGAGATGAGACCTCAAGTGGCTCTTTTCTTTCCTCAATATCTCTGAATATGTTAAAATACTATTGTATAGCAGAAAAATTTAGAATAAGCAAAACTGTTGAGTTAACTCTACTGTGTTTTACCATATAACTTATATCTTCACTTCTTCATAAAAATTAAGTTTAGCATCCAACACTTGGTTTTTAATCAATGTAAGCTGATACTTAATAAAATATTAGATCCTTTAAAAAAAAAACAAAAAACATTTGTAGCTAATGCTCTTCTTGGCATATAGGACAGCCTTATACGAAAGCAGAGGGCTGTACCCTGAGAGGGACCTTTCTACCAGTCAGAATGCTCATTATCAGTCTGATTATCCCCTGATAATTGGACTGCCTGTGGGAATAATAGGCTGGGATGACTTAACCCAGTGCTGACATATTCACAGCATCCTACACACTGCATTCTGAACTTCTTAACTTTTCTTTAGATAATGGAAGAATCGGATTCTAGTTTTATACTACTTTATTTGCTCAACATTTAACTTCCTATGCACATTGAAGAACCATTCTGCTGAAACTCTGAGACTACTTTGTGTTTGTCCTGAACTTTTTCAATGTTGGCAATAAATCTTAAAGAACTTCCAGATTTATTTTTTCTCTGGATACAACATCTTCCAAAAAGACATTCCTCCTTTCTTGGGATTCTGAAATTTACTCATAGAATAACACCCTCAGAATGGAATCACTAGGCTTGTTAATGCTCTCCAGCATGTCAACACTTCTAGATGTCTGGCTGATATCCAAATGAATCTAAGGAAAGGCCAAGGAGAGAAACAGTGATGGAATTTTTCAGAGAAAAGGGTATTTGCTTTTGTGCGTCTCGTCTCTTGAAATAATTAGTTTGAATTACATTAATGCTCATGGAAAACTCTTTAAAGCTTTTAATTTGGGATTCAGAAGTTCTCAGTTTACATGTCTATCGCTCCTGAAAACTTGTTAGCATGATGAGGATGTTTGTATCCTTTAAAACGCTGTCTCTTTTTCTCTTTGTAGGTACATATATTTATCTGTTTAATAAATAGTTCAAACACTGGCCAGAAACCAAGTGGACAAACTGTACTCACTAACCCTTTAATACTTGGCTCCTTTGTATAATGACCCAGCCCATTATTAGATAATGAAAGAGTGTATGAGAAAGTGGGAGATTATTTATGATGGAAACAAAATGAAACTAATGGGACAAGATTTGAAAGCTGTGATGCATGAGAGGTGCTATGCAGGCAGCTCTGGCACCATGACAAACAAAGATAAAGGCTCAGTGGGAAGCAACAGTGTGAACACCACTATGAAGAAGAAAGAATGGATTTCCTGAATGAATCCTTGCCATCTGGTGTTTGTTTAATACACAATGAAGGTCAAATGGCTACTGATCCTTTTTTCTATAGTCCAGTGACTGCAAGAATGAGAAGAATCAATGAGTTTATCGATATGTCTGGAAATGACTCACCATATGATCTGATTGAGTCAATAAAACTGAGGCAACTTGTCATTATTCTTTCAAATGGGGTTCAGATCTATGACGACAATTCTGAGGGTTTTTAAAGCTAATTTGTTGGATCAAATATGACAAGTTCTTTTGTCAACATCAATGTTTAGAGGCATTCAATTTTATATGTATATACAATTAATAGAAGGGTTAGGAGGAAAGTCTGCTCTTAAAGCTGAATGTCTCTCCCATTTTCAAATGAATGTATTAAACACTTATTTCTAGTCAATGTCAGTAGATTAAAAATATTTTTTTTCTGTTTTGCTTTTTCTATGAGACTGACTAGAAACCAATATAATGTAATTATTCCAAGGGGACATATTAATTTTCGGTGAAATCTGTTTTTTGAGAATTATATGTAAATAGCATAGGCTTTGGGGACGTCAAATGTAAGTTGAATGAATTATTCTATATCACACTGTCTTTCCTACAGGTTGTTCCAGTAATGTTCTTTTGTAGTGTGATCCTGGAACTCTTACTCTTCACTGCTGATGTTGCAGGGTTTTCTGTTGAATTCTTTTCTAAAAACTAAAATAAAAGATACTTTTCTCACATTAATATTTCTCAGCTGCCATGAAAACAAGGATAGGAGAATCCAAAATTAGAGGAACCAGCTGTGGGAGGCTGCCTTCATCTTTAATTTTTTTCCAGGACAACTCAAAAGTCTTTCAAATTTCATTCCATAAGTGTGTGTGTTTTAATGCAAATACTGTTTCATGTGACTGTACACTCTAGTTTTGAAGCTGAGAGACTCTCAACTGTGGCATCGTGACGGTTATCTACCTACTGCAGATGTAATGTTGTTGTTGTGCAGTGTGTTGAGTAGGTTCTGACTCATAATTACCTTGTGTAGGGTTTCTGAGGTACAGCTGGTGGATTTGAACTGCCAACTTTTCAGTTCAAACCTATCTTGCGGTTCAGTGCACACCAGGACTCTGTAGATGTAGTAGAACTGTTAAGTTTGTCTCTAAGGTAGCAACTCTTAATATTCTTTATCTTTTCTGGTTTTAAAAATACTTTTTTTTTTTTTCTTCTGGCACTAGCTTGTTGAAATAGGAGATGGCTGTTCATAAAACAATTTTTTCATTAAGTAGATTCAGTCTGGTTTATCCTATGATCTATCCTCATATTTTGTTGCTGGATGCTGACTCACCAACCCCCATACCTCAAATACCAAAGAGTTACATGTGCCACAGAAAGGATAAAAGAATGACCAAGCTTAATAGAGTGCATTTTTGGTTTTCCTGGGCAATTCTTACTTTAGGTAACTGAGATTATATTGTAAATAAATTTTAAACCTATTATTATTATTATTTTGCTGAAACAATTTATACAAATGGTATGACCATGATGTCTTTTGTGAGTTGCTCTCTAACTCAGACTTAACCACTGCCTTCTTTATGTTCCCTACTTACTGTGCTTTATACCATTGGGGCACTTTTGGATAAGCACTGGACTGCTAACCAAAGGTTGACAGTTCAAACCTGCTAGTCACTTGTAGGAAACCCTATCCAGGGTCACTATGAATTACAACTAACTCAACAGTATTTAACAACAACAACATACCAAATAATAGCCTAGCGACTTTAATATACTGTTTGAGGTGGTTTTTTTGTTTTTTAATATTTTTATTCTTCAGCTGTTAAAATGCAGAGAAGATCCTACCCTCTGTATATCTCTTGTCAACATAAAAAATAAGGGTCTAATAATTAATCTTTTGATACAAGCAGTCACCTGACCATTAGAATTGCCCATTTACTGGAAATGATACAGCGCTTATATACATGTAACAAAAATGTTGTAAAAATGTTTTCTGAGCTTGGTGGGAATTTAGATTAAATTTCTTAGAAGGGAAGGAGCTCTGGTAGCATAGTGGTTTTGAATTGAGCTACAAACCACAAGGTCAGCAGTTCGAAACTACGAGCTGTTCCTTGGGAGAAAGATGAGGTTTCTGCTCCCATAAAGATTTACAGCCTAGGAAACCCTCTACAGGGTTGCTATGAGTCAGAATTTACTCCATGGCACATAACAATACATGCCTTGCCCTGAAGTGTAATCTCAGTGAATTGTACTGGATAGAAGATGATAGCCTTTGTGACCAACTCACCAACTTTTAAAGGGTCATGCACACTCCCCAGCCTTAGAAACCTATTGGTAACAAATTCCATCAGGGTAAGATTGACTATCAGTGGGTGCTCTGAATATGCTTTGAAGTAACACAGAAGATAACATGATTCAATTGGGGGTTGCAAATCCTAAAAGTACAGAAATGACTTTCAGCTTAATTGCCTTGGGTTTTCTCAAGGTGAAAGGTACAATAGAAATTGTCAAAATGTGATTACTGTTATTATATTTCTGTTATCAACCAATAGCTTTACTTTTTATGACTCATTTATTTAAAAGTTGGCATAAAGCTATAAGACAGTTCTATAGTCCAATTTTGAATAAAGAAAAAGTAAATTTAGGATATATTGAACATAAATAGGCTTCATCATATACAATTTTTTTCCAGATACATGAATTTTAACTGTATGGATATTTTGCCTGATGTTCTTTTAGAAAAAAAAAAAATATTTGGGTACATATTGTTATAACAGACGAATGTTGACATTGTACAAATAATTAGTAATTTTAACTATAGGAAATCTTGATTAGATCGCTACTATGCTTGATTGCCATTTGTTTTGGATGTGATTCAATAGATAAAACTACGATTCTTCATCTATTTTTCATGCTGTTTTTCTGCTTTGTTTTCTCTATGAGGCTGATACCAGTATAATATAATTATTCCAAGGGAACATATTAACATATATCCTTTTCCATTGGCTGGTAAGGACTGACATTAAAAAACAAACAAACAAAATCTACTGCCCAAAAGATATAACCTGATATCAAACCACCTTAGCAAAATGTCTTCATATATCATATTGCTGTTGTTAAGTGCCATAAAGCTGGTTTTGACTTTCTCCTGCTCAGTGGGAGAAAGATGAGGCTTTCTGCTCCCGTAAAGATTAATAGCCTCTGAAACCCTGTGCAGAATCCCTATGAGTTGGAACCGACTTCACAGCACATAACAACAACAAAACAAGAGGGGTTTTGAACCATCGACCTCGAGGTTAGCAGTACAGTGCTTATCCTACAGCACCACACCAGGACTCTGCATAAATCATGGGACCATAAAAATTCATTGAGACCTACACAGGATAAAGTTTTTTATCCATAGCTACTAAAGTTGCTCTCTTCTCAGAGTTAATTTTCCCATCTTCTTTCACTGTCTGTCATACCTAGTATAAACTAGTAAGAACATTTCCCAAGGGTCTTAAGTACACTGACGAGTTCATTTGTTGTTATTGTTAAGTGTCTTCGAGTCGCTTCCGACTCATAGCAAGTCTGTACAGGGTTTCTGAGGAGCAGCTGTTGGTTCTGAATCGCTGACCTTGTGGTTTGCAGTCCAGTGCTGATGCTACAGCACCACACCAGGAGTCCAAGCTTACCTATAAAAATCCATAGAGAGAGAAAGAGTTAGTTTCTACTTGTGAAATTGTATTTTATTAGCTGATACCTGGCATCCCTAAACCCACCCTGAAGACTTTGCGTCTGGGGTTTTTGGGTATTCATATTTTATATGGATAAGCCACAATGGTTATCAATTCCATTTTAGAATAGAATTGATCTGGGTTATATGTAATCTTTTTTTTTAACAAACAAAAACCTTTTATTGTGAATTTGAGTGAAGCTTTACAAGGTAGATCATCAGTTTTACATTCAACAAATCATTATAATTAGTACAATTCCCTCCATGCACCATCAACCAACAGTATTTACCTCTATTATCTCTCCGCCTATGTTTTCTAATGTACACATACCACATTGAAAAACATATTTGTTTAAATACCTAAAGGGCACATTTTGCAAGCCAGCCCCCTGACCACAGGCACACTGCCTTTCTCAGTCCATGGACTGATAGTTCTCTGCAGTTCTGTATGACGTCCCCTCTGTACTCATCTCTGTTGACACTGCTTTTCTGGTTCGGATCCCTCACAACACTCATGCTCTTCCCTCTTGTTGGACCTTTGTTCCTGAAATGATAGATTAACTGCTCCCCACTTTTAGTTTACATGTACTCCTTTATCTCCCTCTGAAAATATTTTATATATGGTGGTGGTGGTGGTTATGTGCCGTGGAGTTGGAACCAACTCATAGTGACCCTGTACAGGGTTTCTGAGGCTGTAAATCTTTATGGGAGCAGAAAGCCTCATCTTTCTCCCGCGGAGGTTACGTTTTCTCACAAAAGTTATGATAAGTGTTAAATGCCATCAAGTCAGTTGCGACTCATAGCAACCACACCAGCCACACCAGGAGCTCCCATGAAGATATAAAGCTTTGGAAATCCTATACAGGGTCTCTATGGACTCCTTGTGTGGCTCTGTAGGATTAGTACTGGACTGCTAGCTAGAAGGTCTGCAGTTCAACCCCACCTTTATGGAATCTCTATGAGTCTTGGTGTGGTGCTGAGGCTTAATACGCTGGACTGCAAAGTCACTTTGAACCGCATCTTCGGCAGTTCAAGCTCACCTGCTCCTCAGAAACCCTATACAGGGGTCGCTAAGGGTGGGAATCGACTTGATGGCACTTAACAACAACATGAATCGGAACCCATTCAGTAGCATATAACAATAACAACAGCTAAAATATTCCATAGTTTTGCTTCTTGGGGAAAATTACCAGTAACAGTCTGATTATATCCCCTTATAGATTATACAACCTTGCTTGCTGAAAGTGAAGAAGACTTAAAACATTTACTGATGAAGATCAAAGAGCATAGCCTTCGGTATGGATTACATCTCGATGTAAAGAAAACAAAAATCCTCAACCTGGACCAATAAACAACATCCTTATCAATGGAGAAAATATTGAAGTTGTCAAGGACTTCATTCTTCTTGGATCAATATCAACACTCACGAAAGCAGTAGTCAAGAAATCAAACAACATATTGCATTAGGAAAATCTACTGCACTAGAGAGCTTTTTAAAGTATTGAAGAGCAAAGGTGTCAGCTTGAGGACTGACCCAAGGTGCGCCTGACCCAAGCCATGGCATTTTCAATAACCTCATATGCATGTGAAAGCTGGACAGCGAATAAGGAAGACCGTAGAAAAATTTATGCTTTTGAATTATGGTGTTGGAGGAGAATATTGAAAGTGCCATGGGCTGCCAAAAGAACCAATAGATCCATTTTGGAAGAAGTGCAGCCAGAGTGCTCCTTGGAGGCCAAGATTGCCAAACTTTGTTCCTCATACTTTGGACATATTGTCAGGAGGGACCAGTCGTTGGAGAAGGATATCATGTTTGGTAAGATGGAGCACCAGAGAAAAAGAGGAAGACCTCCAACGAGATGGATTGGCCAGGTGGCAGCATCAATGGACTCAAGCATGGCAACAATAATGAGATTGACCCAGGATCAGGCAGTGTTTCTGTTTTGCATAGGGTCGCTATGAGTCGGTACCGACTGGATGGTACCTGGTAACAACAACAACATAGTTCTAGGCAACCAGCTAAGTAGTTTTAAGTGAGCCTATGTTTGGAAAGAGAATGGATGTAAGCATAGCAGATTAGAACCAGCATGGTGAATGCTAGAGCTATATGCATGAAGCTACATATTAGTCCAGTATTTTTATACTGAGTAAATATGAGTTTTCTTACTGACATGAAATTAGTCTAACCTAGTCAATAATTCTAAAAAATCAAAACAACAAACTACCACCATCAAGTTGATTCCAATTCATAGTGATTCTATGTAGGGTTTCTGAGGCTTTAATCTTTACTGGAGCAAGAAGTCTCCTCTTCCTCCCATGGTGAGTTCAAATTGCTGGCCTTGTGACTAGCAACTCAACAAGTAGCTCACTAGTCATCAAGGCTTCTAAGATATCATCTAGTGAGTCTTAACTCATTCCCTTTACATATTTAAGGATGTTAAATGGCTGAAGACAAAGAACTCAATGGTGTTGAGAAACACAGAGCTACTTTATCCTTTAAGAAAATTCTGTTGAAATTGACATTTCATATTTTTAACAAACTTATTTTACTGTTTTTTTTTTTTTTTTAATGTTTTATTGTGAATTATGTGATAGTTTACATGGGTGAGCATTAGTTTTACATTCATCCTATCATGTATCATTTCATGGCTATGGTTACAACCCCCTCCATGCATCATCAACCAACAAAAGGGTATACACTACAAGCCTGCCCCTTGGTCATCAGCACACAGCCCCTCTCCCTCTCTGCGTCTAAAGTTCCCAACTGCTCCATCTCTCCACATCATCATCTCTACCTCCATCTCAGGCATCATTGCTTCTCTGGGTAGGGTCCCACTCTCCGCTCTTCTCCCTTGATGGTCCCAGGGACCTCCGCTCCCAGACTGAAAAGTTAATCACTCCCCTCCTTGCTACAAAACGTCTACCTTTACATTTCCAACCCTCGCAAGCAGTCCTTATAACAATTATTCACTATAGTATCACAAGAGATCCATCCTCATATCCTTTCATCAGCCCCGCCTACACAGATTGGATACTACTCAGTGTAGATTCTACCTTCCTTCATGCCCTCTGAATCTAGGTTCCCTCTTGAAAGCTTGTAAACCCATCACTTCTTGCCTTTGTAGACCCCCCATTTTGGGTAGCCAATGTCCAAGTTGCCCATTCCTGTCTACTCTGTGTATGGAGGGGTTGGGAATGATTCTTGCTGTAAGGATTTGTTCCCTCTTTTGAGCTACTGCATGCACAGGTGTTGGTCAAATTCATCAAATTGTATCAGATTATTCTTTTTTTTCCTCTTCTTTCTTCTTCTGGTTGAGCTCTGATCATCCAGTCATTGAAGCCAGGTCAAGTGGGTATTAACTGCAAGTGTGGGTGTTCTTGTGCATTTGCCCTCTCTTCTTATCAGCTGGATGCTTCACTCTCCACTCTAGTCCTCTGTGGCTATGTCACTGACTCTGGACCCAGGAGTCCCCAAGTCTTGCCACAATGCTGGCCAGACATGTCTCTACCCAGGTTCATAGGCATCTATTGAACATGGTAGGGCTTAGCTCACAGCTTCATTGCTGTTTGTCCCTTACTTCCCCTTATCGGTGACAAGTGTGGTCACCAATCAGAGCATGTATTCCTATTGAGTCTTAGTCTTGGAAGGGGGTTTACACTGAGGGAACCCGACCACTTGCCTTGATGTCTCCTGGGCAAGCTACTTGCTTGTTCTTGTAGTAATAGTCTGCCCATGTTAAAAAACTTATTTTTAAAATGTCTATTTTCAATAGCAATAAAAATAGTATTTGGTGCATTTTAGATATTTTTTAAAGTTTTAAATTCTTATAAAAGTAATCCTTTCAAGGTAAACTATACATTTTTCAACTATGGTTGATACGTGTGTATGTGTGTCTAGTGTGGTATTTTCTAATGCTCTCCTAGGTTGTTGTTGTTGTTAAGTACAGTGCAGTCGGTTCCGACTCATATTGGCCCTGCACAGGATTTCCGAAGCTGTAAATCTTTATGGGAGCAGAAAGCCTCATCTTTCTCCCATGGAACGGCTGGTAGTTTCGAACTGCTTACTTTGAGTTTAGCATCCCGATTTGTAACCACTAAGCTACCAAAGCTCCTGAAAACTGAAAACACTGAAACTGGAACTGAAAACTCGATGAGTAATATACCTCTCCTAAAGCGCAGTGGTTACGAATTGGGCTGCGAATCGCAAGGTCAGTAGTTCGAAACTGCCAGCTGTTCCTTGGGAGAAAGTTGAGGTGTTCTGCTCCGGTAAAGATTTACAGCCTCGGAAACCCTGTACAGGGTCACTATGAGTCGGGACTGACTCCACGGCACATAACAACAACAATAAAAGTCATTTAGAGTCCTGGTGCGGTGTTGAACTGACTGCAAGTTCGATTTGAGCCACAAAGTGGAGGTTCAAATCAACCAGTAGCTCCTTGGAAACCCTATGTTGTTGTTGTTGTTGTTGTTGTTGTTAAGTGCAATCAAGTTGGTTTGAGGACCCTGTGTAGAGTTTCCAGGGAGTGGCTGGTGAGTATGAACTGCCAACTTTTGAGGTTCAAACCAACCTTGCGGTTGAGTGCTTATCCTACCCTATACAGGGCCACGCTGAGTCAGAACCAACTTATCAGCACTAACAGCACGGAAGTCATTTGACTCAGCTTTTGGGTAGAATCTCCTGAGAATTCTCTTGAAGGTGATGGTCAATCTTCTTTAGTCTGAGATTAAAATAAAGGACATTTCTCTGTGACATCGGTATCTCAACATATCTAAAAGCTGTGCTGTTTGTTTGCTTAATGTTTATTCATCTAGGATCCGACCTAATGTGTGATAAACAAAATAAGTAGAGGGAAAATCTAAAAGCACAAAGGTCTGATTAGGAAGATGGCCAGAGAGCATCAGATAATTAGCCCACAGAAATGGGTTCAGTGGCTTTATTGGGAGATTAGAGAGGTGAAATAAGGTCATTTCTCTTGTATAGAAGAAGACAGAGGGGTCAAGAACTAAGAAACATGGGGTGAGAAGAGAGGGAGAAAGGAAACTCACCTACTCTTCATTTCCTATTACATGGCAAAGGTCAAACAAAATGAAGGCACTTGCTGAACTTTGAAGAGGTGATCTTCCTTTATTAAGATTAAGTTCCCAAAGTCCCATTAACTAAACTTCCTAAAAGTAGCAGTGTACAATTCAGAATGAACTTCGAAAGCACAAGGGTCCGTAACTCCACTATGGAAATTCTCCAGCTTAACTAAACAGTGAAGAACTGCTCTGAAGAGTCCATTCTACCAAAACCATGTCAAACATTTACTATTTAAAGACCTGTTTCAAGGCCTTACTTTCTCAAAGATGTCAAAAGGGATCTATGACACACAAAAATAAGTCTGCACATTCTCTGCCAAATGTACCAAAAGTGTTTGATTCCTAATACCATAAACTCAGATTTAAAGAATAATATATGAAAGTTTTCAATTCAATAGACCTGCCTTATCTACAATATACTAAGGATTTTTTTTGGTACAATTTTAGGAAGTCCAATAGCTTTCTTATTATTATAATAGTTGGTTTAGTTTCTTCATAAGCCAAAGTAGGGATGAAATCCAAATAATATTTTGTTGTTAAGTGCTATTCAGTTGGTTCCTACTTATAGCGACTCATAATAGGATTTCCCAGTAACCCCTGGTGGATTTACACCCCAACCTTTTGTTAGCAGTCTAGTGCTAATCTTATAGCACCATATCAGGACCCCATAAAAATCGAGAAGTCTAATTTGAAGATCTACTATTGTTTTATTCTGAGCGTTGTTTCCCTTGGTCTTTATAAAGCCTTCATTTACTCTTAATTGAACAGGTTATGGAATCACCAGGTGATTTTCTGAGCTCTCACAAGGTGCTTTTCGTGTTGCTGTGATTTTATTGTCATTTAATTGTGTTTATTAGCTCATAATCACCATAAACAGATATATACACTGCAATATTTTATATTTCATGATATTAAAGTTTGGACTTTACATTTGGAATTAAAAGAAATCAGTGGGAGCTATATGATGCCTCAGTGACAGATTTAAATGCATTTCCTTTTTTGATAGGCACAGATATATAATATTTGCAAGTTTTTTCTTTGGAGGGGAATGCAGTGTTTTTAGTTTTTACAAATGCTAACGTATTCTAGATTCTTCTACTGCTTTTTCCATACCTTAGCACAATTAGATCCCAATCACTAGGCACGATATTGTAATGAAAAATATTTAAAAATTGCAAATCTGTAGACTTAACAAAAATACTTCTAAGTTTCTTTCTCTCATCAAATTGGAAAGGAAAACAAGCTTAGGATTTTACATGTTTTTGAATTCTAGTGACATCTACAGAAATCAGGTTTCTTCCCTTCCTTATTTGGATGTATGCAAACTGAGTTAATATAGTTCATTTTTCACTCAGGGAAATTGTATGACTTCATTTTTAGAAATGAACTCAAATGCAATTCTCCCTTGATTGAGTGACTAAGGCACTGACTTTACCATGGTAGATTGTGGAGGAGAAAAAAAAAATGTCGATGAGTCACAGAAAGTTTTGATGAAAGCACAGATTTTATTCCACTTAGTGACTCATTTGTGACTTTTCTTTTTCTTTGCTTGCTTGAAATATTTCATTCCCCCTCACTCAAAGCAAGAAGAACAGGGGCTGAGTAACTATAAATTTCTTTTTCACTGTAGAAAAGGCAAGCATTCAAGGACCCTAGAAGGAAGGTGTTTTTTTCTAAGTGAGTTACATCATAGATTTCTCTAGCTCTCTTTCCTTTTAAATAATGAAACTAAGGTAATTATTGATTCTAAAATTGGAGTATTCTTCAAAGATAGATACATCATTTGTGGTAAAATCAGGGACAGAATCAGTGCTCTGCTTCTGCTAATATCATTGAGGTAATTTCTGAGCTTGTTTCCATGTACAGATCAACCTTCCATCTTCTCTTCATGAAATTATGACAACCTTTCAGGCTCACGAGCAACTCAGCTTGACTGGTGTTTAGATTAAACTGTGTTCTGTAGTTGTATTTATGGTTGTTGTTGTTGTCAAGTGCCTTCAAGTCGGTTCCGACTCATAGAGAGTGAACCTGGTAGGGTTTCTGAGGAGCAGCTGGTGTGTTTAGTGGTGGTAGTGAGCAATGTAGAACAATTCCATTCAAGTTAATGAACAATTCTCTGCGATTTTGATACTCTTTGTTGCCATATTTTGAAAAAATGTATTGTCTGTCCCAAAATGAATGTTCTAATTCTGTTTCTTTGTTTTTTTTCAAGAAGATCAAGTCTAGTAATAAATGATACGTACAGTATGGTTTTCCTATTTTGAGACATAAGAACCTAAGTAATGAGACTGATGGTGATGGTGAGGTATCATCAAATTCGGTTTTATATCGTAGGCATGGCTATAAGAAACTATTAACAATTGCCAAGTGGAAAATGATCTAAATAAATACTATATGATTCTCCTGGATTTTGAAGATGTCTTTTCAATTATGGATATTATGAGTAGATAAAAGATAAAAATCCTTCCTGCTTAGACTTCATTTCTTACTAGCATTTAAAGAAATCCTAATCTGGAAAAAATCAAATATATGCATTTAAAATTTCACTCATTCACTCATTATTCACTCATGTAACAAGCATAGTGAATGTCTTTACTATTTTATATGAGTAACATACAGCTTCAAAAGACTTACTGGAAATCTTACAGGGAAAAATCATTGATAGTTTTTGAAATCAGATACACTCTCAAGAAACACCAACAACCAAGATAAAATCTATTTTGTAACATGAGCATTATTTAATTTTTATATAATAGTATCTGTTGATTATAATCATCACTATAAATTATAAAATGTTACCAAATGATAGTTTTGAGTGATATAGAGAGAGGCTACTAGTGATAGACACAGAAATGTGCAAAAAAACCCCCCTAACTTCAAATATATGCTAATTGGCCAAACCCATTGCTCATTTACTCAACAGTGCGCTATTCCACAAGTATCTGGAAATGAAATGGTGATTGTGTAGGTGTAAATGCATCTCTAAATTAATTTTCCAATAATAGACAATCTCTAACAAACAGAAACTTGGAAAGATAAACAAGCATAAGGGCAGAGTGATATTTTGCGTGTGATTTTAATAAATGCGATGTATTTTGTGTTTAGACGCTTTGGAATTGCATCAAATACAGAAAACACAACAAAAGTAAACTTTGACTAAGGTTTCCTATACACAATGAGGGTTTGGTGTCACTACATGTAATTCATTCTTTTCTTAAGTACTAACTATAGCTACTTAAGGGCAAAGAACCTACTATTTTTGAAAAGCAATTCTATTTTTTCCACAACCCTTGTCAATTGGAAAAATTTGTCACCTATATATTCATATATACTGAGTTATTTTGTGAAATATACAGATACATATGTATGCATCTTTATTTTTCTAAAGTTTTGTTAGAATAATAAAATTTCCATTAATAGAGAATGTGAAGAAATTCTTGGAGCATTTAAGAATAAATAAGAATAAGCGGTATCGTGACTCACTCATCTTTACATCTGCACCAGATTCATTCAAGGGGGCTTTGAAAACTATGAGAAATGGAATTAAAAGATAATGACATTTCCATGATTAAGAAACTTATTCATTCTCAGATAACTAACTGCTTTAGGATTTCTTTACGTTTCCTTTTAAACATTTTTCTAAACTCTATATGACAATAAAACATTCAAATAGAGTTAGTAAAAACTGTTTATGCTAAAATCTAGTGATATTTCTAGAATAAGATGAAAACACTGACAAAAGCATAGCGTTCTGTGAATTTTTTTGTAATTTTATTCATTCCAAAGTATTATTCTCAGAGTATTGTAAATATATAAACTGCATATACTCATGGCTCAGTTATTAAAATAATGAGATTTTGCTTCAAAATAAATGATAATGTTTTAATATTTAGAGAAAAGCAGTCAATCATAGAGTGCAGCATTTAAAATGTAAAATTTCCTTTTGTAATAAACTAGAAATGTAAAACTCTTAAATTTTTCATGTTTAATCCACAGGGAATAATCCAGAGTATCAGTGCAATTGTTTAGGTTTAGTTGGTTGCAAATAATAGTGAGAGAACAACCTAACAATTTCATCACTTTTGTCCTTTACTCATAATTTATTCATTTTGACTAGCTCTTTATGAGAACATTTTATGCTGATGAATTTCACAGTACTAAAGGGTCCTGGTGTGGTGCTGTGGGTTAATGCACTAGACTGCCAGGTTGATTTGAACCACAAGGTCAGTGGTTCAAGCTCACCAGCCGCTCCTTGAAAACCTTATACAAGGTCGCTATGAGTCAGAACCGACTCAATGACACTTAACAACAACAGCAACAATTGTTGCCATGACACTGTAGAATAAGCACTAGACAGCTAACCACAAGGTTGATGGTTCAAACCCACCAGTCACTCCTCAGAAATGCTATACAAGGTCCCTTGGAAATATTATACAAGGTCACTACGAGTCAGAATTGACTTGATGGTACTTAACAACAACTGTTCTCAGATTGTGCTTTAGACATTGCAACAATGTCAATGCAGGCATTAAAGTCACTGATATTCTTTCCATGTACATATATATGTATATGTATATATGTTGTTGTTGTTAGGTGCCATCGAGTCGGAACCGACTCATAGCGACCCCATGCACAGCAGAATGAAAAAATGTCTGAACCTGGACCAACTTCACTACTGCTGCCACACTTGAGTCCATCAATGATGCCACCTGGCCAATCCATCTCGTTAGGGGTCTTTCTCTTTTTCTCTGAGCCTCCACCTTACCCAGCATGACATCCTTTTCCAGTGACTGTTCCCTCTGGACAATATGTCCAAAGTATGAGAGACAAAGCTTAGCCATCTTGGCCTCCAAGGAGCACTCTGGTTGCACTTCTTCCAAAACAGATCTATTGGTTCTTTTGGCAGCCCATGGCACTTTCAGGATTCTCCTCCAACACCACAACTCAAAGGCATCAATTCTTCTACGATCTTCTTTATTCACTGTCCAGCTCTCTCATCCATATGAGGTTATTGAAAATACCATGGCTTGGATCAGGCGCACCTTATATATTCTGTTGCGTATATACTTACTGAGACACCAATATTTTGAATAAGCATGGTAAGAAATGTGGGCATTGGTTAAATATCTAACAACAATATTGTTGTTGTTAAGTGCTGTTGAGTCAATTTTGATTCACAGTGACCCTATATAGGGTTTCCAAGGAGCGCTTTGTGAGTTTGAACCTCAGACCTTGTGATTCAAACCGACCTTGCTGTCCAGCACATTATCCTCAAGCACCCCACCAGGATTAAATAAAAAAAAATGTATTCCTTTAGTTTCTCTATAGACATATACTAGGTACATTAAAAATGTAGCAACAAGTAAGGACTTGTTGTAAGCTTGTATCATACAACAATTTGAAACCATCAAGAGATTTTTAAAGGACACTTGTATGGTGAGAAGTGGACTAAAGAATGTATTTACTTTCAAATTGCTGAAATATCAAGGGTAAACTGGTTGGCAGATGACTCAGCAGATGTTAATTCCGGTCCTCTCTTTTCTCTTCCAACTCAAAATTCTCATAGCAATTGGAGTTCTGAAGGTTCTGAAACAGTGCAATCAATGAATTATTACTCTATCTGTAGCAGTTAGACATGAAATATATCTATCATAGATATAGGTCTTTTGACAAAAATTATAAGAAAATATTTATCCTAGTACACATTGGAAATAAATTTTTCCTGCTTGCTATTATTTTTGGATGAAGAGCCCCTAGATTTTTGACATCACTTAAATATATTGTCTGAAGTATAAAATATTGGCATTTAGATGGTATTCTCATGATAAGTCTGAAAACATAGTCTCTTTGCTTACACAAATACCTTTAAAAGAGGGTAATTAGTGACCAGTGGCTAAGAAGACCTCTGTGTTGAGAGGTTATGCCTAAGCCTCTTGAAGATTCTCCATATAAACAAGTCAGACCACACCACTCATTATCCCTCCTTTGTTTACTTGGAGAAAGGTTCAAACTATTTAATGAGAGGATTATCTATACTTCAACTCTATTGAAAAAGATTAATTGATATTTTCCTGTTGGAGGTTTCACCACTTGCATTGGCTACCAGTCTCCTATTGTTATTGATGCTCTGATCAACAGAGCAAAGTTGCTTAAAGGTTATCCAAATTTCACAGCTTAAAATTACTCCAACTAATTATGTTTTGCCTTGTCTCATAGATATTGAGCTGGAAGGACTGTTAATTTGGTTGAAGAAACTATGGTTTGAACTTAACTTGTCTAAATAGAAAATTATATGACAAAAATCTGGATATTTTGAGCAATTTTGCTGATTATAATACCAATGAAGTAGAGCACTTACTCAGAATGGAATATTAAAACATAGAGCCAATTTTCTGTGGAAACAGAAAAATAATGTATTTTCCACTATAAAACATATTTAAAAATTTTGAAAGATAATTTCAATACCTTACCACTTTCATGAGAACATAATATAAAAAAACAACACCCCCACCATTTTGAAACACAATTCTGTGATAAAATCTTTATAAATTTCCCCCCCAAAACTGTGTGTATTATGGACATATGGCTGCATATTTGGATAACACCATTTGCATTTTTCAAACTTGCATTTTTTTTTTAACCACTAGCTTGGCTTTTGCCGTCAGAATGGGAAACTGCTGGTATATTTGTCTACAAAATTCTTAGTGTAAGTCTTTGTCACTTTAGCATTTTATGTAATGCTAATATGTTCACCTTTTCTTAAAAATGTAACCTAATATAATGGAGGCTGTAAAAAAAGGAAGACTTTTAAAACCATAAAGTTTAATAATAGGAGGAGTCACAGCATAGTGTGAAAAAAAAAGGATAGTGTCAAAATCTGATCTTAGAAAAAAAATGCCTTTGAAAATTATTAGGGGAAAAAAGAGCATGTTAAAATTATTTTACTTCAGATTAATTCCCTGGAAGGATCTGAGATTTTTATAGAATTCTACAGTTATTTTTTCAAAGCAGTTTCAGTTTCTGAAATATAATAAGCTAGACTATAGAACACTTAAAAATGATGATGAGAAAATAAAGATAACAACAACCTCCGACATTAGTTAACTAACTTAGGGAGATTATACTTTCAAGGGAAATGAATCCTCATTTGTTGCATGCTTTCTAACACACAGCTTTAAATTTATGATGCATTTTCTCTATGTTAAAGCTGAGGCATATTTTACACATGGCATTGCCTTAACATTTTAAGACAGGCTTATTCCAATAAACCTCTCCAAAAACGCTGTCTTATTTAAGGAAATCAAGTACCCACTTATGATTGCAATAATTTACCTGTCTTATGTAATTTATACATATCAAAAATTATGTTATCTAAAGAACATGTTTTGACTTATAGATTAAGTTTCATATAAATTTTACTTTCAAATTGACATTACCAATAATTCTTTTATTTTCAGATAACCACACTAAAGGTCCATGTTACTTCTTCTATAGATGTCAAAATTTTTTACTTTTGCAATATTGTGCATATATTTGGACATATTGCAGACATATTTGGACATATTGTGGACATATTTGTAATATTTCAGTTTTTCTCTTAATTGACATACTATATGGCTACTTATATTCCCAAGCCACTTCAATCTGCTTCTTTCGAATTATGTTTTTGCAATGTGTTTATCTAATTATTACTTATTTATTAGTTTCAGCAGAAGTATTTAATTAATTAGCATCTGATGCAAAGATAAAAATAAATATCAGCAAGTACATTGTGCTATAGAATAGGTACGATTTTATTGGTCCTGGTCCCCATAAATGCAGTTAACCTTATTGATTCAGCTGAGTACTTTAAAATAACATAATAAAAAATATTTTACCACAATACACCATAATATGACCACTCTGTCAGCTATATTAGCCTTCAAAACTTAAATGCATAGCCTAAGATTGAGTATATTGATTCTTTTAAATAGTAATCCTAAAAGAAATATGACATTATCACTGCAAGTCTGGGCAATAGTGATAAATGATTAGAGAGTAGGGATGTAATCAGAGGAAGTACTTTGAAAGATAATCTTTCTGCGTTCTCTTCCTTTGAAACAGAGAGAGAGAGAGAGAGAGAGAGAGAGAGAGAGAGAGAGAGAGCAACTATGGAATACCAGTAATTGCTGAACTGGTTGTTACATAATCTGTGCTAAATGGTGAAGTACTGATACTTAACAAGTGATCTCCTATCCCTTTAAATAGCAAAGTTGTCAGTACACATACACATTCAATTGCCAGCTCTAAGAGTTGAAATGAATCTTAGAGCTAATTAAAAAAAGAATGTACATAAAAATTTTTAAGGATTATTTGTTATATCAATGAACACATTTATTTTATATGGCAGGTAAAATACTAAGCACCAGGTAAACAAAGATGTGTTAGAAAAGATTCCAGCTCATAATTGATAGGTAATGTATTCATTTTTAAATGATTAGAATAAATAATCATATATTCACATAGCATTTGAAAAAAAATTAAGATCCAAGCAAAATGGTAGGTGTAATACAAATTTCCAGTAGTTTCACCACCCCTGAGGTTTTACCCCCAATTTAAATAGTTGCAAAATAATACAAAATCACAAGTCACTATTGAAAAATGATAAACTAAGATCATAAATATATATTTTAAACCCAAATGTACTTGATCCAGCTATTAAAAGGCATAACTTAAACAGAAGGAACTCAAGACTTAAACAAAGCAGAAGACATCTGTCCAGAAATTATCAATTGCTAAAGCACACAGATTGTGATTAAATTTTAATGCCGCTTTTAAGCAAAGATTTTGCTTATCAGAGAGAAAGATTCCCAGAGAAAATATTATTATTGATTTCATCGTTTTAGATGTAACTGATCCTTTAAGTAATTTTTCTTGCTTCCAATGCCACCTTTTAAAGTGACTACTTAAACTGGGCAAATCATTTGAGGGTGTGTTCATTTAAAATTCTAAGCTAAATGCATAAATTGTTCTCTAGTGCACTCAAAGTCACATCTGTTGAAAACAAAACACAACATTCAATCCATTGAATAAAAGCAAAACATAACTGTAGAATAGCTAGATAGTCAAATCATGTAAATTAAATGGCATTGAAAATGATATTTTTTTATTGATTTTTTTTTTTTTTTTGCAGGGAAGCTGGTCTTTGAAATTAAAATACATTGATTATCTTTTATGTTATCTGAATTAACAGTAAAGCAAATGGATCCGCTGGAGCAGGACACACATTCTAAAATCAGGAAATAGGTCATAATTTAAAAACAAACAAACACATATAGAAGGCCTGTTATGTTCATTCTGGATAAGGATACATATATTTTCATTCCATCATAAAATTGTCAAAATGAAAAGTCATTATACTTATATATATTCTAAAAAAAAAAACAAAAAACAAACCCACTTCTCTCAAGTCAATTTTGACTCATAGGGAAACTATCGGACAGGATAGAATTGCCCCATAGCACTTCCAAGGCTACAAAACTTTACCAAAGCAGACTGCCACATTTTTCTCCATTAGACTGGCTACTGTATTCCAATCACTGACCTTTTGGTTAACAGGCAAGAGTTAGTCACTGTGCTAACAAGCCTCCCTCTTTATGTTCTATTGTTGTTGTTGTTAAGTGCCATTGAGTCGGTTCCGACCCATAGCAACCCTGTACTTGGTGTTAAATGCAATCCAGTTGGTTCTGACTCATAAAGACCCTGTACAGGGTTTCCAAGGAGCAGTTGGTGAGTTTGAATTGCCGACCTTTGTGTTTCAAATCGACCTTGTGGTTCAAATGACGTTGTGGTCCAGTGCTTTAACCCACAGTGTCACATCAGACTGCTATGTTCTAGTGGACCATAATTATTTAATGAAGTGTGAGAATGCTAAAGTTAAAAATAAAATTTTAGTTTGTTAACAGTCAATCTTGGTATCTAAAAATACTTTAAGAAATATGTATAAATTTGGTTATATAATCATATAAATTTGTTAATTCATTAAATATATGAGTGCTAAATATTTAATATTGAACTAGGTACAAATATATATGCATACATATTTTGTATTTTCATAATAAATGATCACTATGGACTTGGCATATAGGGCATATATATAGACATAATTTTAATTTCTTTAGTGCGTATCGACAAGCAGTTTATTAATTGGTGAATGTGAAGTTAAACAGAAGATTTATATACTGCTATTTGTTCTTAAAAGAATGTTTTCCTATTTTTAGAAATGAAGAACATGTGTTTTAAACCAAATTAGTATTAGAAAGTAAAAATATATGGCCTAAATTTTAATAGCTACACTGTTCTTGAATTCTTTAGAAATTATTCATAGCTAGTTGCCTGATTTGGACTCCTGGTGTGAAACTGTAAGATAAGCATTGGACTGCAGATCACTAGGTTGACATTTCAAACCCACCAACTGCTTCTAGGAAACCCCATACAGGTCATTAGGAGATGTTGGAATCCACTCGACAGCACACAACAACAACCGCCCATTTGCCCTTGCAATAATTGCATCAGTATTTTCAATTGATTTATCAGATATTAGCCTAAGTGGCCATTGGAAATATAGAGAAATGTCAAGAAGAACACAAACTATTGCTTTGTTTCCAAAACATCTGTTGTTGTTCCTAAGTGCTATCAAGTCAGCTCCAATTCATAGTAAACTTGGGTAGGGTTTCTGATTAGCAGGTGGTGGGTTTGAATCACTGATCCCTCAGTTAGCAGTCCATTGCTTACCCTACAATAGCACACATCTAGAGAGAGATGGATGTAGATAAGAATATGATGGAGATGAATATCATCAAATTATTGACTGAGTTTTTCACTTTTAATCTATGTGACAACTAAGCCAACTCTTAATTGTTGTTGTGTTCCACGGAGTTGGCTTTGCCTCATAGCAACTCTGTATAGAATTACCAGAGCTGTAAATCTTTATGGGAACAGACAGTATCAGCTTTCTATCCTGGACCAACTGGTGGATTCGAACTGATGACCTTGGGGTTAGTGGCCCACTATACCACCAAGGTTCTTGTAGTAATTGAAATAAAACTTTTTGCAGTTTCTTATTTCTGTCTTCCTGTGCATGTGAAAACTGGACAACGAATAAAGAAGATGAAGAAGAATTGATGACTTTGAATTATGGTGCTGACAAAGAATATTGAAAGTGCCATGGACTGCCAGAAGAATGAACAAATCTTTGTTAGAAGAAGCACAGCCAGACTGCTCCTTGGAAACAAAGATGCTGAGACTTTGTCTCATGTACTTTGGACATGTTACCTACAGTGACCATCATGTCCTTGAAGAAGGACATGATGCTTGGTAAAGAAGAAGGACAGCAAAAAAGAGGAAGAACCTCAAAGAGATGGATTGACACAGTGGCTGTAAAAACAGGCTCAAATAGCAATGACTGAGAATGGTGCAACATGGGACAGTGTTTCATTCTATTATACACAGAGTCCCTGTGAGTCAGAACTGTCTCAACAGCACCAAACAACAACAATATGACTGTCCTCAGCAATACATCTAAGCAATCACACAGTCTTGTATGGGCATGCACAGAGATAAAAATAATTCATCTCCTAAAACAATCCAGTATCTGTGTTTACTGACCCATGTAGTATTTTCTGAGTACTTCAAGGTCATCTATAAAACACTTTTAATTTATTGAGATTAATTGAAAATTCTCACTTTGACAAATCATGTTAGTCATTGATTACATACACCAATCAAGTCACATGGAACTTTTGTTTAGTCCAATACAGATTTCTATTAATATTCTTTACTGATATAAATAATTTAATTCTATTAAAAATAGTAACAGAGGTACTGTAAACTGGTGCCCAGTAAGTATATATTAGCTAGTTTGGATTTTCTAGTAACTAGTAATAGATGAGGAGCTCTGGTAGCGTAGTGTTTACGGATCGGGCTGCTAATCTCATTGTCAGCAGTTCAAAACTACCAGCTGTCCTGTGGGAGAAAGTTGAGGCTTTTTGCTCCAGTAAAGATTTACTGCCTCGGAAACCCTATGCAGGGTCACGATGAGTCAGAACCGACTCCACGGCACCTAACAACAACAGTAATATATGACACCTGGTGTGGCGCTGTTGGATAAGCACTGGACTGTCACCTACAAGATTAGCAGTTTAAACCCACCAGCCACTCTTCAGAAACCCTGTACAGGGTCACTGTGAGTTGGAACAAACTTTATGATACTTAACAACAATAAGTGATACAGCATGTGCCTTCATTTTGTCTTTTACAGAAAGGATACTTCTTATTTAAGCTCTAAAATCCCCAAATTTGTAGTGAATTTTAAGGACAAAATTTAGGCCTTAAATTAACATTCTTCTAAGCATTTTCAACTTCAAAATATATCACTATTCTCAGTTGTAAAACTGAAATTCTATTTGCTAAAATCTTCCTATGGAATAAACAATCTTGAAAAATACCCGTTTGCCTATACGATTAAAAGTTCCTAATCAGATTCCTAGTCAATTAGTTCTATTTTACTTAGCGGTCTTTAGTGATCTCAGGTATGACAAAGTCTTCTCCTTCGAGAACTCTTAGTATTCTGTAACAGAATTGTTGTTACTGCTGTTAAGTGTCATGGAGTGGGTTCTGACTCATAGCTACCCTGTGTTGGAGTTCTGGAGAGCAGTTGGTGGGTTTGAATCAATCACTAACCATGGGGTTAGCAGTCCAGTGCTTATACTATAGTGTTACACCAGAAGTCTCTATAACAGATTGCTCCTGCTGTTAAGTGCCGTCAGTCTGTTCCGATTCATAGCGACCTTGTATAGCTTCCGAGGCTGTACATTTTTGTGGGAGCAGAAAACCTTATGCTGCTGTTGTTGTTAAGTGCAGTCGAGTCGGTTCCGACCCATAGCGACCCTGTGTAGGGTTTCCGAGGAGCAGCTGGTGAGCTTGAACCACCAACCTAGCAGTTCAAATGGCTTTGCAGTCTGACGCATTAAGCCACAGCACCACACACAGACTACCTAAAATTCCTATAGGGTGATATCACTACATTGCAGTGGTTAACCAATTGTCCATGGGTTACAAGCTATGAATCACTAGATTTTTTTTTTTTTTTTTAAATAACTACTTGCCTAACCTACTTTTGGACTCCTCCTGGCATGGTCCTACTATAGGATCAGCACTGGACTGTGAACCACAAGGTTGGCAGTTCAAACACACCATCTGCTTCTCAGAAACCCTTTACAGGGATGCTATGAGTTGGAACCAACTCAACAGCACTTAACAACAACATAACAACAACAACAACAACCTACTTTTGGAGTCCTGGTGTGGCATTTTAGGAAAAACATGGGACTACAATTTTCACAACATTTCTACAACCAGAAAAAATTCACAATTCCTTAACCTAATAAAGTCCCCGAGGTGACCCAAGTATCTTGTACCACTTGCTGCCTAAAGGTGGGCAGTTTGAACCTGCCTAGAAGCTCACCTTGAAGACTCCTGGTGTGACCCTATAGGATCAGCACTGGACTGCGAATGACAAGGTCAGTAGTTGAAAACCATCAGCCACTCCTTGGAAATCCTATAGAGGGTCTCTATGAGTCGGAACTGACTCAATGGCACTGAATAACAACAACATTAATTCACAAGCCTTTGGTATGGGTTGCACCTCAGTATTAAAAAGACAAAAATCCTCAGCACTGGACCAATATATAACATCATGATAAATCGAGAAAAGATTGAAGTTGTCAAAAACTTTATTATCTTGGATCTACGGTCTACACTTCTAGACACTGCAGTCAAGAAATCAAACAATACATTGTTCTAGGCAAATCTGTTGCACAAGACCTCTTTAAAGGTTGGAGAGCAAAAATGTCAGTTTGAGGACTAAAGTGTGCCTGATCTAAGCCATGGCACTGTAGGATAAGCATTGGACTGCAAGGTTCATTTGAACCACAATACAGCAGTTTAAATCCATGAACCATTCCTCGGAAACCCTATACAAGGTTACTATGAGTCAGAACAGACTCAATGCACTTAACAATAACATATGCTTGTGAAAGTTGAACAAGGAACAAGGAAGACTGTAGAAGAATTGATGCATTTGTGTTGTGGTGTTGGAGGAGAATATTAAAGGTACCATGGACTGCCAGAAGAACAAACAAATCTGTGTTGGAAGAAGTACAGCCAGAATGCTCCTTAGAACCCAAGCTGGCCAGATTACATCTCTCATACTTTGGATATATTATCAGGAGGGACCCGTCACTAGAGAAAATCACTATGCTTGGTGCAGTGAAGGGTCAAAGAAAAAGAGAGAGAGCCCCAAGGAGATGGATTGGCACAGAGGCTACAGCAATGGGTTCAGTTGTGAGGATTCTGCTGTACCTGGGGTCGCTGTGGTTCAGAACCTACTCTATGGCACCTAACAGCAAGAAGAGGCTCCTGGTGATGATGTAGGATAAACATTGGTCTACTACCCACAAGGTCTACATTTCAAACCCACCAGCTGCTCCTTGGGAGAACCATGAGGCTTTCTGTTCCAGTAAAGATTTACACTCAGAAACCCTATGGTGGTGGATATGTGCCGTGGAGTCAGTTACTACTTTTAGCAACCCTGCATAGAGTTTCTTTAAGGGAACAGAAAATCTCATCTTTCTGCTATGGAACCACTGGTAGTTTCGAACTGCTGACCTTGAGATTAGCAGTCAGGCTCATAAACACTACGCTACGAGAAAGTCTCAGAAACCCTATACAGGGTCGTTAGGAGTCAGAATTAGAAGCAGGTTTGGTTTTGGTGTTTGTTTAGAGACTCAATGGAAAAATTGGTGGGTCATCTGGTTATTGTTGTTAAATGTCATCGAGTAGGTTTCAATTCACAGCAACCCTGTGTAGGGTTTCCAAGGAAGAGCTCATGAGTTTGAGCCACCAGCCTTGTGGTTCAAACTGACCTTGCACTACAGCCTTTATCCCACAGCACCACACCAGGACTCCAAGCTAAGGAAATCATCTTAAGTACTTCTATTTTGTAATATGTTGTGTTGCCATGATTAAGAATTGAGTAGATGGCAATCAGTCATTCCACACAAAAAATGAAGATAATCAAGGATTTTTTCAATTTTTTTACTCAAGTGATGAATGTTAAGGAGACAAATGAATGCTCTAAAAGGATCACTTTGAAAGTTTAAATTATTTGGAAATATCACTTATTCTTATTCCTTTTTACTTTACTAGATATCTTTCAAGAAGTAATTTATTACAGAAATTTATGTTTCTATGTCACTTGTTAAACTTAGGACTCAAATTTCCCTTTTATCAAAAGGCAGAAACATCTCATTTCCTTATGTTTTACCTGAGTGAAGCAATCATTTCTAACTTTATTTTAATAAAAAGTCAGTCATTTTACCAATTGCATTTTTACTGTATTGCTAGGTCAGCTTGAACCGCAAGGTCGGTGATTCAAGCTCACCAGTCGCTCCTTGGAGACCCTATACAGGGTCGTTATGAGTTGGAATTTACTAGATGGCACTTAACAACAACAAACAATTCTAAACAAATCCATATCCTTGGTGGTAGTATTGGAACACACAAGGAGGAACATTATTTTTGTTGTTGTTGTTAGTAAGTTGGTTCCGACTCATAGCGACCTTGCATAGAGTTTTCTGAGGCTGAAAATCTTTAAGGGAGCAGAAAGCGTCATCTTTCTCCTGTGGAACAGCTGGTGTGTTTGAACAGCTGAATTTGTGTTTAGCAATCCAGTGCTAGACATAGAATCAGATAATTTCCTGGTGGTTTATTTAAACAAAGCACCCAAATCGAGGCAAACTATTATCTGTTATTGAAAACCTGAATGAGTTATAAATTATTGTCAACAGTCTTGAAATTTACTGTTTTCTTGAAAAGATGCCACTTCAAGTTCCATATCCTTGATAGTGGAAAAAAAGATAGGTGCGCCTTTCTGTTTTCTTAACTACACAGTCCACTTGGTCAGGATGATCCAAAATCACTATCATCTCTTAAACTCAAAGGTGAAATTGCAGGAGACAAAATTAAGCAAACCACTTTGGGTAGCAAAATTTACTTTTTTTCTCACCTCTTGGCCATTGTTTCTTTCTCCTGCCGCTTATTACATCTACTATATAAAATGAAAACAACATAATTTTGTTAAGTCTGTCTCAATAATAAAAACAACAACAATATAACAATAATATTTAATACCTGAGCAACTTCTATGAGAGTTAGTAAAAAAGTATTGCAACAAAATTGTAGACATATTTATTAAGCAAAAGTATCAAAATGTGAAGCTATTACTGTTTCTCAACGTATTTTCCTAGTTTTATACATTTTATTGACCATGCAAAGGCTTTCGATTGTGTGGATCATGAGAAGCTATGGACAACATTGGGAAGTATGAGTATTCTGGAACACTTAATTGTGCTCATGAGGAATCTGTACACGGTCCAAGAGGCAGTTAGTTGTTTGAACAGAATATGGAAACACTGAATTAAAATTAAGAAAGGTATGTGACAGAGTTGTGTTATTTCACCATACTTATTCAACCTGTATGCTGAGCAAATAATCTGAGAAGCTGGGTTCAATGAAGAAAAACATGGCATCAGGATTGAAGGAAAACTCATTAACAATCTGCGATATGCAGATGATACAACCTTGCTTGCTCAAAGTGAAGAGGACTTAAAATATTTACTGACGAAGATCAAAGAGCACAGCCTTTGGTATGGATTACATATCAATGTAAAGAAAACAAAAATTCTCACCACTGGATCAATAAACAACATTCTTATCAACGGAGAAAAAAATTGAAGTTGTCAGGCACTTCATTTTACTTGGATCAACTATCAACACTCATGGAAACAACAGTCAGGAGATAAAACGATGTATTACGTTAAGCAAATCTGCTGCACAAGATCTTTTTAAAGTGTTGAAGAGCAAAGATGTCAGCTTGAGGACTAAGGTGCGCCTATCCCAAGCCATGGTATTTTCGATAACCTCATATGCATGTGAAATCTGGACAGTGAATAATAAGGAAGACCATAGAAGAATTGGTGCTTTTGAATTATGGTGTTGGAAGAGAATATTGAAAGTGCCATGGGCTGCCCAAAGAACAAAAAGATCTGTGTTGGAAGAAGTGCAGCCAGAGAGAGTGCTCCTTCGAGGCCAGGATGACCAAACTTCGTCTCTCATACTTCAGACATATTGTCAGGAGGGACCAGTCTCTGGAGAAGGATATCATGTTTGGTAAGGTGGAGGGTCAGAGAAAAAGGGGAAGACCCCCAACGAGATGGATTGGCAAAATGGCAGCATCGATGAGCTCCAGTGTGACAATTGTGAGGTTGGCCCAGGTCAGGGCAGTATTTTGTTTTGTTTTGCATAGGCTCTCTATGAGTTGGTACTGACTAGATGGCACCTAACAACAACAACAACACATTTCTAAAGGTATCCCTGGTGTGGTGCTGTAGGATAAGCACTAGACTGCTAACTCTATATTTAACAGTTCAAACCCACCAGCCGCTCCTCAGAAACCCTGTATAGGGTTGCTATGGGTTAGAATCAATTCGTCAGAACATAACAACAACCTATCCTTGAAGAATTGTGAGCTCTTTGATTTACACCACATCAAAAAGGCAATTTTGGCATCCTTGAGGAACTCAAATCTTATTCCTTTGAAATATTCTTTGATAATTGGGAATAATAATAATAATAATAAAAGTCTGAAGGGGCAGGATCTGGGCAGTAGTTGGGATGGGGTAAGGTTTTCTAAAGGAATTCTCTTAGGACATCCTGTGCTGTCTTTGAAGAATGAATAGAACAGGTACATTGTCATGTTGGGGAAAAAAATTCCTTGACATAACTTTCCTGATCTTTTTTTCACCAATGCATTTTCCAATTTTCTTAAAACTTTTTCATAATGTTGTTACATGCCGACAAGTAGATTCCAACCTATAGCAACCCTGTATAAGTTTCTAAAGTGAGTTTGAATCTTTGACTTTGCATTTCAAACCAATAGTTTGATCCAGTGCTTTTCCTATAGCTCTAAACCAGGACGCCCATAATTGTCCTGTGTTCTTTGAGAAAATACATCAATTACCCTTTTGGAATCTCAAGAAACAGTCTCCATATCCTTCTGACCATTCTGCCATGGATGTAAATTGGTCCCGTAGATCCCCTCAGAAGCCACTGTTTTGATTAGACCTTTATTTTTGACGACACCCTAATGAGACACAAGGTGAGTGGTTCAAACTTACTAGCCGCTCCTTGGGAACCCTACAGAGAGTCATTATGAGTTGGAACCAACTTGATGGCACTTACCAATGAGACTAAGACGTGTGTATTACTGAGAGAACTTGTCTGCAGTCATCTACTGATTGCAGAGATATGTTTAAACCAGTTTTGTTTAGAATAAATTCCAGTATGAACTGGAACCCTAATAGCAATACTTTTTGACTTATCCTTGTATGTGTAACGTGCTGCAATAACAATGGCTGATTTTACACTGAAAACTTGTCCTTTCATGACGTCCCAATAAGTAAGTTAGCTGGAAGTAAATCATGTGCCTGTATTAATCATGTGAGGTTTCCAGTTTCAACAGTTCTGAAGGGTGGAATTTTATGAGAAACAGCAGATTAGACTTTTGAGTCTAAACTTGGGAGCTAGACATGTTTCTGTAAGAAATTCCATGAGAATTACTGGTTAAATGCTCTATATCATTTCATTTAGCCTTCATAAACTTTAACTTCTCATTTGAGAAATGGGCATAAAAAATATACTTTGAAAGGATGTATTGATAATGAGACTATATACTAAAGGTATTAGCATTGTCTTTGCCATGGGTTGCATACTGAATATATGATTTTGTTATTGCTGTTAAATGCCTTTGAGTTGTTTCCAATCCATAGCTACCATGTGTAGGGTTTCCTAGAAGTGGCTGGTGAACTTGAACCACCAACCAACCTTATGGTTCAAACCAACTTTGAAGTCCAGAGCATTAACTCACAGTACCACACTAGGACTCTGAATATGTGATAGCAGGTATTTTATATTAGTAAAAAATGATGGCATGTAATAACAGAATTATATCACAACATAATACTTTCACATTCATAAATCTTTTCATTCATGGAAGATTACCTGCCAGGAGAAATGAAAGGAAGTCAGACCCTTCAGGATGGTCCACAGTAACAGAAGAAGAAAATCAGGTATTTGTCAACATATAGATTGTGTTACAATTTTCAAGCTGTTATTTTAGAGTTCAACATCTCCCTATTGACATTAGTGCAATTATTCCACTAAGGACTTTTTGTTTTAATGTTCAGCAAAGGGTTTTAATACATTTTCTCTCTCTACCACCTTCCCCTTTTTTTCTTATTGTTATGTGGCACGAACTTCATTTTCAATGAGAAGACCTCAGTGTGGAAAGGATAGAGTTCCTTTCATTGATCCTGTAATGCATTTAAGGAGCTTTCATAGTATAGTGGTTACGAATCAGGCTGCTAACCTCAGGGTCAGCAGTTCGAAACTACCAGCTGTTCCGCGGGAGAAAGAGGAGGCTTTCTGCTTGGAAACCCTGTACAGTGTCACTATGAGTTGGAACTGACTCCATGGCACATAACAACAACAACAGCATAATAAGTGTTTTGTTTGTTGGTTGGTTTTTGTGTTGTTGTTGTTGTTTCTCATTAGACCCTTCTTCTTTTTCTCTTTCCATTGTTAGAAAGATTATTGAAAAACAGCAAATCGAAGCTTCCAATAAGAATTGAGCATATTTTTGAACCCTAATACTGTCTGTTGTGCTAAATGATAGTGTCCTTTAAAATTGGATGTGTTATGTTGTAAATAAGGTTAAAATAAGAAAGAATCAAGAGTTTCAGTAACTCCAGGATTTTGTTACATTAATCTCAGGCCAGATACAGTTTTATGAGAGCATAGAGTTTAATGGGCTTTTTATCGATTTAAATTAAATTATAACTTTGGAGACAGTAAGTTGCAAACTTAAAACAGTCATATGATATTATGAATTACATCGTATGCACATTAAGATATCTTAAAGCAAGGAAACCAAAGATAGAAAATATTGGTTCACATTTCAAGCCACAATAAGTGTGAATAAAGCCTCAATTTAATAAAAATGTATAACGCAACTTTCCTTGGGTTAAATGTCTTACAATTGCTTTTTGAATGGCCACTTGTTTTCCCATTATTGACCATTTTAATTGACTTACACACTAGTGTTCTCATTTGAAGATCACTTTAGAGTATTGGATGCTCTTCATCTCAGTGATGTGTTCTACTCTTGCCTCGTCCAACAACACAACAGTTTACATATTTCTTAACTTGATCTGAAAACTGATTTAAAAATCCATATGGGCAATCTAATTCCCCTGAAAATATATACACACAAGTCTGCTCAAAGGTGGCTAAAATAAAATAAATTTCATTTTAGGAGACAGGAAGGAAGCTGAGACCAGAAAGTGAAAATTTTGAAGTAAATGGGCACTGACGCTGACCAAGATCGAAACCCACCTCTCCCTAGAGAGTATCAGAAGAAGGCAAAGAAGACAAGCATTGGAAAAGTAAAATGTTTGTGCTTTTCTTTCTAGTGGACGGCATTAAATATTCAGCAAAAGAGGGGATCAGTTTACATTACTCTTCTTGTTTCTCATGTATCGACTGACAGGTGCTGTAAACATACATAGACAAACATGGTCCTATGCTTGCAGCACTCCAGTGACCAAGGGAAGATAGACTTTAATCTCCTAAAATGATCACACTGAGGACTAAGCAGACATACTATGCTTAGATTGGAGAGGAGGCTGTTTACCTTTTGTTTCACACAAGGCTGGAGGAGCTTGCCTTTCAACTTTCATTTTCAAGGAAGTCCATTCAGAGAGGTGGTTAATTCCAGGAACATAACATGTTACTTAGCTAGAACAACCTTATTTTGATTCTGGAGACTTGACTGAAACCTTCACTAAATGTTTTTGGAATAATAAAAACAGAAAGAACCTAAGAGACACCCTTGTTTCATAGATGTCATGCTTTGTTGGTAGCCAATATCTTCTTGATTCCATTGAGGGCAAAAACACAGCAATCAGGGAGAAAGAACTGACCTTGATTTTGAGATCAGAACCAGTGTTTAAAAATTCAGACTCATCTTTTAAAGATGTCATGGTAAATAAATTATGACTGCTTACACTGAAGACTAAGTCTTCTCTTTTCTACACTATAGGCAGCGATTTGGCTGAGATTGTATCATTCTGTGATACTATTACACACTACCTTTTTTCTCACTCGAATTGTACTTTTGGCTGTCATTTGCGCTTTTGAATAAAGGTTTACATTAGTGGAAAATAATCATAATAGCGTATTTCTTTTCTTGAGTTGATATACAAATCAAAAAGAAAGGATAAGGCCAAGACTCCCTTTGTCCTTGGAAAAGTATGCCATCTGCATTTAGCTTCTGATATTCAGCTGGGAACAAAATTCTAGCATAAGGAAGTCGTTAATACAACCCTCAAGTTACACTGTAAATTCAAAGTACTTTAAATGCTTTATAATACTCAAAGCCAGTAAAATCGACCCTGTATATTTTTATTTCATCTCTGTTGGATCATATGATATTTAATAATTGGTTCTGGCACCTCGTTGCAAATTATTATAACTTTGAGATTCAACAGTCCTATTGAACATATGGGCAGCACAGTCTCAGAACATATATATAATACAGCCTCTCAAGAGGACCTTCTGTCTTGTTTTCCTTAGCTTGGAAGGGTCAGGTAAATTTTGTTGTGTCGTCATGTGTTAAGATTCCTCAATCTCTGTTTTGCAGGGTAAATGCTTAATGGAACTGATTTTTTTTTTCTCCCTGAACTGTGAATACTTTTTTTTTTTTTTTTCCAAAGCCAAAAGATAAATTTGTGCATCTGGGGTGCAGTTTTACTGTTTTTTTGTTTTTTTTTTTAGTAAAACAGTTTTAAAGCTATTCCTAGCACAGTGCGCATACGTCCATTGATACAGAAGAGGTCTATTACTTAGTGCCATATTGTATACTGGTTTTGCTGCAAACTACAAGAGTTTATGGAGTCAGGAGACTATCTCTGGCTACCAAAAGCTAATGGTGATTCTTTACTAATTCTGGAGAAAATGGAAAATTGGTGCTAAATTACAGTTGACCCTAGGAAACTTTTAATATAGTTAGACGTTCTCCCTTCAGCATTTTATTTATTCCAGCTCTATTCACAATAACATCCTGAGACAGTACTAGGAAAGACATTTCCACACCACAGCCCATTAAGGTTATTTTCAAAGTTCCTGCTGCTTTACCTCTATTTCTAGTCTGTGTGCCTTGATTTGCTCTTGCATTACTGCACATTAATTGCCATATTGTTTATTGCCACATTCACACATACCATAATATGGGCACAGTGGCAATAATTACATAGTAGACGGTCCTTAAAAGGAGATGTCAATGTGGATAGTAGTGAGTGGGTAGGCAGAAGGTTATGATTTATACCTTATGTTGATATTATGGAATAGAGCTGGTTCAATTTCTCTTGATTTCACTATAATGCCTAGTACTAATCTCTCTTTGTCTGTCATATAATTAGTCATTACTAAGACTGGTAAGCTAAAAAGTTCATGGAGGTGGAAAGCAGTGGTGAAATGAATTTTTCAAGCACTCCTTTTCTATTGCTACTGAAATGTTACATTCTTTAAAATGACATATTCATGGGGAAAAAATAGCCCATTTAAAAACTTTGTATCCGGATTATAAAAAAATTTGGACAAAAATATTTACGCACATGTAGAATTGCTCTAAACACGCATTAAAACACTTAGAGATTTTGGAATGTGAGTTTTCCCTCTTCTTTCTTAAGGCTACAAAAATCTACCTCAGTGAACCAGCCTACCCTCATGGACTGAGCTGATATTGAGAGCCTCCTTCACCATTAGTTTCTCACTTGGCTGAGACAAATACTAGGACTCTTCTTAGCCTTGCTGAACATCAAATTGGAGTCACGCTTGACTTTGGCTGGAGTTCATGGAGCTGAGGTCCCATTCAAATCATCAGAGTTGAAAGTATCTTTTATTATTGCCGATTTGCTTCATATTACAGACTGCTTGCTTGGAGGCATGTAAGCCAGTAGGTGGAGTGCTTGCTAACAGTAATTGAATATACAGAACTTGAACTTAATATAAGTGGAAGCCACTTTTCTTGTTATAAACTGCTAAAACCATATTTACATTGAACTCTTTCTATGGATATAATTAGTTGAAAAAAAAAATGTTACAAGGGCAGGGTTGAAATGTATGTAGGCCTCTAGCTACATGGTAGAAGATAGAAGCAAACTGTGCCCAAGAAGATCAACACATCATATGGTATACATCTTATGTAAAGCGGCATTTTCTAAAACATTCATTCTGAATTTCACTTGGTAAATAGACCTTATTCCCTTAAAAAAAAAAAAAAAAAAAAACAACCAAAACAGCATTTATGCTATTCAAAAGATAAAGAACCTTTAACTGCATAGAGCAAAGCTTGTGCAATATAAGATTAATTACAGACATGTTTCAATAGTCATAACTTTAACATTTTTAGTAAATCTAGTACCTTTGGAAAGAAAAGTTGCAAGAGATGCTTCTAAATTAAAATATAACTTTTCCATAAGAGTGTCTTGTTTTCCTCCAGAAAAAGGTTTTCAAATGTATTTAAAAGCTGCAGCTTGAAACTTGTTAACTACATCACTCTAAATCTATCTATATCACACCTAGAGATGTTAAAGCAACATTTAGAACTCCAAGGAGAAAACAAGCAACGGAATTTAGAAAGCAGGAACCACATGGAAATAAGAAATATCTTCAGCCATTTTTTAAGAATGTAAGTTTTATGATGCAAGAGTTTAAAAAAGAATCTCTTGTTCCATATCAGGAATACTTACAGATCTGATTTCATGGCTTGCGAGCACTGAAGATCTCTGTAGCTTAGAACTAACATTTTCTCTAAAGGGGTTTTAGAGTAAATAATCGCACAGTTTACAATGACAAATACTACTAAAATAATAACTATATCCTCTTTAACATTTTTACATTAAAAAAAAATGGTGAACTCTTTTAACTATTATTTCTGTCAGGACATGCTGATTTTTAAAAAATTGTGCCATCAAGTACTCAGCTCACACTAAACTTCCAGTAGATATGTGTTTCAAATACATGACTTTTTCCCCCCCCACTTTGTTGGAAGTGGAGGAGTAAACTGAATTAATAAGCCGATGCTTTATGTGGTAAATAACTCTTGAAGTCTGCAATTGCTTTACTCTAACCAAGCAACTGCTTTCTACTGTGCCTTTTTAAGCAATATTGATAACAAAATTGAACCTCCTAAAGTTGAAAAAAAAGTCATTATTAATTTAAAATAATAAAATTTATAGCACATTTAAAATAATATTTTTTTTGTCTGAAGACAAACAATTATGTACATTTCTATGAAGATTCTTAAGAAAATTTGGCCACTAAATAAAAATGGCAAACTATGACCAGAACATAATTTAGATTCCTTAACCAAGAAAAAATACTTTGGGCAGCTTATTTATTATATGTGTACTTTGAATTTGGAAAATAGTATGAGTAATGTCATCATTTAACTCCAAGGAGAGTCACATGGGTATGAACTAGCCTATCAGAAAAGAATGGCAAAGGAGTTCTATTAAGGAAAGCATGGTGGTGGTGGTTATGTGCTGTGGAGTCGGTTCCGACCCATAGCAACCCTGTACAGGGTTTCCCTTTGACTAAACCTCTCTCCATCTCATTTATTTCTTCAGGTTCTGCAGTTACCATTGATTATATCAGCACATGTAGCATATTTTCATTATTCTAATTTGAAAAAAAAAAAAAAAGTAATTCATCTGCTTTTCATTTAATTTACCTTGTTTTTCTTGCTTAGGTATACTACTTTAGATATTGAACCATGCCATTCTCAGGCACTGCTCATCCCTTGAGAGTGAGTAGGCAATAGACTTTACTGAGAACTAGAAAAATGTTAGGCACTGATCTCACCAAGATTATAGTCTGTCTTAATAGGAGCTGTTGATGGATGCTGAACAGCTCCACACTTAGGGTGTTGACTTGTAGAATGAAATCCTCTGCACACAAGCACAGCAAAATATTTTGGTGAAAAGTAATGATCAGAAATAGTGACACAAGTAAATTAGCTAACTACATTTCAGCATGAAGCTTGAGTTACCCCTGCCTATTATTGTTCCAGACCCATCTGAAATCATCAGTTCAGCTTAGTGATGTCACAACATTTGCCAGGCTGTGGGCACTGAAGGAAAGACCCAGGTCTGCTTGTATTGCAAGGGTTTCCCTTTGCTTTATGCATAAGCAGCCCATTTGTGTCACTAACCAGGAAACTGTTATCACTGTTTTTCTTTAAAATAGGTTCTTTAAATTCTGTTTTGGAAACTAGGTTTTGAAATTTTCCCATATCTCCTTTGTCCATTTAATATAGTGATAGTAATATGCCCTGGAAACTGCTCATCTCACTAAGGATCTGAAGCACTGTGTATCTCGATTCACTTATTAGAGTGTAACCTTTTGTGAAATGCAGATAGTCTGCTTATTTTTTTTTTTTAAATCGCAACAAAGAATCCAACCCCTCCCAACCTCTAATATTTTTCAAAGTGTGAATTGAAGAGGACTTAGAGACAGATGGGTCTGGATGATCAAGTTACCTGTTATAGCAGCACATCTGCCGGGACAGTCAATCACTGTGATGGCTCTGACAGGTCGATGGAGCCTGAGCAAGAACAGCTAATGCAGACAGAAAAACGGCTGAGGAAGGGCAGACCTCCTGCCTGTCTCCTGGGTTTGAATGGTCTAAAAGCTGTACTTGAATTTGCTCTGGTGAAAAATCGGTCTGTCTATCGAGCAATGATAGTAGATGAAAGATTTGGGCTCCTAATTTTTTTGAAGCCAACATATTGAACACATATGATTAGGAATGATTCAATTAGCACTTTCAAACTGTCAGTCAATATTTGGTTGTATTTGGGGGATACGGTGGGGGAGTGTAGGGTGAATGAGATTAGGAAAAGAAGAGGTGGAAAATAGTTTCAAAACTACATTTTTTTTTCCTTCTAGAAGTGTCAAAAGAAAGAAGCTTAAAGCACTGGCTCTGAGATGCCTATTTCTGTGCAGGTAATATAATAAAAATTAGCATTTAACAGAACAAAGAAAACTCTACAAATGTCAAGAAACAAAATTAACTAAATTTTTGGAGACATTCTACTGTATATTTTATCTGCTGCCCTTTAAATCATAAAGTGAGTCATATTTATTGAGTCTAATAGATACAAATATTTGGCAATAGCATGCATTAGGAAATATGGAGTAAGTTATTCCCAGATTTCACAAGCAATTGGAAAGATATGTTTCAATTAATGTAGCATTAATGATGCCATTTTTAATGGCACATTTGTGAAAATGCAGATGTTGGAAGACAACAGCACCTTGAAATAGCTTGATTTCCTCCAATGACTAATTAATCAATGATTAAATTGTCTGATAGTAAGTCAGGACAAAAAAACCCTGTACCTTTAAACAAATACCTAAATGATGGGTTATGACAAGAGTAGTTTATATCCATCAACATCTAGAAAGAAAGTTAAACTTATGGTTAGCTAAATGTATATGTTTATATATATTTAATATGTATCTGACTTATATGTATACATAGATATTATATATTTTGATTAGAGCATATATATTTATGTATTTATGGTTAGAATACATATTTTCTTTGTGAAGTAGAAGAAAAGTATTCCATAAGATTAGTATTATTATTACCCCACTGTAGAACTACAGTGAGCAAACATTGCTGAAAAAAGGGCAAAATGTTAATACATGCAGAACTGCTGTTAGTAGCGATTTTCTTCACAATACCAAACTGATGGGGATTCGTGAAAGAGCCATTAAACAGATGCGTTGCTTTTCAATACATTCTTCAAGTATTTTTGCTCCCTCATCCACATTTTTAGTAAATGAGGCTAAATGTTTTCAAAATATTACTATATTGGCTTTTTTTACTTGATTTTTTTTAAGTGGACTCATATTTAGCAGCAGATGGTTTGAGATACCAGAACTGAAATGGAGTTAGTTATTTGGGTTCAGAGTACAACAGAATCTCATACCTAACTTTCTAGGATAATGCAGTTTAGAACAGAAACCATCATTTTCTTTTTAAAAAATCAAAACAATAATTTATAGGAAAAAGCCCTCTGCAACATGGGTTTTCTTAAATAAAAACTGTATCTCTTTGTAGAAATAAGCTCACCTTTCAATTCTAATAAAAGTATTGAGGCTACATCTCTTAAGGCTTCTAAAAATAAATAGGTTTCCAGTGATA